>NC_077228.1:66328810-66658810 GCF_027887165.1 Monodelphis domestica | reverse complement strand
ATGGGGAGGGATAAATTAATTAGTTATTCACAAATTAAATATGTCATGGGATGGTCAAGGAAAGGGATGACTAATGAGCTCCAAAAAATCTATTTATTAGGCTCCCTGACCCAGCTCAAGTTGCCCCTGGTTTCAAGAGAGCTGGCCTAACCAAAAAACCTGAAAAAATAAAAAAAAAACATATTTTTACCCAAAAATCTGTCTCTGGAGATAATTTTAATCAGTTACATTAGACTGGCCCTGGAGTTAGGAAGACCTGAGTTCAAATCTAGCTTCAGACATTAATGAAGTATATGATTCTGAGCAAGGCACTTAACTTCTGTCTGCTTCAGATTCCTCAACAGTAAAATGGGGTTCATAATAGAACCTGCCTTATAGGATTGTTGTGTCAATCAAATAAGATAATACTTGGAAAAATGTGTAACACTGTTCAAACCATAGAAGGCACTTCATTAATACTAATACTCCCTTTGCCTTGTTTTCTCCTTCCTTCCCTCACCTTCCTTCTCCCCCCCTTTCCCCTTCCCCTTTCCCTTTCCATTCTTTTCCCTTCCCCTTCCCACCAACAAAGGAAGAGAAAAGCAGTAGGATCCTATTCCTCCATTGAGCCAGGAATGGACTTATGGCAAAAGAACATGGGAGTAGGGCACTTGTACTTGCTCAGATGAGCCCAAGACTGCAGTCCTGAAACCAATGGTTTCCAAAATGGGGCCACAGCCCAATGAAAGGTATGACTTGAGCCCAAAGGATGTTCAATCAACCAGAGAGTGAAAAGATACCCTCTTCCCCACCCCAACTACCACCACCATAACCACACCCAAGTACTTGTCTTCAATACAACTACAATACAGCTTAATACTCTCCCACTCTTCCCCTTCCCACCACTGGCCTGTTCCTCAGAGCAGTTATAACCTAATCAAACTCAGGTTCCCTAGACAGGCAAAATCTCTGTCCTATCTCCTCCCTCCCAGATCCTCAAACCCTTCACCTCATCAATTATTAAATAATTAAATTCTGGGATACTGGCCATGAATAAAGCACCCACCCCCTCCCCATCTCAGCCCTTTCCCACCACTCTGCACACAGTTTTTTATGGGAATGAGTTAAATAATTAGAGAATGAGGCATGGATGAGTTGTAATCTACATGGGAGATCTCATTATGTTTTCCCCCAAACCCACTGCTTTTCCAATCTTCCCCATTTCCATGAAGGGCATCACAATCCTTCTGGTTCCTCCGGTTCATAGCCTCCTTGTTAACCTTGACTCCTCACTCAACTGAAGCATCTCTCTTCATTGTTACTAAAGAACTCTTCCTTGCCAAATCTGATGGACTATTTTATCTACAGCGGACTATTGACCTCTCTGCAATATCCCTCTCCTGCATACTTGACTCTCTCCACTCTGGGTTACTGAAAACAATGTCACTGTGTCACCTATAAAAAACTCAGATCTGGAACACTTTTGAAGCTTGCTAACAGAATTTTCTAACCTGTTTTAATATCTTCCAGATTGAGTTTCTGAGGAATTTTAATCCTTTTGTTAAAAATATATAAATGCAACACCTCCCGAGTACTTTGTAAGAACAATTAATTAATTGGCATCAAGGAAGATGGAAATTTACCAGCAGAATTTCAATAAAAACATAATGGGTTGATGGGACTCAAAATGAATATTATACTTTAGTTGATGAAGCCAATAACGAATTTGGATATTTATGGCCTATCTTTTTCAGCTATGACAATCATGAAAATAAAACATTGACATAAAATGAACTTATAACTAGACCTTCAAATCACTATATTACCATGACAAACCAGTTTTTTAAAAAATGAAGCATATGCCATAATAACATTTCCATTGATATCTTTTAATAATATAAGATCAAAAAAGGGATTTTGCACTATTAATAAATAAAATATTATTTCAAATATTGTTTCAACTTTATCTCTGTTTTCATTTCTACTTTTGCCTAAATTTTGATTTTGTAATTATTACTATAATAGCACTGCAACAACATTATTATTTACTGTAAATAATAAGGATACATTATTTTAAAATAAATAATACACAGCTGCTAGAGGTGCACGCTCTAAGCCTCACAGTTTCAGCTGCCCTCTGTCTTTCTGTCTCATTTTCTGCACATAGGTCAGCAGTTAACAATACTGCGAAATGAATGTTTTTAGTTTTAGGGGTTACTTCATAGATAATTCTGAAGGAGTTCCTGATCTAGGCACTAGCTGTCCACAGGAAGTTTTCTCAACAGTGTGCTTCTCAGCAGTGAATTAGACTATTCACAGTATCATTCTATGGCTGGAGAACTAAAGCTTTGCAACAACTGGGTGAGAGATCTGAATTTTGCCAGCCTTCCATGATAGTTGCTGACTTGCTCAAACAATGCAGAACTGAATGAGCACACAATATCTATGCAAAGACTCCAAAAAGGATCTTTACCTTCTAAGAAGAGTCTAATAAATATAACACTTGAATGAGACTTTTTTGTTCTTTTTTTATGTTTCTGAATTTGTTCATGTGAACCTGTGAATCCTTGGCATTTTTGTGCATTTTCTGGAGTGGCGTAAATAAAAAGATGTCTTCTTATATCTATATTATACAGTGAATACTTTTGTGAGAAAGTCATTCTCAGGTGTATACCCAGAATTCCCTTTGATGGGTCCTTGGGCTTTGGGGTGCAGATATATTACACTGTACTGAAACTGTGCAAAGCAAATGACACTGATCCAATTTGGTCCCTGTAGAAACTTACCATCGAGGCCCCATTTAGGACCCATAATCAGCAGCTAAAAGATACCATTTTGTTGATAAGATGGTAACACAGATTTCTACAGATAATCATGATGGAGAATCTCTGATCCTAAGGGATAAAGAAGGGGAACACACTGAGTATCATGTCACTCTCCTTTAGCAACTGTCTTGTTTCTACTCAAATTCAGTGCAGTCTACAGACCTTTGCAAAACAATAATAAGAATCACACACAAATATAATTTAAAAAAACATTCCCACACAATTATGGATCCAACATAGGAGCCTTATACCAAATCACTTAACCTCATTAGGCTTCAATTT
The DNA here is from genome assembly GCF_027887165.1 of Monodelphis domestica. Classification (NCBI taxonomy): domain Eukaryota; kingdom Metazoa; phylum Chordata; class Mammalia; order Didelphimorphia; family Didelphidae; genus Monodelphis; species Monodelphis domestica. The sequence continues at coordinate 66,655,724 of NC_077228.1, read as the reverse complement.
TCTTTTTTTTTTTAAATAGGCAATGGGGGTTAAGTGACTTTCCCAGGGTCACACAGCTGGGAAGTGTCTGAGGTCACATTTGAACCTAGAACCTCCCATCTCTAGGGGTGGCTCTCAATCCACTGAGCTACTCAGCTGCCCCCCTAGGCTTCAGTTTTCTCATCTATAAAATGAGAAGGGTAGACTAAATTACTTTTTTAGGTCACTTCCAACTTCATATCTATAAATCCATGATAGCAAAATCTAGTGTCCCTATTTTCCAGTCTGGATTATGTGAAAGAGAGTTGTTGGGCTACAAAACTTCCCAAATTTATTCCAGAGGAGAGTGAGTAAGGACAATGAAGCTGTTTACTCACCAACATGCCCTGGCATCTCCATTTACACAGCTGGGACAAATAAGGGCACAGAAGGTACCAGCGGAGTCCACAATTGGAGCTAGCTGATTCCTTCCTGATGACATGGCCTCCTTGGCTACCCCTTCCACATTATTTGCACTTTCACTATCACCATCTCCCCAGTTTTCACTCACAGGTGAAGGTCCTTATTTATTGTTGACACTTTCAAGCTCTCCTTCTACCACCATCACTCAGGAACCTTTTCTCCTTGAGGTTAACTCCATCTATATTTATTCCCCAATCAAAATGATGGTAGCTGTTATCTACCAGATACAATCTTTCTCCCTTCCCCAACTCCCACCCTCATACTAGGGATGTCAACATAAATATTTATAAATATTTCTATATTTACATATATATAAATTTAAATATAAATAAAAATATATCTATAAATTATAAAAATATCCTAACCTTTCAGTTCCTCAACTTACTCCTACCTCAGTTACCTATAGAGATCATACTCTGATCTTGCCAATACACCACCTTGACTTCCTAGTGAACCAGTTCAACTCTAGACTGCCCTTGACCTCTTATCCTATTGTCTACTTTGTTTTGCCAAGTCTCCTCCTTGATTTCTCCCACTACTCCCTTCCTTCACCTCTATACATAAGGTGCTGAACAGAGCTGGGATAAATCACTAAACTTGTGAGACCACCATCCATTACAAACTTATGTTAAATAATCTCAACTGGACCCACACTGAGGCAAGGCAAACCCTCTACATCTATCCAGCATATTCATTATTCCACTCACTACAGCAACTTTTCTAAAACTCTGGATCCCTCCTTAGATCTACTATGGTTGCCCCTTCCCCAACCCTCTCAGCTAAGAATCTTTGCCTCATACTTTTCTGAAAAAAAAAATAATAAGGCCATTCACCCAGAGTTCCCTCTTCTTCCCATGTCATCATCCAGATCCTTTCTACAACTATCTCCTTCATCTATTTCTTACCAAGGCAAACTTCTCTACAACTGAATCTATAATATCCCAACTTTTCCAACAGATTGGCCCCTCTATACAGTCGCATTTGCTGATACTGGCTGTGTGCAAATGGTGTCTCCTGGATCCTCTTCTGTTTTCCCTCTATGGTATTTCACTTGATAATTTAATCAATGCCTATGGATTCAATTATCATCTTTATGCGGATGATTCTCAAATCTACTTATCCAGATCTAATCTTGCCACCTACGTTCATTCTCAACCTCTCTCTTCCCTCTTCTCTAAGTTGTTGAAAAATCCTGCAATTTTTTTACTTTTGTAACATCTCTTAAATAAACCATTTTCTCTCCTCTGACATGAGTGTAGGCCTTTTTCATCTCATGATAAAGCTGTATATCTCATGATAAATATAACTGTAGTAGCCTGCTGATTGGTCCCCTTGCCTTGAGTTTCTCCCCACTCCATTCCATTCTCTACTCAACTGTCAAACTGAGATTCCTAAAGCAAAAGTCAGATCATATCATCCTTCCCACTATGTGATAGTGGTTTCTATCCCCTCCAGGATCAAATATAACATCCTCTGATATTCAAAGCCCTTTGTAACCTGACCCTCCACCCCCCACCTTTCCAGTCTTCTTACTCTTGCTTACCCTCAGGTATTCTACTCTCCAGAGACAATGGCTTCCTTGATCAAGGCACTAGATGAATTTTCACTGGCTGCTCCTCATATCTAGTATGCTCTCCCTCCTCATCTCTACCTTCTGACTTTCCTGGCTTCCTTCAAGTTCCAACTAAATCCCACCTTCTATAAGTAGTCTTTCCTAATACCTCTTAATGCTAGTACCTTCTCTCTGCAATTAGCTCCAATTTATTCTGCATCTTTTTTTGTGTTTGTACAAAGTTTTTTGCATATTGTCTCCCTAATTAGACTGTGAACTTTTTGAGACTAGGATCCCCAGTGCCTGGCACAAAGATGGTACTTAATAAATGTTTTTTGACTGACTACCAAAAGTGATCTTATAGCCCTTTTATTTTAGATCTCCTAGAGTAAGACATTATGAAGATACACTTCTTCAGCATAAGTACAGTGGAAAGATTCTTGGCTTTAGAGTCAGAATTAAAATTCCAAATTATAATACTGGGTTTACTCTTTATTATCCATGTGACCTTGAGCAAACATCTAATTATTTTGTCTTCATTTTCATCATATGTAAAATTAGGGAGTGTCACCTGGAAGATTTGTAAGATTCCCTCTTGTATAGTTTCTATTTCCCTTCGGGGTCCTCCAGACAACTGGGATTCTTTTCTGTCCTTTGATAGCAGCATGGACTTAAACAGAGAAGCATATCATCAGACCTCCTCTTTTCCTGAGAAGTACAAGAAGGGACCATGCCCAGAGAGCATCATGACACTATCCTGTAGCCACATATCTTTTAAAATTCATGTTCACAATTTTTTGTGTCCTTAAATTCTTCCCTCATTTATCCTACTTATTGAGTGCATTGTCAAATCTCATTTTTATCTCCATGACATTTTTCACATCTGTCAACTTCTCTCCACTCAATGAGTCACCTTCTACCTTCAGGCCCTCATCTCCACTAGACTTAGGTATTGTAATAACCTCCTAATTGATCTTCCTAACTCGCATCTCACCCTCCCCAAAAATCCATTCTCTTCATAACTGCCAAAGCAATTTTCTTAAAGGGTAGGTCTGACTGTGTCATCCATCTACTTCATAAATATTCTAGTACTACCTCTGGGATAAAATATAAACTCATCTAGTTGTATTAAAACCATTAAAATCTGTTGTGAGTCTACCTTTTCAGCCTTCTTACACATTATTCCCTTTCAGGTACTACAGAGTCCAGCCACACTAGCCTCTTCCTATACAAATATTTCACCTTTCTCTCCATGTCTTTGCATTGGTTATCCCCCAGTGCCTGGAAGTGAATTCTTTTCTCACTTATACTTCACAGGATCCTTTTCTACTGTTGTTCAGTCATGTCTGACTCTTCATGACTCTGTGGGCTCTTCTGTCCATGGGGTTTTCTGGCAAAAAACATGAGTGGCTTGCCATTTCTTTCTCCAATGAATTAAGGCAAACAAGAGGTTAATAACTTGCCTAGGATTACACAAGCTAGTTAGTGTCTGAGTCCAGATTGGAACTCAGGTCTTTCTGACTCTAGGCCCCATGTTCTATCCATTGACCAATCTATCTGTCTCATAGGATCTCCTCTAGTGTCCTTCAAAACTCAGTTCAATCTCCACTTTCTTTGCTGATCCCCAGCTTTTCATGGGGATCATCTCATGCCTTCAAGTCACCTTTATATTTACTTCACATCTGCTTTGTAAATCACATGGTGTATCCTCTGATAAAATACAAGTTTCTTGAAGGCAGGGACTATTCCACTTTTGGACCTATAATCTTAACACGAAAATTAAAAATAATAAAAAATTTTTATTTTAATGGATTTATTGATGATCATTAGAAATCAAGGAATAAAGAGGATACAAAATAAAAACCATGTGCCCATGGCTGGTTAGCCATTTTCAAAATCCCCACCTTACCACCATCACCGCTGATTGCTGCATCATGCCAAAGAGAGCATGAGACGAGTTACAGCCAGTTATATATCAATAACATGATCTCGCTGACATGGAGATGGAGGAGAGATTATAAGGGAATTTGGAAAAATACTAAGGACTTCTGAGGAATGAAGTCAAAGGTTCAGAATCTCCATTTATATAACACCTAGCAAAGTGCCTGGCTCATAGGAGGCAATTAATAAATGTTAGGTAGTTGGTTGACTACTTAACTAATTGACTGATTCCTAGGGCTACCAAGGACCTGTTATACCTGAGTAGTAGAACTAGCATTAAGATTTTGTATGAGAAGAGACCCTAGATATGACTTCATTTTATTTTTTTTAAGCCTTACCTTTGTCTTGGAATTGATACTAAGCATTGGTCCAAGGCAGAAGAGCCACAATAGTTAGGCAATTGGGGTTACATGGCTTGCCCAGGGTCACTCAGTTATAAAGTATCTGAGGCTAGATTTGAAACTAGGTTCTCCTGACTCCAGAACTGGTACTTACTCTATCCACTCAGCCATCTTGACATTCTTTCATTTTAATGAAGAGGAGGGGGCAGCTAGTGGACTAGAAATGGGAGGTCCTGGGTTCAAATATGACTTCAGACACTTCCTAGTTATATGATCCTGAGCAAATCACTGAACCCCCGTTGCCTTATCCCTTACTGCCCCTCTGCCTTGGAACCGATACATAGTATTGATTCTAAGATGGAAGGTAAGAGTTAAAAAAAATAGATCAGTAAATTGAGGTCAAGACAAATGGAGAAATTTAATTGATTCCTTGTTTTGCTGCCTGTCCTAGTTCTCCCCCATCATTGCTTTCCTCTGCCTATATCCTGGCTGCCCCTCCTTGTCTCATTTCTACCCCGCTGAAATCTTGGTATCTATTCCTATCTGTTCTCTCTGCTCTGGTATCTTAACCTCCTCCATATAATTGGATTCCCTTGTTACTAAAGAAACATCTTCTGCCCTTGACTTGCCCTGACCTCACCCTCCTAAGGCAGTGCCTGGCCATTGACCTCACATTGAATTGTAGTGGGACTTGATAGCTAACAAGGGAAAGCAGTCATTTGACTCCCTTCCTATTAGCTCTTTTTTTCAAAGAGAAAACACCTATGGGGGGGTGGGGAGATAGAGGGTGTCTAGCCAAAACCCTATATCACAGGATGGAGGAGTAAAAAGGAGATATCTGTGATACTCCCTGCAGCACAATGAAGCTCTAGAAATTCCTGCTCTACTGTTCCCAGAGCTACAAGAAATTCAGAATCTTACCTCCAGATTCAGATGACTTCTGCAAAACAGGCTGGGGAAATTCTCATGAGACATCTAAGGTTGCTACTTATCTCTTGTGTGACCTTGGTTAAGTCCTTTCCCTTAAGGCTTAACTCAGGTGCAACCTCATCTCTGAATTTTCCAAAGCCTTTTTTCTTCTTCCTCAAAACAAGACACTGTTCTGTGTGTATATTATATCCCCCAAATATACTGTACTCTTCTAGAGGTCAGGGATCATTTTGACTTTTAAAATCCTCAGAATAGTGCCTCATCCTTTTTTTTTTAATCTTGACCATACTTATGAGTGAAAGGAATCACTGGTATAGAAACACTCTCCACCAGCTGCATACAATAAACCTTTTTATAATTTTTAGGGTTGAAGAGAGTTGCCTGAGCCACTAAGAAGTTAGGTGACTCCCCTGTGATCACACAGCAGGTATCAGAGGCAGGACTTGAATCCAGGTCTTCTTGATTCAATGACTGGCCCTCTATCCACTATAACATCATACCCCTGTCTCTCTCTTAGAAGGCACTTAATACTTACCTTGAATCAAATTAAATTCATTTCTGTTTAACTCAGTTTCCTCTTCTATAAAATGAATAAATTGGACTAAATGATCTATAAGGTCTCTTCTACCATTGTCATGGTCTGTGGTTTGAGATCATTGGGAAGAGTGTCTACAGAAGGCAGACCACTGTTGTTCCCTCCCTTCACAGACAAAGGAAGGTCAGAGAATAGAACAAACATTCTCTTTGTCCAGGGGTACTTCTGAGATGCTGTCATACTCTCTCCTCTCTCTCTCCTTGCTAGCAGGGAGATACAAGGTACAGTCTGTGCTTCTTCCTAGGTTTTAGCCTGCATTGATAGCTCTAAATGACTTTAGACTCATCCTTAATCCCCCAATGTCTTGGCTTGGTTCCAGGGCACTGTTCTCCAAACTGTGCTTTATGGGCCCTGGGCCAGCACTCTGTATTCTGTATTCACAGTGATGTTTCGGAATAGTATCATTTTTATAGATAATTCACAGGGGGGAAAGTTTACATAATGCCACATTATCCACTCATGAGCTTCAGTGGGCCCTTCCTGAAGAGTTGATTTGCTAATTCATTCAATCAGCCATTTGTTCACAGTATTCATCACAAACCTACTATTTGCCTACAATTGCACCAGCCTCTGTCACCACCTGGCAAAGATTTTGGATGGCCTTTGACATCTCTGCTCACCCTTCATTGTGCCTCTTTCTCTGATTTGTTATTGACTTTTGTGGGGTCAATATTAATAATAAATGGTAGGTAAGAGAAAAGTTACTGAGAAGAGAAAAATCAAAATACCATCTTCATGAGTGACAGGCATTATTTTGTCTCTTGAAATTTGCATCATAGAACTTGGGAGCTAGAATTCTTCTGGAGTGGCAGGAAAGACTTAGAATCTGACTGACCTAGGTTTGAATTTCAGATCTAATATTTATTTGTTGAGTGATTCCGGCCAAGTCATTTAATTTTTTTGCACCTGAGTTCCCTCTTCTCTAAAATAGAGATAATAATAATTTCATGGCCCCCCAAAAATAATAATTTCATGGTCTACCTTACAATGTTACATGGGAGGAAAGAAATGTGTTTTATTATTAAGCCAATCCCTTCATTTTATGTATAATGTCCATTACCCTGAAGATGGCCAGGCTTTCATTTTTCCTTGTCAGTAACTTTTCTCTTACCTACTACTGTTGACACTAATCACACAAACCAAAACCCAGAAAGATAACTTGGCTTGTCAAAGGTTAAATAATGTAATAAAACTGTTATAAGAAATCAGATGTCCTAACTCCCAATTTTCTGTCTACCACCTCACTATTTTCTGGGATTATAAATCATCATATTACATAAGCAATTTGCAAAGCCTTCATAAGGAATTTCAAATATGGAATAGAATTGAAGTTGAACAGAATCTCTCCTGATTAACCAAATTTCTACAAATAAAAAGAACTTCAATGAGCACCCAAGATGTATTGGACTCCCAAAATGGAATTCGGCACTTGAGGTCGATTGGAAATAAATTCTCTAGATCTGGTGAGACTCCAAGATGTAATCTATGATCCAGGGAACCCAAAAGGCTAGATTGTTCCAATCTTGGTCCAGTCTAGGAGTTTGATCTTACCCAGAGCACTCCTTGAAAACTTCTAAATTTGCCTTTAGTGTGAGAATTTATGTTTCATTTGCTGTATTAATTCTCATATCAGACCTATCAAGTAGAAAGGTTGAAAATCAATTCCCACATATCAGAGCGAATTACCGAATCTGGGATCTGGATAGGAGATTCCATCCAATCTACTGCTTTTTGTGTTTTCTTTGTCCTTAGGAATCCCAAAGAATGTCTTCCTTTTTAACAGAATTTGGTTAACAAATGAAGGGGGAGAAGAATTATTTTCTAGCATACGTGACAAACTTCTGACTTTTCTATGAGGATGGGGAAGGAAAGAGGGTTTGATAGGTCACCTCTTACTTAGCTATCCACCAATTAGAATGTCTTCAGATGTTCAAGAAAGGGGCTAAATAATGAGCTCCTAAGACTATTTATTAAGCTGCCTGACCCAGCTTCCAGGTCTCTCTGATCATTCAAAATGGCCAGGGAGACCTATATCTGATAGAATCAATAAACTTATATTCTAACCCAAAAATCAGTTTCCTGAGATAATTTTGATTATAACAATGGTATAAATCATGCCAGGGTTTCCCCAAAAGTGGTTAACAAAATAGACAAATCCCACACAACCAGTCAGTGTACAATATAGATGTCAAGGATGAGACAACATTTAACTCACCCCCACAGAAAATGCATAAGATGTAAAGGACTCACAGGAGCCCAAGAACAGACAGAAAAATGTACAAAGCACTCAAGTAGCTCCTTAGATCCCCCCATGGAGAAATACACTTTGGTGGGGACTGTAGGAAAGACTTCTGAACAAGGAATTCCCTTCCCGTGGACATGCACTAAGAGACGCGTGGCAGCAGCAAGGTTGGCAAAGACCTTTCTCTCCTATGGGTTTAATTCTTTAGCAGTAAAGTCAACTCTTTGATGGAAATGTTGCTTCTCTAAGAAGAGCACTCTGGGAGATGAGTGTCCAAACATTCAAATACAGAAGCTCTCAAACTCAGGATTACTCATGAAGCAAAGTGTACTATGTTCAAAATCTCCCTTCTCTGGCAAAAAGTCATGATCTTGAGGACATTCTGTCCAGAGAATATAAAATCGTCCCTCATCCATATAAGAGGTTATGTTTCAGCAAATGGAACCCTGAACTCTTTAGCAGCCTAGACCATATATAAACACATGGCTATCCTTGACACTTCCTTCTGCTACAAATTGCCATTTCCCCCTCACAAAAACAGGGGAAATAATTTCCTTCCCTCTCCTCTTTCCCCCATCAAGGTCTAACTCTGAAGACCTGGAGAAAGAGAGAAATGAAAGTTTGATCAGATCACTTTTACAAACCAAGTAAAAAAAGGGCAAATCTTCTAAGAGTCTGTTTTCCATTATATACAGTAACTGAAATATTATGGAATAATCCAATATGATAGACTTGGCTACTAACAGCAATATAATGATCCAGGACAATTTTGAGGGACTTATGAAAAAAAATGCTCTCCACCTCCAGAGAAAGAATTGTTGGAGTAGGAATGCAGATGAAAACATATGATTTACCACTTGTTTATTTGGGTACATGATTTGGGATTTTGGTTTTAGAATATTATTCACTTATAAAAATGAATAATATGGACATTTTTTAAAAAGAGTCTGTTCTCCCTTACTCTCTGTCACTAACCATCTTGAGACAACCCATCATTGAGAACCAGTCAAGATCCATGTCCTTTTCAGTATATATATATATATGTCTCCATGTAAGTGACATGTCCTGTAAATAAATAGGTAAATAAATAGGTCCATGATCTATTATCAAATTGAGCAGTAGCTCCCATGATCACCACCTTGACTTATACATACACTCTGGAAAGACTTCTAATGGAACCCACTGCTCAGATTCTTCAATGACTCCAAGATCTTAGCAGTGTTGGAATCTTACCCATAGTACAATTGGTACAAACCCATCCACACTTTCTCATTCTCAGTGACTCTGGTCAGTGTCCTCCTTGTGTGCCAAGGGTCTTCCTTTGTCTACATCTCTTGACATTCCATTAACGCCAATAGAAGTATAACTTGGAGCTTTGCCCTAAATTTAGAGGGGTGCTAGCAACACTCACACTCCCTTAGCAACTCAGAAACAAAAAAGCTTAAGACCTAGTTAGCAAAAATGATTCATTAAACTCGGAAGCTACCAGACTATATCCTTTCCCCCTATTCCACTACAAAGATCGTTCTCAGAGTGTCTTTATAGTGTCTTAGGGCTTGTGTCCCAGGGCTTCTCCCTTGCCATCAATTGGAATTATCTTAAACAGTTGATATGAGGGCACCTTTCTGGCTGCTGATCTGGGTCATGTTTTGTAAAAATTGCCCCAGGCACCTAAAATGCTGCTTATAACCCTGAACAGCAAAGCACATGGGCTGTCCATCAGCTATTCCTGACTCTCACTATATGATCAGCCCAGTGCTCTAATATTAACTGATATCTCTGTAAAATTTTAAGGTTTTCAACATTTTTATAAATATCTATTAGAAGCACAATGGATAGTGTTGGACTCTGAGTTTAAATCCTGGTTGTAAGGGGGGAAAGGGGTTATTTTTAAAAGGGTTACACTGGATTATTTAAGAGTGTGGTCTCCAGGAATTTAATCTATTCCAAAGAGATTTATTTACAATTTATTTACAAAATGTAGAAAGAGTGAAGTAAGAAAATCAGAAAGTGGATAGGGTAAGATATCTAGCTTAATCACTAAGTAATTTACTACCAGCCCCTGGTTCAACCTGGGCAGGGAGAGTTAGTCCTTAGGTCTTGGCAAAGCCGAGAACCTGGGGAAGTCTCTCTAAAGAGATGTCTCTCCTGAGGCTAGTTTTCTCAGGAAATCCAGCAGGTAAGAGTCAGCTTTTCACTCACCACATGTCAGTTCAAAGGAAGAGATTTCAGAACAGCCTCACCAGGAACAGGGTCTCGGGTCCAGCCTCCACTTCCAAAGAATGAGGAACTGTTCCTCAAAGGAAGTGAGAGCTCCTTTTAAAGACCCTTCTTTCTTTTGCATCACTTCCTGTGTCTTCTCCTAATTTTACATCTACCTATTGCAGTTGAAGCTTTGCTTTAAGACTGTCCAGGGGCAGTTAGTTTAATTCTAGTTTATCACCCACTATTGCACACATGGGTCACAAACTCCCAATTAATGATTAAGTGGGATGTTTACACTTTTGGTGATTAGATCTAAAAATTGGCAGATCTCCATACTCAACTTTTAAGTAGGGTGTTTATACTTTTGGTGATTAAAATCTAAAGATAGGCAAGGGTTATAATTTAATCTTCACAATCAGGGGAGAGTGAATTAATTTCATTTTCACAATCAGAGGAGAGTTAAATTTAATCTTCACATGGCCCAAACACTTATTAGGTTTACTACTCTGAGCAAGTCACTTAACCCCTGCCTGTCTCAGTTTCCTCCTCTGTAAAATGGGAATAACAATAGCAACTAACTCCCAGGTTTATTGGGATGATCAAATAAGATAATAAATGTAAAATGCTTTGCCTCACAAGACTATGTAAGTGGCAGCTATGTTATTATTATTAACAAGCCTCACAATTATATGAAGTTAGTACTATAAGTGTTGTTACTCCCATGTTTCAGAAAAGAAAACTGAAAAAAAGAATGATTTTCATTGTGATTTTTTATTAAGCCTCCCAATTGTGTGAATTAATGGTATAAGTGTTATTACTCCCAAGTTTCAGAAGAGAAAACTGAGAATGATTTTTTTAAAGATAGGACTTTTAATTATCTTCATTCAGGATTTGGAATTAAGTCTCAGGAAGCAGAGAATAAATGAAGACAAAACTTCCAGGATTCATTTTCTCTTTTATCCTGTCCCCCTTTCCCCTCATAAGGACCTAAAAAGTAGTAAGAGGAGTTATATGATTTGCCTATGGTTGTATAGCCAGCAAATGAAGGAGGTAGATTTTAATCTATGTCTGGCTCCAAGTCTAGTATTTACATCTATGTGTCAGTCTGTCTGTCTGTCTATACATGCATATATATGTACATATGTACACATATGCTGTACTCTACCATTTTGATTGATTTTTCTGTTCAAGAGTACTGCTCTCTTGTATGCACATGGATTCCATGTTCCTTCTGTTGCCTATTGCTGACTCCAAGTCTTCAAAATCAGGCTCTGATGTCTTGAAACTCCCTTCCACACCTTGGGCCACCTTGCCCTGGAACATCTATCAGTCCCCAAATTCTTCTCAACCTGGAATATTGCTCCATGTGGCCACCTGCTTTTGCCATGTAATGAAATGCTCTGGGGTCCTCCATTTTGTGAAGGGATCCAAGCCAACATTCATTCCCTTCATGGCCCTGTTCCTGATTTCTGGACTTCAGAACTATGATTCTAGTCAAGTATCTTCATTTCCTCTACTTTTCCACCCCTCCATCCAATTTTCAGCCCATTTTAGTGTATTGTCTTTCCTCCCTAGAATGCAAATTCCTTGAGGGCAAGGATTATCTTTTTTATTATTCTCTAAGCAAAGTGTCTGGCACATCGTAATCCCTTCATAAATGCTTGTTTCCTTTCTTCCATCCTCTGAAGAGTTTTGTTTTCAAGAGGATTCTCTTGTATGCACATCGATACCATGTATGTGATTTTTATTTTCCATGTCTGTCATAGTGCCTTTTTTGGAGGCTTCATAATGTTGAAATTCAAAGGTATGTAACATTCCTCAACATATCACCTAACTAGTAGTCCCCAAACTCACTTACTGCTGAAGACTTCCCTTGATGAACTGCACCCGATTTAAGTCGTATCTTTGCTCCACCTCAATACTTAATTAATCAAGATGGGATGTATCCCTGAAGTCCTTTCCGACATTTTTGTTTGTAATCTGCTTGAAAAAATATGCAACACAGCCCCATAATATTATTAGACCTCTTCACTGTGATCCACAATTGTTCAAAAGAAATTGGCCTAACAATTTATGCAGAAAAAAGCAAAGGAACAGAAAAAAATTATATATATATATATATGTATATATATATATTTTCAAGATAGTGACATGCAATTGCTGGTCAATCCACATACTTGGGAAATGCACGAAAAATGAATTGGAGTCAGCATTGAAAAAAATTAAATTTGGCCAATGCTCCAAAAAAGGATGTTATTAAGAAAATATGTGATCAGAAAAGGAGGCAAGCTGGTCAGGGCATAAGTGAAAGGAGAGTCTGAGTATCCCAAAGGTTCAGAGAGAACCCAAAGCCAGAAGGAATACGTCCTCATCAATAAATGAATAAATATCAAAGGAGAGCTACTACATTGGAAGTCACCACAAGAGGATCTTGTCAGTGCAATATATTAGACTAAAGACAATGGATCCAGTAGCTCCTGAACTGTTAATAATCTTGGTGGGAGGTATTTTCTGAAATGGGATAGGTATTTAAGTAAGTATTGAATATTAATATTAATAAATTAAAATTAATAAAAATATTAAAAGTAAACCTAATTATTACACTTTATAATCATCATTATTATAAGTTCTTTAGTGATTTGAGATGTGATTACAAATATGGAATGTCACACTGTCTACAGTGATGAGCTTCTAAGCTCAAGCTAAGAGAGAGATGAGATAAAACCTATAAAAGATAATTTGGAACTTTTGTGATATTGCTGATGAATGCACATGGATTGCTAACCCATAAATTAACTTAAGCACAGAAAAATTACAGAACTTGCTTAAGGTCACACAACTAATAATCAGTGCAGTTTGGAGTAGGACTCAAGTCTTCCAAAGGCTAGGTCTGAGTTCTGGAACTCCAAGCTCAGATTTTGATTAGCTCTCACTAATTCAAAGACACTTTTTGTGAAGTCCAAATCTATTGTAAGCTAGCATTTTCTGGGAGCTGCACTGTCTCCCAAATCTTTACCCAGTTGAACCCTGCTCTGCTCACTCAAATGGGGAATCAGTTTAGCCCAAGAACCTCTAGCTGCAACTAGCTGCATTTTTCTTTCTGCCAACAAGTCTGCCTAGTTGACTTCAATGCCAATGGGAGCAAGACAGTGACTCATCCCAATTGATGCCCTGTGATGCAGACATACTTTGCTTTCAACAGGAGACCCTAAGCAGAAGAAATTGATGATGAACCTGATATAACTTTTGGAGGATAAAAGAATTAAGGAAGGCATTCAAATTATTCTCCTTCTTTCTCCTTCCTCCTCCATCTGTCCTCCCCCACCTTCTCTATCCCACCTCCATCCCTTAAAAAATGCATTGCTTAAGTCAGTAAATTGGATGAATGTAGATGATGGCTGCATTTCTGAGATAACCAAGAAGGCAGCCCCAGCCAACAGTGCACTTTGCTTTAATCATGATGGCGCACTTTGTATCCACAGTGCCAAGACCCTGGCTTCTCTTGTTCTGTACCCTTGGCTCTAGCAGGGGACTCATACTGGGAGGCAGGGAGCCCACATTCAACTGGCTAAAAATCAAATCACTCTCTTCCACCTCACTTCCAGCTGAGACATCCTCAGATGCTTTTGTAAAAATAACACCTGTACTGTTAGAGTAGCCTGGAAAATGGTTTTTTAAAATCATTCAGCTCTCAAAAAAAATTTCCATCTGGTTCTTAAGGTTTTTTGAAAGTTTTATCATCTTTTACCAATCCTTCTTTTCCTCTTCCCCACCCCAACCCACCATTCCATTCTGGTTCCTTAGCATTAGACTCAGAGTAAGGAATAAGGGACTCCCAGAAATAGTTGTTCATGGGACACATGAAAATATGGAAGCTACCATGAAGGAAAAGGGAAAAACTGGGCCTGGGTATCCCCAAATGGAATAATACCACAATGTGCTTATGGCTCTTGGCTAAGTAAATTTGTTCACTTGGAACAAAACACCTTTAGAGAGATTTTTCTTTTTTTTTTTTAAACCCCTACCTTCCATCTTAGGATCAATACTGTGTATTGGTTACAAGGCAGAAGAGCAGTAAGGGCTAGGTAGAAAATGGGGATTAAGTGACTTGCCCAGGATCACACAGCTGGGAAGTGTCTAAGGCCAAATTTGAATCTAAGACTCCCACCCCCAATCTCTAGATCTGGCTCTCAACTTGGACAACTTGCTTAATTTCTCTGGGCTTTAAAAGGTGAGGAAACGGCTAAAAAATGACAAATTACTCAGCTATGGCCACACAATTAAGCAAGTATCAGGGGGCAGGCTCCTTGTGATTCCAAGCTTCATTCATTTCTGCTATACACATTGCCACCATAAAAGATTATATGAACTCTATGTTCTTTGCCAGGTCTGAGTTCTTTTATGCCCTGGCAACATGGAGAACTGCTTATTTGGCCTGATATTGGGTAAATTCACAGCCCACAGATCTCTGGTTTCTATTCAACAATTCAACCTGGGCTTGGAGTTGCGGGGGCAGAAATAAGGGAAGACTAAATCACTCCGTGTAGGTGGCTACCTGGGAAGTGTGATTTAAAATGCTTTTTTGGCCTGCCTGACAAAAAACGATTTCTTCCATCAGTCACAGCAAGTGAAATTGCCAACATTAGCATCACTGACTAAAGGACTTTCTGGGGAAATGAATTTTTAACTAGGTTAATCACACACACATACATTTCTATATCGAGATATTTCTATGTAGCTATTTCCACATGCACGTATGTATGCATGTATATTACATGTATGTACACAGGTGTACACATTCTCTTCCCACCATCTTGCCTAAGTGTGTGGGTATGTGCATGTGTCTACATATAGACACATAGGTATTGTTTTATGTTATAGTATACAATATGCTTGTATAAACATATTTATATATGCATATGTGTATATATGTTTGTGTGTATATATACATACACTTAGGAAGGTAATCTAGACCAAATTGCTTACCATCTCTGGGAAAGGAAGGAAGGAGGAAGACAATTTGGATCTTTTAATTTCAGAAAATTTACATGAAAAATTGTTATTACATGTAACTGATCAAATAAAATATATTTACAAAAAAATACTCTAGCCTATTACTCAAGAAATGGTTATTTTTACTCCACCAGAGTATGTTGTTCTGAGATTGGGATTTTCAGAAATAACATTTCCTCGTACAAATATGATACATAAATACTAGACTCTATGACTCCTTAGTGATAGAAAGCATCTCTCTTCTGAAACTTGAAAGGAAAAGGTGGATTTATGAGCACGAAGAATCCTTTCTGGATAATCTAGGAGCCCTTCCTGCAGAAACAGAGATCCATTTCACCATATTTTTTTCCTAACTTTATTTTCTACCTCTGTCCTAACCGGCTCCTCTGAGCTGTCACAATGAATTAGCCATCAGCATGAGGGCAAGAGTATCAAGATAAAACACCAGAAAACTTTCAAGATTTGGAAGAGATTTTGCTTCTATTCTTTCACTAATCCAGAAAGAGAAATATACTTTTTAAAAATAATCAATACTTATATCATTGAAGAAATAGTGGTATCCATAAGGTAGCCTCCAAACCAAAGACTAAAGCCTACTTGTCAAATCTTATCACTCAAAGCTGGAAGAGACCTTAGAAGTCATAAAATATAGGGTTGGGAAGGACCTTCGACCTCCTCTCATAACAGGTAAGGAAACTGAGGTCCAGAGGAGGTTGCAAGGGCAGATAGTGGCAAAGGCAGAATGATCTAAGCAACAAGGGGAAAGATTAGGACCAAAATCTCTTGATTCTTAATCCAGAACTCCTATAACTCCATACTGGTATCTGTTATTCTAAGAAACTTAGTTATTGTCATTCAGTCAAGTTCAACTCATTTGAACCTTACTGCAATCCTGTGAAGTCAATGCCACTGACCCATACCACAGATGAGGATGGGCAGGTAGGTAGCATGGTGGGTAAAGTACCCAGTCTGAAGTCAGGAAAACTCATCTTCCTGAGTTCAAAACTGGTCTCAGATGCTTACTAGCTGTGTCACCCTGGGAAAGTCACTTTACCCTGTTTGCCTCAGTTTCTTCATCTGTAAAATGACCTGAAGAAGGAATTAGCAAACCACTCTAGTATCTCTGCCATGAAAACCCTAAATGGGGTCACAGAGAGTCAGACACAACTGAACACACCCATAGATGCAGCTATTGAGGCTCACCTATGGTCACTCAGTAAATTAGGATTAGAGGCAAAAACTCCCTGACTTCAAGGCTAAGATTTGGTCCACCACTCCCCAATGACCCATGTGTTGAGAGAGCATCGACAGATAAGAGTTAAAAACATGGAGCACTAGCTAAATAGAGCGCTGGTTCCCTTTATATAACTGATCCCTAAAGCTTGGGGAATTTTATATATTCTCAGCCAGTCTTATTCTTTAATTGCTTTGGGTGTGTTAGCCTCTTCTCAACTAACTAGATCATGATCCCTTTGAAGGGGGGGCAATGAGGGACTAAAGATATCTGCAGGATAGGTCCCCACAGTGCTGAGCTCAATAAATACTTGATTAATTGAAACATCTCAGCTTCTTCTGAGAATGATTTATTGAAGGAGTAATAGAAAGCACGAGCTGGGCCAGGTCACAGCTACTGGCCCTTTTCCTGTAGCTGCAGAAACACAAGGGGCTGGTTCTCACCACTTCCTCATGTTGAACAATTCTCAGTTATCGATCATCTTAGAGTAATCAAACAGGAGTGTTTTCCTCCAAAGGTTATTATTCTATAATATTGTTGTTCTATTATAATGTCGTTGTTGTAATATCTGATTGTCCTTGGAATAATAATCCTGAGCTAAATTTCTCTTTGGAATTATGACCTCTTCACACTCCTGATCCCTGAAGCATAACATTTTCATAATCTACTCAGCTGAATAAATACCAATAGTACTGATAATAATAGTTTTATTCAACTACGAAAAGCATTTATTTTATCCATCTGTGAAAATAGCCATGAAAATAGAACATTAAATGTGAAAAAGATTAACAAGGTAGGTCTCTATCTGAACTCCATCAAAAAAAGATAAGTATGATAAAATGATTTTTTTAAAACCAAATAGTTGATGCCCCAACAGCTTTACAAGATTGTCTGCCCTTTGATCCAGCCAGACCACTGCTGGATTTATACCCCAAACAGACTAAAGACTTGTACAAAAATATTTATAGCCGCACTCCTTGTGGTGGCAAAAAAATTGGTAAATGAGGGGATGCCCTTCCATTGGGGAATGGCTGAACAAATTGTGGTATATGTTGGTGATGGAATACTATTGTGCTCAAAAGAACAATGAACTGGAGGGATTCCATGGGAACTGGAACAACCTCCAGGAAGTGATGCAGAGTGAAAGGAGCAGAACCAGGAGAACTTTATACAGAGACTGATACACTGTGGTACAATCCAATGTAATGGACTTCTCTACTAGCAGCAATGCAATGATCTAGGACAATTCTGAGAGACTTGGGAGAAAGAATGCTATCTACATTCAGAGGAAGAACTGTGGGAGTGGAAACACAGAAGAAAAACAACTGCTCGATCACATGGGTCAATGGGGATATGATTGGGAATATAGACTCTAAATGATCACTCTAGTACAAATATCAATAATACGGAAATAGATCTTGATCAATGATACATGTAAAATCCAGTGAAATTACTCATTGGCTATGGGAGGCAGTGAAGGAAAAGGGAAGAGAAAGAACATGAATCATGTAACCATGGGAAAATATTCTGAATTAATTAAATAAATAAACTTTAAAAAAATAATAGTTGGCTGTTAAGGTAGGAATTTAAGGTAGGATTCCATCTGAACTCCATTAAAAAAAAGATTTTCATTGTCATTCAGCCCTGTCATTAGTGGATTTGGGGTTTTCTTGGCAAATATACTGGAATAGTTGCCATTTCCTTCTCCAGCTCATTTTATAGATGAGGAACTGAGGAAAATGGAGTGAAATGTCTTGCCCAAGGTCACATAGCTAGTAAGTGTCTGAAGATGGATTTGAACTCAGGGAGATGTCTGGCACTCTATCTACTGTGCCTCCTAGCTGCCACAAGATTTATAAAATCCATCTATTTCCCTTGATGCTCACAACCACCCTGTGAGGTAAGTACTATAGGCAATGCTATCCTCATTTTACAAATGGAGAAACTTTCTGAGGTTCAGAAAGATTTTACAACTTGCCCATGGGCACAGAACTAGAGACTGCTGGAGGATTGATTCAAATGCATGTCTTTTTCTTTGGGTTGACTCATTCATTCAAGCCATACTTGCCCCCAAGGTGTTTGGGGGTTCCCAGATGAGGCAGCCATAGTGGTACAATTAAGTCTGAGGAGTGTAAGGGGGTAACCTTGGTAAGTGGCTATTTTCCTATTACTGTTCTTTCCCATGTAACAAATCAGCCAGCTGAACTCCATTAACTCTTATTCAGAAACATTTACTGAATGCCAAAGCAAAAATAACATAACATTCCACTCAGAAGCTATGGACATTCTCTCCTAGAGATGCACCCAGTGTCTGAGGGGGAGAGTGACCACAAACTTACAAAATGATAGCAGAAAGACATATACATTGGGAACACGTGTACCCCAGGGGAACCCTCAACTCTGCTTTTCAGGGCTTGATGTCCTTTGTTGCCAACAGAACAGGCTACACAAGTCACTGATTGGCAGAATTATTTCTTCCCAACTACTCTTCTCTTCTGGGCTGTCAAGGTAGAGTTATTGTTTTTTTGTTTTGTTTTGTTTTGTTTTTAATCAAAAGTAGACACCCTAAACCAAGGATCTGCAGAGCTTTTCAGAACAGTGAAAGGTAGTTCTTCCAATCAGCTCAAGCTCTAAGTCTCTTCCCAGATAAGACTAGATAGAGGTCTCTCTGGAGCTCTCAGCCCTCTAATCCATCTCTTCAGTGAGTTACCTTATTTCTATTCATTGTGATAAACCAAAATCCACATTTTTGCCAGCTGAGCAAGGACATATTTGAACGACAGTTTCCATTTTAAGGGTTCAGGATTTTTCAGAAGTCAACTTCAAAATCCTTATGTCAATTCTATACAAATTAGATGCTGGGAAATCCAACTCTGTGGTCATTTTTACTCTGAAAAAGTACCTGTTCCCTGTGGGCTGATTTCTCAGTGTTTCTCTTACAGCTGTGCTTGTTTCTACTCATTTCAGTCTGAAAAATTATCTACATCTGAAAGGGATCCCAACCCCCTTTACAAAAGTATACAATATATTGATTTAATATGGAAGGTCTTGTTGAGGTTTTCATAGAGTTTCTGTCTTTTCAGACTCCAAAAAATGATGGCACACAAGCTGAAACTATTTTCATTGTGGTATTTTTGAAAGTACGTGCCTTGAGAACTACAATGAGAGAAAACTAAATGTCCCATGAAATGATATTTCTTGTTGCCTTTGTGTAAGTGATAAAAAACCCACCCCACCACCTACTTTATCTTTCGAAAAAGAATCTGTGAGGATCCTCCCCCATTAAGCTGCACAAATGGAAAGTTCACAAAATATTACTATTAAATCTTATACTGGTGCAGAGGTGACCCTAGGGTTTTTAATTTTTATTTTTAAAAATTTTTGTATTTAATTAATTAATTTAGAATATTTTTCCATGGTTATATGATTTGTATTCCTTCCCTCCCCTCCTCCCTCCCCACTCCCAAAGCTAATGAGCAATTTAACTAGGTTTTACATATATCATTGGTCAAGACCTATTTGCGTATTATTAATATTTGCACTAGGGTGATCACTTAGATTCTACATCCCCAATCATATCTCCATTGAACTATGTGATCAATCATGTTTTATTTCTGTTTCTACTCCCACAGTTCTTCCTCTGGATGTGGATAGCGTTCTTTCTCCCAAGTCTCTCAGAATTGTCCTGGATCATTGCATTGCTGCTAGTAGAGAAGTCCATTACATTTGATTGTACCACAGTGTATCAGTCTCTGTGTACAATGTTCTCCTGGTTCTGCTCCTCTCACTCTGCATCAATTCCTGGAGGTCATTCCAGTTCCGATGGAATTCCTCCACTTTATTATTCCTTTTAGCACAAGATTATGCCATCACCAGCATATACCACAATTTGTTCAGCCATTCCCCAATCCAACTTATTTTCCAATTTTTTGCCACCACAAAGGGTGCAGCTATGAATATTCTTATACAAGTCTTTTTCCCTATGATCTCTTTGGGGTATAGACCCAACAATGGTATGGCTGTGACTCTAGGTTTTTTAAGCCTATGTCAAAGTAACACAAATTCTGGCCAGTTTTAAAGATCTTCCCAGCAATGTATTGTGTCCAGTTTCCAAGTACCACCCTAGCTAAGAATAGTGAGGCTCATCACCAATAGACTAGTCACATAGGTGTGAATTCTTTGGCAATGTTAATCCTTGGGGGCGGGAGGAAGTATGTATGTGTGTATGTGTGTGTAATTGATTAATATGTGTATAATATGTACTTATACACATATGTATATTATAGGGGTCGGTATGTATGTGTGTGTGTGTGTGTGTGTGTGTGTGTGTGTGTGTGTGTGTGTATAAGGAATTCCAATCCTGTATGGACGCATCATCCACTGCTGCAGGAGCAAGAAAGAATAATGGCAAAGACGATATGGGGCATTAAGTATCTCAAAGTTCCTATACCACCTATAAACATTAAATAAGCTTTTAGTCCATGTGAGATGTTTATCCAATGATCAACAAATTAACATATTAGTGGAGAAATTCAATCATGTCGATCCACAAAATCTCACTATAAATGAAACAAGAAAATGCACTATAATTACTTACTGGAAAACCCTACATACAAAACAAAACTGGTGAAAACGATGATATCTTTCAAGTGGACAAGTATGATCAGAATAAAGAAAAGGAGTATACTAAATGCTTCTAAAATGAATAAAAGAAAGAGATCTCACATCCTTAAGTGGTGATAATTTCACCAAAAAAGCAGAACATTTCAAATGAATTGGCAAGATCTCACTCCATAGCAGAGAGGTTAGGTTGAGAGTAAGTAGGAGAGTCGATCTGTGAGAGGACTCCAGATAACCTACCTGAATTCACTCCTTGGTGGGATTAACAAACTCCCACCAGATTTCCAACCCAATGACCCTGAACCCCTCAATTTTCCCCTGTGAAATATGAGTCATTCAGACTTTATCTCCACAGCATCTCCCTCTAAAGCTTTATAGCACTTCCACCATGCTCTCTGGAACGCATGCTTCATATGTAATCTTTTCCATTCTTCATCACTCAGTTCATCTTCTGGCTCTCACTGAGACCTGGTACCCTCCTGATGACACAAACCTCTCTGACTACTCTTCCCAGCACTGATTGTACTTTCATTTCTTCCCCTCAACTCACTACTCTAGGTGAAGGAACTCCTCATTGCCACTTCCAAGTTCACCTTCTGCCATCATTACTCAGTAACCTCTTGCAGAACTCTTACAGAATTCATATTACAACCCAATCAGATTCTAGTAGCTGACCTTCAAGATGATCCTCTTCTTTCTTCAGTGAGTTCAACACCTAGTTCACAATCTTTCTTTCCTTTCCAATAAGAAGACTGAGAAAAGGTCATCATATTTGGCAATTAAGAGATGATTGGTAATTTTGGAGAGAGCAGTTTCAGTTAAGTGATGAGGATGGAAGTCAAACTCAGAAGAGTAAGAGAGTGAGAAGACAGGAAGTGGATGGATAGACTGTCAACATTCTTCTCCAAGAGTTTAGCCAGAAGAGGGAGGAGATATATAGGATAAAAACTAGGGCAGATGGATAGATCAGGTTATGGGGTTTTTTTGAGGATGGGGGAGACATTGTTATTTATAGGCAATAGGGAAGCTACCAATAGATATGGAGAGATTGAAAATAAGTGAGAGTAGGACTGATAGAGAAAGAAATTCATTGGAGAAAACAGGGTGGAATTGAATAATTTATGCCACTAAAGAGGTTTGCCTTGGCAAGGAGAAGAGTTGCCTGTTCATATGAGACACAAATAAAGAAGATAGTTGCAACAGACATCTGGGTGTTGTGAGATGAAGAGGAGGAAAGAGGAGGGAACTCTTGGTGAATGGTCTTATACTCTCTTCTCTACTATTCTCTCCTGCTTCTTCTACTTATCTGACCACTTCTTTGTCTTCTTTGCTGGATTTCCATCCAGATACTGTCTGCTGATGGTGGGTGTCCCCCAGGGGTCTGGCCTGGACCCTATTTCACCCTCCTCAATTTCCATGTATTTAATTATCATCTTCATGCTAATGATTCTCAAATATATTTATCCAGCCCAGACCTTTCTTCTTTTTTTTAATTTAAGCCCTTACCTTCCTTCTTGGACTCAAACTGTGCATTATTTCTGCTGGTCCCTTTACATCAAATCTTTCCTCATTCCACTTCAATCATCTTCCACTCAGCTGTCAAATTTATCTTCCTAAGTGCCCGTCTGGCCATGCCATCCCCTATTCAATAAACTCCAGTGACTTTTTTTATCACTCCCAGGGTTACACATAAAATTGTTTGGTGTTAAAAGCCCTTCATAACCTGCTCTCCCTCCTACCTTTTACTCACTCCCATCTCTGCTATTCAGCAACACTGGTCTCCTTATTGTTCCTCACCAAAAAGCATCCCTTTCCCAACTCTGCACTTTCACTGGCTGTCTCTCCTGCCTAGAATTCTCTCCTCTCACACTCCAGGCCTCCCTGGCTTCCTTCAAATTCCAGCTAAAATCCCACCTTCCAAAAAAAAAGAAAAGAAAAAAGCCTTATTTGTACATAATTGTTTGCATGCACTATAATTTAGTCCCAGGGCTTGGAATTCTGGTCCAGAGAAATCATTATTCATGGACAAAGGAAAGTAAGTTTCTGGGGGTGGCTTTCAAATTGTTGCCAGTCCACAGAACACCAGGTAGTTTAATTTGATTTAGGCAACATTGCAAGATTAAGAGTCTCTTTCAAGTTGGATGCAAGAGTTTAGGTCAGTCCAAGGAGAGGACAAACTGAAGAAAATAACGTGTTATTTAGAACCTCCGCAGCAGGTTTTTTTTAAGCCCTTACCTTCCATCTTAGAATCAATACTAAGTACTGGTTCCAAAGCAGAAGAGTGATAAGGACTAGGCAATTGGGGTTTCAGGATTTGTGTTTCGGTCACACAGCTAGGAAATATCAGAGGCCAGATTTGAACCTGTGACCTGCCATTTCTAAGCCTGGCTCTCCATCTACTGAGCCACCTAACTGTCTCTGCAGTGGTTTCAAATAAGACTGAAAATGAGGAAATTAGTCTCAGAGCAGGAAGGGACTTCATTATGATCTAGTTAAAAATCTCTTCTATAATATTTCCAGTGAATGATCATCCATCTATCACTTTAATACTCCTGATGGGGGGAAGGGAAGGGCACCCGATATTTCTTAAGGCAGCTCATTGAATTTGGATAGTTTGACTTCTTTGGAAATTTTTCCTCCTATTGTCCCTATATGTGCCTCATTGCAACTTCCATCCACTCCTTTGAGTTCCTCCTTCTGGGGTCAAGAAACCTAAGTCGTCTTCTACATGACTGCCCTTCAGATTCTTGTCTTGGAAGAGCCTTGGCTGTCCTCTTCTCTGGATCAGACATTCTTTGTCTAATTTAACTGATCTTCCTATGGCATGATCTCAAAGGATAAGTTCCCAGGGAATCAAATCAAGCGATCCCTCTATACCCAAGACTCTAGAGAAAGGGAAGGTTCCTCTAATAATGTGCCTCCAGTAGGCTCCATAGAGCCAGTGACAAAACACTAGGGTCCTTGTTTACTAGCCAAGCACTCAACATGATCCTCTCTCCCGGGCAAGCATCCCAAAGTGATCATTATCCATTAGTGTGACCCTGAAGAGTAAATGTATATCCTATAAATGCTTATGAAAATCTAATGAAAACGTACACCAACAGCAACCACAAGAATAAGAATCTTCCTTTGGTACATTTTTTTTCATTTCCAAAATACCACCTACCTTTCATACATGGAAGAAACCTAAGGCACAGAGGGGTTGTGTGACTTTTCTCTGGGTCACAAGGCTAGAGTAACCTGATCTAGAATCCCAAGTATCCTGACTTCTGGCACAGGCATTTTTCCAGCAGATTCTGTGAATCATATGTTTTGATTGTGAGAAGCAATGTGACATAATGGAAAGGGCTTTTGACTGGAGCCAAAAGATTTGGGTTTCAGTTTTATTTGCATCATTTGATAGCTGTGGGAACTTGGTCAAGTAGTTTTAACTTTTGAGAGCCTCATTTCCACATCTGTAAAATGGGTACAGTAATACTTCTATTACTTGACTTGCAGGATTGTTGAGAGGATGATATATATATATATATATATATATATATATATATAAGGTTTTGTAGTTACTAAAAAAACACAAAGTATTTTAATATTAATAAATTCACAGAATACTAGAGTTGTCAAAAACTTCAATGGCCACCTAGTCAAACCCATAGCCAAAAAAAGAATTCCCTTTGCAAAATACTCAGTAGATGGTCATCTACTTGATGACCTCCAATGTGGAAGAACTCACTACCTCCCCAGGTCATCTATTCTACTTTGGATAGCTCTAAAAAGAGGATACAAGATAGCATCTTCTTTTTCTCAGCCCTTCTAGCCACATGGTCCCTGGTAACTATAGAAAGCTATCCCTGAGGCTGAACTGCAGAGTTGGCTTTTGTCTTCTTTAAAATTGCTAGAGATTGGCAGGCTTACAACCTTAGTATCTAAAAGAGCCAGGAAGAGGGAGGAAAGCCAGTGTTGGGTCCTTCAAGGCTAAGAACTGACCTTCATCCCAGGCAGCAATTCAGTTTGTAAAAGGGTTCCTGCCTATCCCCATCAAATTAATAAAGTAGATGTGTAAAATGCCTTGAAAACTTTAAAGTACTATAGAAATGGGAATTGTTGTTATTAGCAATTGTGGCATCCACATAAGGATTTGTCCTTCATTTCTCTATTTATTAAAAAATCAAAAGTATGAGTTAGAATCACTTTCTAAGATCAGAATTCAGGGACCATAGAATGCCCAGAAAAGGTAACCAATGTCTGAGCCTAGAACCTAGAACAGAACCTGGCATGTTGCAGGTACTTAATAAATTCTTACAGACTGAATGACATTTACTTTCCCATTTCCTGTGAATCCTGGCTTTCCTGGGCTCCACATCTTCAAGTTATCTCTGCCAGACAAAGTGGGGCAGAGATAAAAATGTTTCTATTGCTATCCTCAATAGTTAACTTGAAATTGCCTCAAAATTGACTGTGCAGCCTCTACAGGCAAAGCAAACATACTCAGCTGTGACCCTTCTGATGAATTCATATATCCATTTGTGTCTCTTTGAAAAATCCAAGTGGGTAAAGTCTTGGTTAAAGAGCTTTGAGTGGAGAGAATGAAAGGCTCTCATCTACCACAATTTTACCAACCAATGGTACATCCTCTTTATCCAGAGTTAAGCCCCAGCCAGACTCATCCGCCTGACTGGCAGATGTCCTCAGCTTTTCTTAGGAAAGCCTATTATTGCTATTCCATCATCTTTTTGAAGATTTCCCACAGCCTGCAGGGCCTTACCTCTAGCCCTGCTGAAAAAACAAGGTCTTCAAGTGTGCTTGATCTAATACTCCAAGGATATTTTTTAAAGGCCCTAAGATGCCAGGTTCCCTGAAAATCTTTTCCATCCCCAAAGGGATGGGACAGTGCAGCACTCTGGGAAGAATCAAAAAACCTGGGTAGGTTCCCATCCCAGAACCTTCAGTAACCAGCTGTGTGATCTTGGGCAAGTCAGTTTCCCTAATGTAGACTTCATTTCCCTCACGTAGGCAATGCAGGGAGTTAGATTGGTTGTTCTCTCAGGTCCTCTCCATATCCAAAAAAATCAGTGATTCTAAAGGCATGTCAGTCACCATTTCTCAGGCATTCCATGAGTTAAAAGGAAATGGGGGCAATGGGAGGCAGCTCAGTGGGTAGAGAGCAGGCTGGAGTTGGAAGGATGTGGGTTAAAGTCTGGCCTCAGACATTTCATAGCTATGTAACCCTGGACAAGTCACTTAAAGACAGTTGCTCAGCCCTGATTCTCCTTCTGCCTTAGAGTAAATACTTTGTCAATACTTTGTATTGACTCGAAGACAGAAGGTAATAGATTTATTATGTTATGTTATATCATAGCATAGCATATTGTTGTTATATTACATTGTATTATATTATATTATGTTGTTATGTTGTGTTGTATTATGTTATATTGTATCATATAT
The DNA here is from genome assembly GCF_027887165.1 of Monodelphis domestica. Taxonomy (NCBI): domain Eukaryota; kingdom Metazoa; phylum Chordata; class Mammalia; order Didelphimorphia; family Didelphidae; genus Monodelphis; species Monodelphis domestica. The sequence goes on along the minus strand of NC_077228.1, from coordinate 66,629,168 downwards.
CATATTATATTATATTATGCCATATTGTATTCTATTATGTTGTATTGTTATGTTATATTATATTGTGTTGTTATGTTATATTGTATCATATCATAGATCATGTATTATATTAGATTGTACTGTATTGTGTTATATTCTATTATGTTATGTTGTTATATCGTATCATATTGTATTGTGTTGTCATGTCGTGTCATGTCATGTCATATCATACCATACCATACCATATCATATCATATCATATATTGATTTGTTATGTTATATTATATTACATTATGTTACGTTGTGTTACGTTACATTACATTACATTACGTTACATTACATTATATTGTATTGTATTATATTATATTGTATTGTATTGTATCATATTATATTACATTACATTACATTACATTACATTACATTACATTACATTACATTATATTATATTATATTATATTATATTATATTATATTATATTATATTATATTATATTATATTATATTAAGATGAGGAAGTTGGACTGGATAACCTCTAACTCAATCCATGTTTTAATGATCACAGAGTTTCCAAAGTGGTTTTCCTACAGCAAAGAACTAATCAAGACCTCCCCCTACTCAGTAAACTTCAGTGGTTCCCTCCAATCTTTGGTATTCTGTTTGGCTTTGAAATTCCTTCAACAATTAGCTCCAAACCACCATTACAGTCTTATTTTACAGCACTCCCCAGCAAGTGTTGGAGTAAAACAAGATCTAGTCAAATGGCTATTCTTGCGGTTCTCCCATGTCCATGCCTTCCTGCTGGTAGTTCTTCGCTCCAGGAATGCTCTTCTCCCACCCCTTAGAATCCCTAATTTTCCTTCTATAGGTCTCAGCTTCTACATGAAGGTTTTCCTGATTCCTCCAACTGCCAGCGCTTTCCCCACAAAATAAAAGGTTTGTTTATTTTACATATTTACTAGTATAAATATTGTTTCTCTCAATGGGATGTAAGTTTTATTAGGGCAGGAATGATTTCATTTGTATCTTCTTATAACCAGCATTTAGCAAAGGCTCTGACAAAAGACAGGTGATTAATAAATGCCTTCTGATTAATTTACCTTTCCAAGCAAAGGTGAAATTCCCCCAAATTCTTTACCTGACATTGTCCCCCTCTCAAATCAGTTTGAGATCATAGATTTTCTAAAATGCTATTCAGTCTTGGCCCTGGTGCCAGGATTTTTGTGTATGTATCAATATTATGGGCAGAGTAAATGCAGACAAAGAAACTCTCACTTGGTTGCCCTGGCTACTGGGTAGATGACCCAGACCCAAGTCATTCTCAACCAGTGAGTCACTCACAGCTCAGCTTTCCATTCTAAGGCTCCATTGTACTAGAAGAGCAGGCCCCTTAGCATAAAGACATCACCAGACTTTCAGGGGCCCAGCCTCAGAATAACCAAACTTAACCAGGAGACCTCAAGGTAAGATATGTCACCCCTCTCTCCTGGTCTCTTGCTAGGGTTGTTAACTGCCGCGTTATCAGGTCTTTAGGCAACCCCAAAATACTCACCTCCTGTGCAAATAAATAAAAGCTGAGGCTATCAATCAAAGGAAGTGGCAATCTCAGAAGAATTAAAATGGCATAATCCATAGTATTTCAATTATTACTTTGTCTATATTGCTGTCTGGGCCATGGTAAAGATCCTAGCAGGGTCCCAGAGCAAGACTCAGAAAACCCAGCCTTAGACCTTTGAGTACAAATAACAGTGGATGGAGTGCGAGGTCCAGTTTCAGACACATACTAGCTGTGTGACCTTGGGCAAGTGATTTAACTCTGTTTGCCTCAGTTTCCTCACATGTAAAATAAACCAGAGAAGGAAATGATAAACTACTTCAGTATCTTTGAGAAGGAAATCCCAAATGGGGTCATAAAGAATCAAGACACGACCAAAAAAGACTGAGTGATAACAAATAACACTAGATAAAGTAATGGTAGGTGTATTAATAGAGCATATTTATATCTATTTATTCTTCAATAAGTATTCATTAAGTACCTATTATGAAGTGCCAGCCATCCCCACCAACTGCCACATATACAGGGTAAGAAAGCCAGCCTGGCTAATCCAACAACACGCCCTGAGGGAGAAAGAGGAGGCAGCATGTGCCAGGCAAGTCAAACTACTACTACCACCACCTTGACCACCATTTTCCCTCAGACTCTGATGGGGACAGCCCAGGATCCTGAATTCAAGAGCCTAGGGAAAGCAATGAGAAATTATCCTGGGAAGCAACCCCTAAAGAGATGTAACCTAGCAATTGTTCCTACAGGGGCTATAGTTATAGCTACCCCAGAAAAAGAATTTATTGTCACCAAAGTCCTTGGCACTGTCAAATGGTTCAACATCAGAAACTGACATGATTTTACTAAATGACTTGAATAAAAAAGGCATTTTACTCTCTGCTTTGGCACAGCAACCTAAGGATCATATAACTTCTCCATCTGATTTGAAGTGGAACTCTCTGTTTTCTTTCCCATTAATATATGAACTTGAGAGCCGGGATCATCTTTGTTTTTTCATCCCCAGTACTTAGCATAGGTGTTTTGCTCATAGTAAACACTTAATAAATGTTTCTTATAAATGTATTCATTCACATATAATGGTTAAGGAAGGGACAAATATAAATGCAACTCAGTCCCTCCCCTTAGGAAGCTCACACTCTAGTAAAAGTAAAAACATAATAGTATTTTTTAAAGCACTCAAACTAAGAGCAGACAGATGATGACAATCATGTAAAGCAACTGCTAAAGAATAGTATAGTGTTTGGGACTGGCTTTGACACTTCTTAGCTGTGTTACTATAGGCAAGTCTCTGATTTTAGTTTTAGTTTTTTAGTTTTCCCATCTGTACAATGAGCTAATAATAACTTATTATAAGACTTAAATTAATATAAATAACTCCAAGTATTATATTTATAAAGTTTATTAATCACTTGAGGTAGAAGGAATAAAAACCTAATTATCTAATCAAAAATAAACCATGTGAGTAAGTTCTCCTGCCTGGCTCAGAGCCAGCTTCCATAGCCAGGGATCACAGGAAGAGAGAGAGAGAGAGGTGGGACTACACAAAACTTATATCCTCCCTATGTCAGCACATAACTTGAGAAGGAAAGTGGTATGCTGGGAAATAAAGCCCTGGGGAATAGATTCTAATTACACATTATACAGCCAATTTCACAAGGTAGTTGTGAAGAAAGTGTTTTGCAAACCTTATAGTGCTGTAAAAATGACACCTATTCACAAATTTGCAGGGGGGGCACTACCTCAGATTCTAGAATGTTGCTGACTTCATATTTATGTAGTTCATGAGCCCCTAGTGGTATGCTTCCTATTTCCAATCAACCAATAGATATAATTGGCTCATAGCAGAGACATTTACTAAAATGGTCTAGAAAGAGATACCAAATGGATCAAGGCATCTTTATGGTTAGCTTAATACCTGGCTAACATAACTTTGTGACTAAATCCTGGACCTTCTCGGATGGTGAAAATGGGGATTATCAAAGTTCAACTTCTCTAGAGAAATGTAAATTATGGCTCTTTGCCCCAGCTTTTCCACCATTATTCTGGGGGAGGAGGTTCTTATTTCTGTGACCTTAGTCAAATTATTTAACCTCTTTGGGTCTTTTTTATCTCTTTTTTAGTAAAATGAGAGTATTAGAATAAAACCACATGACCATAAAATTCAGAAAAGGAAATACCTTAGACAGTCCAATTCTCCCACTGTACAGAATTCAAAATTACCTGATCCCTAAGGTGCCTTGCAGTCTTAGATTCCTTTAACTCTCCTATACTTCAAGATGGTACTAGTGAACCTAATTTCATAGTGGTTGTAATACTAAAAAACATCCTTCAGTCTTATTCCTTTGGGGGACAAAGGGAAACTAAAACTCTGGATGGACTGAGATTTGGCAGAGAACCATGGTTAGATATGCCATACGTTTTCTTTAGACAATGCTTTCAGCAATTACTTTCCCAAAGTTATATAAAATGACCAAGCTCAATTGGACCAAAGCATACATCACTGGTCCTATTCCAGTTCACAATTGAACCAAAAATAGTCTCTAAAGGATGACTACTAAGCTTAATTGTCCAGTCTGTGTCCCTCCCCTGCCCAAGAAACTTCAGTGACCCCATGCCCATACCACCATGACTCCCAGGTTGAGAAGTAGTAAAATGCCTAGTGATAAAGCTATATTTGGAGCTAGAGGATATCAGTCCAAGCCCTGACTCTACCATTTGTTACCTTCATAACTATGGACCACTTATTTCTTCTTTTTGGGCCACAGTGTAAAATGGCAGGGGGTGGTTAAGAAACTAGTTGAACCAATCGACTTCTAAGATTCCTTCTAGCTCTAAATCAGTGTCCCTATCTTTACTTTGGAGAGTCATCCCAAATCCACACAGCATTAACACAGATCAAGCCCCTAGAGTTCAGCTACTTCTCCCTAAGGAGAAGGTAACCCTCGCAGGTATCATAGAGTTCTTCTAATGCTATAGCTCTCAAGCCCCCATCCAGTGCATTTTCTCCAATATCAATCAAACAATGAACATCTCTGTATCATCTAATTAGTGATCAGCATCCCAATATCATTTTGACCAGTTGATCTCTCCTCCATATCACCAGTTACCATGAATATCAATTATCTTTTACAAAGGGACATTTGCTGAGAAGCTATCGCAGGACCCAAAATACTTTCATACGCTGTCCCCTCTGTGCTTCGGTCCCTGGCCAGAGTGGGCTCAAACTTTCAGTGCTTGCTTCAAGATGTTTCCCACACCACATTCACAGCTGATCAACAAGTTTCTCTCTTGCTTACAGGGCTTGGTGTCTCAGGGTCCAGGTCAATTGACCCATGGACTTGGTCAAGCAGCCCATTCCTCAGGGCTAGATCCTTAACAGGTTTGGCTGAAGGGAGACTCTGCTATGGATTCTAGTTCCTGGACCTCTGAAGGTTCTTTTAATATTCTGAACCACACAGCTAACTTCATTCCATGCCTAATACTCACGCTCCAAGGATTAGGGGATAAGAAGCAGAACAGGGAGTTTATGGATTTATATCACCTTGGCAAGAGAGAAGACTTGAGATTCCTTCCTCCCTTTGCCCTACACCCATTTCTCATGTGCAATTAGAAAATCTTGAACCCTTGGGCTTCATCTCCCAGAACCCTTTTCCCTTCATCCACATAGCATCCTATGTGTGTTGTTTTTAAGTTCAGTAACTGCCCTTTTCACTCTCTTTTCTCGTGACGGTGGCTGAGTTAGCTCCCCTTTTACTCTAGCTTTTAATTTTAGTTATTAATAAATCTTATTAAATACTCAGTTATTGTATATTAATTTTTAAGATTACAATTATCCTGAAATCCACAGCATTTTTCTTCTTCTTTCCCGAAAAGTCGATAGGGAGAGAGGTCAAAATTCCTTTGCTGAAGCCTTTTGTAAACAGTTCCTACATAACAGCCAATTTAAAAGCTTTTTAGTTATCACACAGTAAGCCATTCGCAAAACCCAAGCATGCTCTAAAGCGGAGGGCATTATGCCTATCCAGAAGCAGAGTCACTAACCTCTCCTCTAGAAACTTGGCAGTTGGCAGAACACATGCATTATGGACTGGACCCCTATCAACTAGACTCATTATATCTATAATCCCATAAGCACTTTTGGTTGGCATTTAAAACCCTTTCCAGGCTGGCTGCAGCCTATCCCATCCATCCAGTCTGACTATTCATTGCTCCCTCTCAAACAGCCTGTGATATAGCCAAACTGGTCTCTTTGCTATTTCCCATACACAACATTCTGTCAGTCAACTGGGTCTTTGCAGAGTCTATATTTACTCCATTTACCCCTGTAAGGATTTCCTTCTTCACTTCTACTTCTTGGAATGCTTAGCTTCCATCAAGACTCAGCTCAAAGGCTGTCTCCTTCACGAGGCATTTGCAAATCTCCTAATTTAGTGCCTTGCCAAAAATCATGATGCATTTAGTGTGTGTGTGTGTGTGTGTGTGTGCAAGTGTGTGTGAGAATATTCTGCATTTGTATATCTGTGAGGATGTCATATCCCCTCAAGTAGCAAAAGCTCCCCACTGTCCTCCATTTGTATTTGGATCCATAGTGCCAAGCACAGTGCCTGGTATAAAGCAAGCCCTTCATAAATTCTCAATGATTGATTGATTGATTGATTGATTGATTAACTGATTTGTCCAGCTCCTCACTTCTGGCGATGCATGTAAGCACGAGGTATCTAGAAGCATTTAGAATGCTTATGAAGTCTTGGGAAAGAATTTGAAGATCATCAGAGGCCCAGGTGGTGTTTTCATCACGGCTACCCATCAAAAAGAAGGAAAACAAAAGAGAAGGGTTGATTGATGAATTGATGGGGATGTACGAGCTGGTTAATAATAGACAGCATCTGGGATTGAGATCAGGATTTCTGCACCATGGTTTAAAACAGAGAAATCACAGGGCACTGGGGAGGGAGCAGGCACAGAAACACAGTTCTCATGACAGAGCCCCTTTAATTAGCATCTGAGCCCCTTTAATTAGCACTACAGATCTCTAACTCGAATTAGCTGGAGCAGTTAGGTGGCACAGTGGACTCATCTTCCTGAGTTTAAATCTAATCTCAGACTTTGTGACCCCAGACAGTTATTTCACCCTGTTTGCCTCAGTTTCCCCATCTGTAAAATGAGCCAGAGAAGGAAATGGCAAGCCACTCCAGTATCTCTGCTAATACGACCTCAAATGGGCTCACAAGGAGTTGGACATAACTGATAAGTAACTGACCAACAACCCAAATCAGACATTCTGCAAGAACTTTACCAGTACCCCCGACTGAAGCATCAGCCTCTTTCCTTGCCTGTCACCATTATGGTGATCATTAGATCACAGATTCTGAAATGAAAGAGACTTTGGAGGCCATCACGTCCAACCTCATTTTATAGACAGGAGAAAAGTGAGTCACAAAGCTGGTGTCCAAGGTGGACTTCGAAGGTAAGGCAAAGGGACATGCATTTATTAAGCTGTAACTCTATACCAGGTATGGTGCTAAGCAATGGGGATACAAATACAAGGCAAAAAGAAAGATGGCCCCACCACCCAAGAAGCTTACATTCTACTGTGAAGACTGGATTTGACTTTCAAAGTTGGTATGTTTATAAGACCCATTAGAGAGACTGGTCTTTCTTGACTCTCAGGGGGGAATGTATAATTGAAAATCTGTTACCCTAAAAAAGAACTACATATCCTGAGAGCCCACTGACTTCCTGTCATTACGTACTTCCTATAGACAGAGGATAAAGGGAGTGGGCATTGAGGTTCTTCCCTCTTTTGGGGCATGATACAGCAATCAGCAGTGATGGTGGTGAGTGAGGATTTTTAAAATGGCTAACCAGTCATGCGCATGTGGTTTTTATTTTGTATCCTCTTTATTCTTTGATTTCTAATAATAATTTAATAAACCTCCATAAAATATAATATTTTTATTATTAGGGATTAAATTTTTAATTTTTACAGAGCCAAATCCAATTTTCACAATACTCAGGGAGAAAACATACAAAAAGAATCTAAAAAGAGGGAGAGGAACCTAAATCTTTCAGGCTTCACCAGGTCATATCCATTACAGCATGCTGCCTCTGTGGATGGCAGTGAAGCACTCAATTCTACCTCTTGGCAGAAATTGTATTGGTTTAAAGGAAAATAGCACCAACAAAAAAGTCCCAGGCCTATGGGATTGTATTATCAATTGTGAACATTTCTATTTGCTTCCAGCTTGATTTCTTTTTTCTCCCTGAATGTCTTAATTTCTTTCAGGATCTAGTCTTGTGCTAAATTATACAATTGTTTCCAAATGCTGTGTTTGTTGTTTAAAAGAGACACTGATAAGCCAAAGCATATTTAGTGCTTTAATGTTGTATCCTACTCTTCATGACCCCATTTGGGGCTTTCTTGGCCAAGATACTGGAGGGGTTCGCCATTTCCTTTTCCAGTTCATCTTACAGATGAGCAAACTGAGACACAAACTTACGGTCCTACAGCTAATAAGTGTCTGAGGCCAGATTTGAATACATGAAAATGAGTCTTGACTCCAGCACTTTATCCATTACACCCCTTTGTTTAGTGGCAACTGGACTCAAAACCAAAGCATATATGACTATTGGCTAAAGAATCTGGAATAGGTTAACATGGAGAAGGTAAGATGGAGTTGAGGCACAAGAGTTGTCTTTAAATATTTGAAGGGTTGTCTCATAGGTAGAATGTGTCCCTTAGGCCCCCCAAAAGGAGCAATGGGTAGAAATAAAAGGGCAACAGACTCTGTCCCAGTGTAAGAAGACCGTTTTTAATAATTAGATCTACAATGATATAGGTAAAACCCAGTGGAATTGCTCGTTGGCTAGATGAGGGAAGAAGAGGAAGGGGAAGGAAAGACCATAAATCATGTAACCATGGAAAAATCTTCTTAATTAATTAATTAATTTAAAAACCAAATAGCTCTAAAAATAGAATAGGCCTTGAAGAATATATTTCTCATCTTTGCAGAGATTGGATGGAGTAGAAGAAATTTCTTGGACTAGACTTGGTGACTTCTGAGATCACTTCCAACTCTCAAGCCCAATGATTCCTTACCTCCCCTCTGTGCTGATTCTGTCCACCATCTTTGAAATCATTGGATTTGGGAGGGGAAGGGAGACATTGGAATATGGGTATAATTTCTTTCAGCCACAGTTTGGCTGCTGAGACCCTCTTTCCCTAGAGAAAATGATCCAACCAGTTTACCCTGATTTGAATGAAAAAAAAAATTGACAGGGGAGGCATTTGAGTTTCCCAACTAGCAAGAGAGAATGTGAGAAGGGGCAGATAGAAACTCTCTATTCATCACCCCACTATTGCACAGGGTCCATCTCTTTCTTCAGAGACCCTTTTCAATTTGGAAGAACTGCATATCCAACAGACAAGCTGTCTGCAGTGGGATAAACGATAAGGCACAAAGTAGGTAGCGAAGAAAAGTACCTGTCACAAATGACAGGGAGCAAAAAGAGAAGACTCGATGAACTCTGATATTTGGGAAAATCTGACAGCACTACATTAGGATGAAATATAATGTAGGGAACACACTGGACTGGAGTGAGAGACTGGGGTTCAACGTCCAGCACTGTGACTTTTTTTCCTATAACATTGAAGACTTTGGTGAAGTCTCTTTTACTCTCTGGGTCTCATTTTCTTGGTATGTAAAATGAGAGTATTGGACTAGATGATTTCTAAGGCCCCTTCCAACTCTAAATCCCATATATGTGAATTATTGTTCTTATTATGCTATTTGGTGTTCTGGGCAAGTAGGTGGCATAGCCATGGAGTCTGGAAAACTCCTCTTTCTGAGTTCAAATCTGGGCTCATACACATACTAGCTGTAGTCGCTTAATCCTGTTTGCCTCAGTTTCCTCATCTGTAAAATGAGCTGGAGAAGGAAATATCAAACCACTCCCATATCTGCCAAGAAAATCCCAAATAAGATCATGAGGAACTGACTAAATAAATGACTAAAAACAACTGACCATAGCAAATCTTTAAGGCAAGTAGGTGGCTCAGTGGATAGAACACTGGACCTAAAGTCACAAAGACTCATCTTCCTGAGTTCAAATCTGACCTCAGACATTTACTAGTGTGTGACCCTGGGCAACTTCTATTAGTTGCTCTTGTCCGAAAATGACTTAACTACAATAAATTTGGGTTTGGGAAAATGACAACAATAAATTTGGGATTGGGAAAATGACAATGACAATAAATTTGAGATTGGGAAAAGAACTTAATGACAATAAATTTGGGATTGGGAAAATGAAGACAATAAATTTGGGATTGGGAAAAGGATTTAATAACAATAAATTTGGGATTAGGAAAAGGACTTAATGACAATAAGTTTGGGATTGAGAAAAGGACTTAACAATAAATTTGGGATTGGGAAAAGAACTGAATGACAATATGTTTGGGATTGGAAAAATGACAATGACAATAAATTTGGGATTGGAAAAGGACTTAATAAATTTGGGATTGGGAAAAGGATTTAATGACAATATATTTGGAATCTGTTGAAGCCACAGTTGATAGTATGTGATTTCCAGTGCCCTCTTGTGGGAAATTTATAAACTATTATGGCACCAGGCTATAGAAAAAGATGACAAATATGGTTATAGAAAGTTTGCTGTAATATCCTTTCTCCTACTCACTACCAGCAGCCCAGACACACAGAGGACTCCAGCCTTAAGTTTAATGAGTCACAGAATCATAGATAAAGACCTGGAAGGGTCATCCGAGGCTACCTACCTCAATCATCTCGTTTTATAACATAAAGAAATTGAGCAGGAAAGCATCCTGCCTGAAGTCGCACAGTGACAAAGAAGATTTGAAACTAGGTCCTCTGACTCCATAGACAGTGGCTATACATGAAAATAACCCTGGACTTTAAGACAGAAGACCTGGGTTTGAATCTTGGCTCTAAACACCAACTCAACCTGAGACAAATCACTACACTTTTCTAGGGATCAGTTTCTCCATCTTTAAAATGGGTTTTAAAGAATAGCTGGGTGGCTCAGTGGATTGAGAGTCCTGGCTAGAGATGGGAGGGTCCTGGCTTCAAATCTGGACTCAAACACTGCCCAGCTGTGTGACCTCATTGCCTAGCCCTTATCGCTCTACTGCCTTGGAACCAATACTTAGTATTGATTTTAAGATGGAAGGTGAGGGCTTTAAAAAAATACTGCAGAGGTTCTAAATAACTTGTTATTCTTTTCAGTCTTCTCTCTCTTTGGATTGATCCAAACTCTTAACTCTGAAGATAAAGGTTAAAAAAAAAAACTATTAATTGTTGCAGACAGGATTTAAACTCATTTATTCCTGACTTTGAATCCAGCACTTTTATGCCATGCTAAAATAGGGAGAATAATTTTTGCATCACCCGCCTCACAAGGTTGTTGTCAAGAAATCAAACTAGGTAAATAGTCTTTAATGTGGTAATAATAGATAGCACTAAGATAGAAATTCTAATGAGATTCATATTGACCTGGATTGCAAGCCACCCAACCACCTCATCTCTGGAAACCTATAAATGGCAGCACAGTTGGTAGCTGAAGTTTCTTCAAGCTAATGTGCCTTTGATCTCCAATCCATTAATCAATTTACAATCATTGATTGTCTTCTATATTCCAGACATTCTGCTAATTGCTGGAGATACAAAACCAAGCAAAAGAAAGTTCCTGCCTTCAAGGAGTTTACAATCTAACGAGGAAGACAGCATGTAAACTAATATGTGTAAAGCAAGTTGTAAACAAGATAAATTAGAAATAATTAACAGAAGGAAAGCACTAGAAATAAGGAGGGTTAGGAAAGGTTTCCTATGTTTTTCCTTTCTGACTTCCTATCTACAGGGCCAAGTACAGTCCCTAGAACTTGGGAATTCTAAGGAATTGCTGTTCCCAGGTCCTGCAATCCTGCTCTCGATTTGCATGCCATCAGGCTGGATCTCCCCAACGAGCCTGGAGATAAGAGATGGTGAAGAACCTGCTGGGCTTGGATGGACAAATGTCTTCCTACCTCGCCCCAACTACACATACTCAAGTAACATTTTAACAAGTCTCTTGATATCTCTCACTAAACCCATTTCCTCATCTGAAAAATGACACAGGAAGGAGGAAGTTGGGCACGATGGCCTCGAAGACCCCTTCTAGCTCTAAAAAAGTTATGTAGCTGGGTAGTTCAGTGGATTGAGAGTCAGGCCTAGAGATGGGAGGTCCTAGGTTCAAATCTGGCCTCAGACACTTCCCAGCTGTGTGACCCTGGGCAAGTCACTTAACCCCCATTGCTTAGCCCTTACCACTCTTCTGCCTTGGAGCCAATACACAGTGTTAACTCCAAGATGGAAGGTAAGGGTTTAAAAACACAAACACAAACAAATAAAGTTATGAACCTATAATAAGGAACAACAAAGGCCCATGGCATCTGTAGGTCTAGTGCAGAAGATCAGAAATGAATTCTGAAAGGTTTCGGGATTTGATTTGGTTTCTTCTTAAGGCGAGAGTTGTTTCAGGCAATTCTCAAAAAAATATAAATTGCTAAACGTAGGTGTTATAGACCATCGATGCAAATTTGCATTGGTAGAGGGAGTTTTCTCACCAGGAGTTTCCCATAGCAATGAATAACAGGTCCCAGTTGGGAATAGGGAAGAGACAGACTAAGAAACGACACTCTTTCCAATTGTGCACTAAAAGCAAAGTATGTTGCGATGAGGTTCCTAGGTAAGCCTTGGGCTCTCCTTCTGGGGCCATCTTGACTCAAACAGTAGCTACTTCTAGCCTAGGGGTCATACTTTTTTAGGTACCCCCCAGACCTGTTTTAGAAATGAAATGATGCTGTATGATTTGTTGAAGTCAGTGGGAATGTTTAGCCTGTAGGGGAAAAAACTTCAGGGGAAGGAGATAGTATTTGAAGAGCCGTCTTAGAAGAGACGTTATAATCTTACTTGTTGTCCTAGAAGGCAAAACTAGGACCTGGGACTGAGAGAATTTGCAGAGATGGATTTAAACTTAACACAAGGAGAAACTTTGTTGTTGTTCAGTCGTTTCAATCATGTCTGACCCGTCATGACTCCATTTGAGTTGTTCTTGCAAATACACTGGAGTGGTTTTCCATTTCCTTCTCCAGCTCATTTTGCAGATGAAGAACTGAGGCCAACAGGGTTAAGTGACTTGCTCAGGGTCATGCATCTCGTGTCTGAGGCTAGATTTGGATTCAAGGGACAGCTAGAGAGCCAGGCCTAGAGACAGGAGGTCCTGGGATCAAATCTGGCCTCAGACACTTCCCAGCTGTGTGACCCTGGGCAAGTCACTTAACCCCCATTGCCTAGCCCTTACCACTCTTCTGCCTTGGAAACAATACACAGTCTTGACTCCAAGATGGAAGGTGAGGGTTTAAATAAATAAATAAACAAATGAATGAATGAATGAATGAATGAATGAATGAATGAATGAATGAATGAACGAACGAATGAATAAATGTTCTTTTCCTTTGAGGGCTCCTTCTTTAATGGCTACATCGAGTGGACACATCACTGTCATGAACACACATGGCCACAAAAAGCTAAGTACCAGCTCAGGGGCAAACAAGTCCTACGCTATAAACTGGGGCTGTGGTCCACGCAGAATCCCAGTACCCTCTTCATGCAAAGCTCAATGACCCTCTGGTGAGCATCCTGGTCCTGGATCTGCAGGATCCGGGTACAAAACCCTCCTCTGACATTCTCCATACATATGACCTGGGGCAAGTCGGTTAGCCCCTCCCCCAGGCCTCCCCCTCCCCCCAGACTTCAGCTTCATCCCCTGTGGATTAGCCTTGGGAAGCCTGCAGAGCTGGGATGGCCTCCTTCCCCCACTCCCATCAATGCCCACCAGCAGCACTAGAGGGCGGACGAGACCCAAGAAACCTACCCTGGATTTTCCCCAAGTTTTGGAAGCGCCCACTGAAACCACTAACTGGCTAACTGATCAGCGCAGTGAGCCAAGGCAATCCCAAAGCCTCGCCATGAAGACCCGCCATCCACTTGGAGAGCCAGAACCGATGACGTCGGAGGGCAGACAGAAACATCATGTTTGACTTTATTTTTGCAATATGGCGAATGTGGGATGTTCTGTATGATTTCACATGCAGAGCTGCTCTCACATTGCTCTGTCTTCTCGATGGGTGGGGAGAGGCTGAACGGAAGGAAAGAATTCAGACGACTCAAAAAAATGTTTTTAAATGAATGTTATAGAATAATTGGTTTTTTTTTAACTAGCTACCGTTGCTGATTACTTGCTTGATCCATTGCTTTCTTGGGAGGGGTTGGATGTAGCCTGAAGTAAAGAAAGCGAGGAAATGGCCTAGAAAGAGCTGACAAATACATTAAGAGTCTATCACTGTGACCAGCCCCCGGTATAGGAAGGTGTATTTGGTGCCTCCTATGGGCCAGACTCCGAACTACAAGCACTTTACAAATATTATCTCATTTGATCCTCACAACTCTGGGAAGAAGATGCTATTATGATCTCTGTTCTACAGAGGAGGAAATGGAGACAAAGAGAGGCGAAGTGACTTGCCCACAGTGCCCGAATGAGAATCTGAACTCAGATCTTCATAAATTCCAGGCCCGATACCCGCCGTGCCGTGCCATGTAGCTGCTGGAGAGTAGAAAGATCTAGAATTAAAATCCAAAGCCCCAAGTTCTTACCCTGCCATCTAATGAGGCAAATGACTTCAGGCAAGTTCCATCACCCCTGGAAGCCTGGTACCCATTGTAAAATGGCGGTCCTGCTTTTCTACCCAATATGGATGAGATAAAGTGTGATGCTGTGTATAAAGGGGCTTTAAAAACAGAAAAGTGCTCACAGACAGACAGGAGTTATTTCTACTGAACACCTAACAAAGAAATGGCTTTAAACCACAAGAGGGGGAATTTAGGCCAGACAATGAAAGTTAAAAACATGAAAGGTTCTAAGCTGTGGAATAAACTTTAGGACCAGCTGTTTGACTAGCCTGGTGGTCTAGGGCAAGTCACTGGCACTGAACCGGATAACCTCTAAGGTCTCTTTACCACATCATCAATTTAGAGGGGATCTAGCCCAATACATCCAACCCAGGCCACTCATACCAGACAGGCTCAGGCTGGTGATCGTCACAAACCCAGGACCATTAAGTAGCAGAGGGAGGATTCAATCCCAGCTCTTGGGGCTCCAAAGTTGGCATGGTACAATGGAAAGAGACTTAAAATTACAGTCAAAGAACACTGGATTCAAACCCCAGTTCTGCCTTTTACTCCTTGGATGAATTTTAGGCAAGTAATTTAGTCTTTTAGCTATAAAATGCAGTTGGACCAGATGGATAACCTCTAAGGTCCTAGACTAAGTGGAATCTATGAGCTGCATCAACACCCATCTGTAAAAACTAATTTTGTGCCAGGCCAGTCAAATAAACAAGCATTTATTATATACCTACTATGTGGCAGACACTGGGCTGAGTAGAATAGACCAGATTATCTTCCAGATATATGGGTTCCCACTGAAATAGCTCTATTTTAAGTCCCAGCTTGGGTCATGTCTCTTTCTATTCCTAGTCACCAACTTCTTAAAGTTCTCAAAACAACCTTAGAATATTATAACAAGTCTTCCTGCCTCCTCTCCATCACCCATATCTTCTCCATCACCTTTATCATCTACCTAGCATCTTTTGCCAAACTGGTCTTTCTTATCCAGATTTTATGTCCTTCGGTTCAAAAAATTCTAATTGTCTCCAACTGCCTTCCATGTCAGTATGTTAGTAAGCATTTATTAAGCACTTACTATGTGCTGAGGACACTCAGAAAGGCAAAAATATGGCCCTAGACCAAGATCACATTCTAATGGGGGAGGAACAATGTACATAGAAGGTACAGAGAATGATAATGGAAGGTATCCTCAGAGGGAAAGGACTAGCAGCAACAGTAACTTGGAAAGGTTTCTGGCAAAGGCAGCAACAGTAACTTGGAAAGGTTTCTGGCAAAGGTGAGAGTTCAGCCAAGTTTCAAAGGATTCTAAGAAAACTAAAAGCGAGAAGTGAGGAAGAGAAACATGCCAGGAATGAAGGACAGCCAGTATAAATAACACTAGGTATGGAGAAGGGGTACTGACTGCATGGAAAGAATAGCAAGTAGTCCAGTCTGGGTAGGTGGTAGAATGAAGGGAAGAAAATAAAGTATAAGAATATTAGAAAAGTAGGATGGGGGCCAAGTAATAAAGGACTTTAAATGTCAGAGGATTTTCTATTTGATCGTGGAGGTACCAGTCCCTAGAAGGTATGAAGCAGGATGGATAACATGCTCAAACCTGTGCTTTAGGAAGGTCGCTTTGGCAACTGAGTGAAGGATGGACTGAAGAAGGAAGAGACGAAGCAGGCCAACCAATCAGGTTATTGCCATGAAACAGGAAAGATGTGATGAGGGCCTGTACTAAGGGGATGGCCGTGTAACTAGAGAGAAGGGTATGGATAGACACTATGAAGGCAGAAATAAGATTTGACAGCATATTGGCTACATGGGGTGAATGTAAATGAGCAGTTGAAGATGACTCCATTGCATTCAAGGTCCTCCCCATTAGGAACCACTCATTGTTTCATACATTTTTTACTCCAGTCATCTGGACTCATGCTTCCAAGCATGCCCTGTACTCTTCTCCCATCCCTAAGCCTGAGCTTATGTACTTCTGTATGTCTGGGATGCTCTCCTCTTTCCGGTTGTGCTTGTTGGGTTCCTACACTTTCTTTAAGATCCAATTTAAAGGACAGAGAGTTAGCACAGTGGATAGAGCACCAGGTCTGGAGTTGGGAGGATTTGGCTTAAATCTGGCCCCAAACACTTTTTAGCAGTATGCTCCTGGGCAAGTCACTTAATCCCAAACGTTTAGCCCTTACCATTCTTTTGTCTTAGCAACAATATCAGTTCTAGGCCAGAAGGCAGGGGTTTAAGGAAAAAAAATACAATCCAAATGCCTCCTCTCCATGAAGCCTTCAAGTTCATGTGCATTAAAGAAAGGCGCACAGGTAAATATGTACTAGAGTTCTCCGGGCCCAACTAAACCATAAACTCCATTAAGGGTAAGAGATGTCTTATCAAAACTTTGTTAAGACAAAATTCATTGCCATCGTTGCGTAGGCCAGTGCTGTACACAAAAGTCATTTGAAAAATACCTGAATTCAATAGGCGTGAGCTTTTTCTGAAGCCCCAAATCTAAGTGTAATGGGCACATTTAATCCCCAAAGGCTCTAAGGCACTTAAATACTGGTCCTGGAATCCCGTTTCCCTACTATCTAGGATTTATCATCTCTGTTATCAGGCTAACTAGGACCAGGGAGAAGGAAAGCTCAGTAGGGAATTCTGCGAGGGAGCAGGCCAAATAGCAAGCAATGCTGAAGGCGGAGGCCTATTTTTGTTCTCCCAGATGCAGGGCAAACCAGCCCCAACAATGACCCCGCAGAGGCTAACAAATCCATGAAGACAAGAGAGAAGCAAGAGGCTTTCAAATTATTGTTGTTATTTTTCTCTTCCCAAAGACCCATGATGGCACTCCACTCCCCTGCCCTCAGTCATCACACAATCTTCACGGTCTTGAGCATGTCTGAAAGGACGTAGGTGCTGTCAAAGCCGTTGCCAGGTTTCCTCAGGGTCCTCTCCAGGGCCTGGGCCATCTCCAGGAGCTCGGGGGTCGCCAGCTTATGCTCGGGTTGTAGCTGGCAGAAGAGAATCTCGTTGACCTCGCCCTCGATCTGCCGTACGTAGAGCAGGGGGAACACCTTCTTGAGCCCAGCCAGCACCGAATCCTTTAGCCCCGAGTCTCGACACACCAAGTTCAGAATGAAGACACCTTCAGGGTGGAGAAGGAAGAAAGTGTGCAGAGGGGTTTCAGTCTGGGGATATAGCACTACCAAGCTTGCTAAACCCGTTACAGGTATATCATTTGATCCTCACAACAACCCTGGGAGGGAGGGCTATTATTATCCTCACTTTGCGGTTGAGAAAACAGAGGTTAAGTGACTTGCCAGAATCATAAGCTAGTCTGTGTCTGAGGATGGATTTGAATTCAAGTCTTTCTGAGTCCAAGTCTAGTTGCCTTTCTAGTGAGCTAAAGGCCAGAAGGAACATTAGCAAGAGGCAAAAGATCAGCCACTCCATCAAAGGACAAAAGAACCCCTTCCCTTTCTTGTACTTCCCCTCTACACCATCCACACCTTCAGGGGTCAGGATCCTTTTGACGTTCTGCAGAAAAGCATGGTCCACAAAGGCTGGAGGCGGACAGCTCATTCCTACCGTAGGGTCCTTACTGTCCACATCAAACATGATAACGTCATAGTGAAGCTGTTCTGGGAAGAAGAAAAGATTGGCCCATAATTAATGGAAAATCATCTATGTAATACTCCTAGAATTCCCAGAGCAAATACCTTTATGTCTGACCTGGGGAGAGAGTAAAGGATGGGGAGATGATGTAGAAGGACATGGTGTTATAATCTACCACAGAGATATAGCGGATATAGACTTAAGAGGTAGAAAGATCTAAATTCGAATCTAGCCTTAGTCGTTTACTGTGTAAATCTGAATGCCTAGGTTACTTAATTTCTCTGCCTCGGTTTCCTCATCTGGAACACTATAATAAAAACACCTTTCTCACAGGGTTGCTGTCCAATGAGATAATATAAGAAAAATGCTTTAAAAACCCTAAATAATTACATTGTGTTATAACATCAGTTATCATCAACATCAATCATTATTTCACTACAGTGAATTCTTGGTAAGTAGTTCCCCCACTCAGTCAACACAGATCCTTACCTGATGTAAGAGTATTAGTGAGTTAGGGGAAAAGGGGGGCACTGGGAGTTTAAGCAACTTGCTTAGGGTCTCACTTGGTTAGTCAGTGTCAGAGACTTAAACCGAAGTCATCCTGACTCCAACTCCTTCCTACAATGAAATAAATTTTCCATCCCTCCAACCCAATCCATTTACTTGATCCATTTATTTGAAGCTAAGGATGACCTCAGGAAGTAGTGGATGCACTGTGAAGTTTGAGAATACAGGCAATGGAGTAAGGAGGTGTTGTGGACCTTAAGGGCCCACCTTAATGAGGGTCATTTCAACCCTGGGGAAAAGTGGCCCTGCTCCACAGCAGAAGGACCTAGACAAACTCTCCTTGCCTTTTTCAAGGTTTTTTTAAGGCCTCCAAATCCCTGGGAGCCGACTAAGAGCCCCAGCAGAGCCAGAGAACTACAGGCTAAATGCATGTTTTTATCACATTAATGAAGTCTTTTTTTGTTTTTTTCCCCAAGCCCTGCCCCTATGAGAAAGACGAAATTCCACTACACAGAGGTCCAGCTTAATGGGGTTTTGCTACACTCTGGCACATCCCTTTGTCATTTTCCCAAGGAACATTCTACACCTCTGGCCAACAACTACTTACCTCGCTAAATATATTTTAGGGGCTTGGGGGTTGGTGGATCAGGATAGAAACCTACAAGTATGGGATGAATTATGTCACTTTTCCCAGCAGTTATAACCCCTCAAATGAGGCCTCTCCCAGGCCCAGAGTTTTCAGGCATATACCCCACCCCAATGTCTTCCTCTGCCAATACCTCCTTTTGCCAGGTTGGTGATGTAGTCTAGGCCATCTGCAATGTGAACTTTCATCCGGTCACTCTGGGTGAAACCAAACCAGTGGGTGGCCACCTCCAGCATAGAAGGATCAATCTCCACAGCATCGATGTGAGACTTCAAGAAGTGATCATGGATGAAGAGGGGCAGGCTGCCACCACCCAAACCAACCACCAGTAATGCCAGCGGGGCCTCTGAGGTGAGAGAATGAAACATCACTGTACCATATTCATTCCAGAAAGTCTCATCCCAACCCTAGGGGATGTGGGGACCAGGGAATGGATGATGCCAAAGATTTCATGAAGAAAACATTTTGTGAGCTACAAAATGTCATATAAGCATGAGCTGGTACTGCCTTCTTGGCATATGACCATAATGAACTTTAAAAAAAAATTTCTAATGATAAAATTATCTCTAACATACAAGTAACATAAGTATATTTAACAGAACAACTGGAACACAAAAAAATGTCAATGCTGTAATATTCTGATGGATTTGGGATCTCAGCAGTGTGGGGACACCATCCAATGGTGCAGATCATAACCTGTTCATGCCCTCTCATCCTGGATAACTCTTGTTTCTGTTCTACCAAAAAAATCTTCAAGAGGAGTATATACTTAGTGTCTGGGGGGGAAGGAGGAAAGCATCTTACTTTAAATCTCCTTATGTGGCCACCAATGCATCCTGAGAGCCGTCTTTTGTTTCTCTTTCATTCTGGCCAAATGCCAGTACACCTTATTTTCCAGGCATTTTTCTGGTGAAGTCCTTTAAACCATTTTTCTCGTGCAACTGGCAGAAGAATCTTGAGCTCACTCCCAAAAGGGAGGAGCAGAACTATCTAAACCACAGAGGGCATGAAAGTTTTTCAGCCAAATTCTCAATCACTCCAATCAACTGTCTTGGGAACGCTCCTAACACCTTTGATGCAGATTCTTCCCTTCCTTTGACAAGGTTTGGGATCCTGGCAAGTCAGACTCTAGAAATCTGCATGTTTCCCTTGCCCTAAAGGTGACCTTCAATTTTACCTGCAGAAACCATAGCATTTGATGGTTTGTAGCCATAACAAGAAGAATAATGGAGTTGGAGGATGGGCTTTTGCTTCCTGGAGAAGCTTCCTGCCCTACAAAGCATGCACAATTTCCCCAAGGCAATCTGTTCTCCTCCTCTTATTCAAATCTAGCCTAGCTCATTGTCCATACACAATGTCTATCCAAGGTATATAGGCTGATGGACCAGCTCTATGGGTTGTTCATTCAATTGCACATTGTAGTCTGGACAAAAGGCATTCTTCATCCACTTGGTTTTTCCTGTGTAGATAGTTAGGTCAAAGTATTGAATAATGGATCTCATTGAGGAGATTCTGCAGTGTTCAAGTGCTCCAGATGTTTTCAAGATATACAAAGAGATGAGAATTCAGAAATAAATATCCAAATGTGTAGCCATTTGAGGGTTATATAAATTTGAGGCTAACGTCACTCAGGCACTCATTTATCTGTTAGAGGAGTTGGATGTGGTGTAGAAATAAACCTATACACAATTATGTCAGTCTATGTACATCATTCTCAAAAAGGCACAAAAACTATTGGTACAGTTTTGAACATTTGCTCCTTAAACTAGGCGATGTTATGTTCTACTGCCCTAATCTTCCTTGCTCACTATATGCCAAAAACCCGTGCCCAGATATCAACACATTAAGCAAATGTGTATATATTTAACTGAAGTAATCTGTGTATCTGGGGGAAAGGCGTCTGAGCCTGTGGCTTCATTGGCAGGGGGAGCTCCCGGGGCACAAACTCTCTCCACCAATGAGATCAACACCTTCTCTATATGTTTACTCTTGGGGAGTGGCCTAGGCTTACTTACCTTGAGAGGGTCACACAGAGAATATGTGACGGTCTCCTGTCCTACACAAGAGTGTTCTACCCAGGCAGCACTCTCTCTGCCAGTCTCTCTCTCTCTCGTTCTGATTCTCTCTCCGTCTCTCACCTGGGAGCCTCTCCGGGTTTTTCAGCAATGCCAGCCCTGCAATCATGGCTTTGTGGTGTTCACAACACAGGAAACTCTTGTCAATGGGCTGCCTTGCGGGCACAGGAGGATTCTCTGGAGTATCTGCCGGCTGGAGTCTCTTCTTATCTTTCTTTCGCTTCTTTTGTGCTAAGACACGACGGGAGAGACAGTGGGTCAGTCAACAAGCATTTCCTGAGCGTTCACCGGCAGCACTCCTCACGGGTACCACGAAGCAGGGCGAAACACCAGCCCCTTCCCTCAAGGAGCTCCCATCCCGCCGGGAGAGACAGCATGGCCGCTTCTAGGCGTACGGGAGATACACGCAGAGAGCATATAACGTCACATATGATGACAGGACAAAAGAATACACGCTAAAACAGGACAGCGTGATGACAACCTGAAAGCGCGTCTTCGCGTGGCATAATTCGGGCGCATGACAATAGGTGCTGCGCCAGGACGGCCCTCTAAGCAGCCCTATTAGCAGCCACCTCGACCCTAAAATCATACAACGAAACACAGCACAATACGACGTGATACAGCACAGCATGAGGAGCATCTGAGAAAGGAAGCCCTCCGCGGCTGCGGGGCCAGGAAAGGCTCCTCCAGACGGGAATCGAGAGGAGCCTCACCGAAGCCAGGGACAGGCGGCAGAGGCGGCCTCTGATGGGGACCAGCGGGGCGCGGCGACGGGGTCCACAGGGAAGGCTGGCCGCGCCGCCACGCGATGCCAAGACGGCCGAGGGAGGAAGGGCCTTTAATGAGAGGCCGGACTGAATGCCGGAGCACTGGAGCCCCAGCAGGGTGGTGGCTGGTCAGACCTCCACTTTAATCCAATCGCCTCAGCGGCTGATTGTGGGGAGAGATGGCAAGGAGGAAAGGCCCGAAGCAAGGCTGCGTGGAGGGAGGCTGCGGCAGGCCCGATGAGAGCGGATGCGGCCCTGACCCAGGCTGTGGCTGTGCACGAGTGGAGAGAGGGGGACGTATCCGGGAGACGTTGTCGAAGCAGAAAGGACAAGACTGGCTATGGGCCAGATGCATGGGTGGGTGGGAGTGAAGAGGCAAGGAGGACGCTCCGAGGACGGCGGAGCCCTCCGCAGGCACGGGAAGTTAAGAGGGGGATGCACTGGGGAAAGGTACCGAGTTCTGTTTTAGACGTGCTCGACATTCAGTGCCTCGAAATAGAGGACTGGCTGCGCAGAGACCGGGCTAGAGGGCAGGTGAAGTCCTGGTTTGGGATGCACCTCGCAGAGAAGTGGGGAAACAGCAACCCAAAATGGTAAGGCCCAGGGAAGGAATCTCGGGGGGAAAACTGGCTGGGGAGCTGCTCCCCCCAGAAACCCAAGCCTGGCTTTGCACAGCCGAGGCGCCTTGGCAAACCGTGCCTGCTGGCGTCCCACTGAGCAAGGAAATCCGAGCCGTCAGCAAGGGCCCGCCGCAGAGGAAAGCTCTGAGACCTGATTCGGTAAGGAGGACTGAGCAGGCTCTGCCCACAGGCTGCAGCACCATTAGGCACAGGGTGGTGGCGGGGTCAGAAAACAAATGGCATGGATTATTGACCTGATTTGGGCTCTCGCACTACCACAGGTCTCCAATGACTTTCCTGTGTGGTTTCATGTGTCCTTATCAACATCCCTGTGAGTCAAGCGAGGTCTCATTTGTATCGTTGTAGAGATTATAAAATGGGAACAATTTAGGAGTCAAATGACTTGGTTGAGGTAGAAAAAGCCAAAAAGTCCTAAAAGGAGAGACGTTTTTATTGTTGCTGTTGTTTTTCTGTTGAAGACTTTTTTTTTTAAACCCTCACCTTCTGTCTTGGAGTCAATACTGTGTATTGGCTCCAAGGCAGAAGAGTGGTAAGGGCTAGGCAATGGGGGTTAAGTGACTTGCCCAGGGTCACACAGCTGGGAAGTGTCTGAGGCCAGATTTGAACCTAGGACCTCCCTGTTGAAGACTTTTTTAAAGCAATCGTCTGCCTGAAAAGGAATCATAAGAATTTTTCAACCAAATTCAAAGCAAAGAGCTCCTTCAAAGGAAGCTACTAAATGGCTGAACAAGGTGTGAAGAATATAATTGAAAGTTCACTGGATTTAAAACTCAAGACTTGTTACAAGCAACCCTGTAGGGGAACAAGGACAAATACATGGCTATCAAGAGTTCTTAAACTTTCCCTTCCCACAGTGCCTTTGGATGACCTGGGTACAGGGGCTGTGTGATGGACCAGAAAGAACACAGATTAAGAAATCAGGACATCAAAATTGCATTCCTGGTACTTCTACTATCAGAAAAGTAGTGAGCCTACCATCTCATGAAGTATTCAGGCTGAGACTAGATGTTGTAAAAATATCTTGCATTAGAGAAACTTTGGAGCAGGGGACCTCTATTGTCCCTTCCAAATCTACAATTCTGTGAATTGGAGATCGTTTCCTTTTCAGTAAAATGTACATGGAGGGGAAGAGTAGAAAAGGGAGACAAGACACAGGTAGGCAATAAGATAATATGCATTCAAAATATCTGAAGTTGCTTGTAGAAGATGCATTTGAAAATGTGGGCAGTATCATTTTGGGGGGGGGGGGTAACTAACATCCCTGCTTTTTATTAGGCCTGAGAAGCCTCTCATTCAAAGTCAGGGCAAACATCGTCACCCTGCTCCTTTATCACCCTGATTCAGGACAGTAAGGAAAATCCAGAGACATCAGCTCCCCCCCCCCTTAAATCTTTACCTTTTGTTCTATCCCTTAGACACTTTCTCTCCAAGCCCACCAGCACGCTGTGCCCACCCTCATCCCACCACCCTGGCTAGGGCACCCCTACCTCGATGAGGAGTATCAGTCAGCAACCTGGCTTCCGATTGCACCACATTCCTGTTACTGAGAAAGATCAGACGTCGAAAGTAGCGCCTGTCATCCCCCTGCACATCCTCAATGACATAATCACCACTCAAGGAACTACGGTCTCGGTGCTGAATGGTCCGCACTCCAATGTCCCCACCAACGGACAAGAAAGGCACCTAAAGGTACAATGAGGCAAAGGAATTAAGGAGTTCAAAAGCCCAAGGTCCCCCCCCCAAAAGTCAATGCTAATGTTTCTTCCTCATCTATGTATGTGAGGATAGTGACTAAGGAGAAAGAAGAGAATATATTAAAAATTCATTACGTTGACAGAGTTTAAAAATGGTAAGATTCAATGATATCAAGAGTATGAAAAAATACTATTAATTTTTGAAATATTATTATGGAGAAATAATATTATTATCAATACACTATTACAATATTAGCAAAATTAAGAATTGGTGCAATCATCTCTCTATTCATTCATATGGCCATCACTGCTGTTTCAAGGTACCATCACCTCTCATCTGGACTAATCTAAAAGCTTTCTGTTTGTTGCCAAAGTAATTTTTTTTTAAGTATAAGTTTTTGGGGGTTTTCCCCATAATCAAGTAACTGGTTCAGTGACTACTTATTGCCTATACGAGAAAATAGAAACTCATCCTGGAATTTAAAGCCTTTCATCAAAGGGACAGAATGAAAGGGAAAAGTACAGGATCAAAAGGAGAAAACAAGATGGAGGGGAATGCACAGTTGGTAATCATAACTGTGAATGTGAATGGGATGAACTCACCCATAAAAAAGGAAGTGGATTAAAAACTAGAAACCTACTATATGTTGTTTAGAAAAAACACACTTGAGGCAGGTAGACACACACAGAGTAACAGTAAGAGTCTGGAGCAGAATTTATTGTGCATCATCTATAGTAAAAAAAGCAGGAATAGCAATTATGATCTCAAAGAAAGCCAAAGCAAAAATAGATCTGAATAAAAGAGATAAGGATGGTAATCACATCTTGCTAATAAACAATAAAGTAATTATCAATACTAAACATACATGCGCTAAATAGTATAGCGCTGTGGTGGCAAACCTATGGCATGAGTGCCAAAAAGGGGACTCAGAGTCCTCTCTGTGGGCACACAAGCTGTGGTCCACCAGAGTTCATTACTAGAAAGGCAGAGGGACTCAGGGGAGCTTCTCCCTTCCCCCTCTCCACCATACTGAGGACATTTTTTCACTTCACCCACCCCTCTGCCCAGCAGCCCAATGGGAGCACTTTCTCCCCTGTCTGAGGAAAGGGGAGGGGAGGTTAGAGCACAGCATGTGACAAGGAATGAGGGGAGGAGGAGAATAGCACTTGGTCTCTAAAAGGTTTGCTATCACTATAATAATGTCTAAATTTTTAAAGAAGAAATTAAATGAACTTCAGGGAAAAATAAAGTAAAACCACACTAATAGGGGACCTCAACTTCTCCCTTTCAGAGCTAGATAAATTAAAAAAAAAAAATTAAGCCTGTCACAATCTGACTTCAGCCTATTTTCCATACTTTTAATATAAAGGTATTCCTTCCACATCTCAGGGAGTAGGGGTGCAATATCCCTGTCATCTAGAAAATTCACAGAAAAAAAATTTTACCTCCCTGTACCAGAGAAGAAGTCTGAATTTTCTTTATCTTTTATGGAGGGTTTTCAATACCTTATGGTAAAATTTGGGTAAAGTATTTGGTCACAGACTATATGTAGGTCAATATTAACATTTCTAGCCTTTATGTGTCATCTGCTCACTTTCTTGCTCTTTTTACAAACTTTTACTTTTTTTTTACTTTAAAAAAGAAAATGTGCGTGTTTATGGTATTAAAAGATCAAATATGTTAATATTATATAATACTATACATCTATTTTATGCCTTTCTGAGTTTCAGAACAACTTCTGTATCATCTGCTGGCCTTCGTGTGTCATCTGCAGCTCCCACAAACCTTCCCCAAATTCCCATTTAATTTCTTATGCCAACCCATAATATAGCAACATTAGGACGGGGAGAGTCTCAATGGGGCAGGGATGACTGTATGTTACTCTCCTTCAGGCATTGACCCTCATCTACTGTTCTGTGAATCCATTATTCTATCTGCTGCCATATCTATGTCCTCAAATCTTATGCTGACCTTAGAATCACAGCTTCCTTTAAGCATCATATATGGCATCTACAGCAAACTCCTCCTCCCAGCCTTCCCAGGTGTCAGTGCTTTCTCCTTCATCAAATGATTACCTATACAGTTGTCTGATGCTTGGAATAAGGGATGACAGGAGGAAAGAGAGGCTACTCCACTGGTACCCTTGGAATGTCAGGAGAAAGCAAGGAAGCTCTCCAACACAGTGAATGGACCTGTTATGGTAAACTTAAAGGAGGCCACAGACAAGAGTGGCATAGAATGGGTAGGCACGGATGGGTGCCAAATTGCACAGTTGAAAGGAGCTCTCAAATCAGTGAGGTCACAAAACCATTTTAGTATATGGAACAATTGTTTTTTCATTTTGCATTCTTCAAGTAGAATATATTCCTTGTAGACGGGAGCTATTACATTTATAACTCTGTACTCTACCTAGCAAAGTGCCTTCCACAGAGTTATTAATGTTCGATATTTGTTTGTTGGATAGGATCTCTCTGGAATATAAAACTGCATAAAATGATAAGAACTGTATAAAAACACCATATTTTTTGATTCAAAAATCACATTATTAGAACTATACCATAAAGATGCTATTCAACAAATACTCTTATTACCTTTAGCTAGAAGAGCAAAACTCAAAATCTAGATGCAATACACATGTCCAATGATTGGAAAACAGGTGAAAAATTATGATGTATTGAATCAAGCAAGCACTTATTAAGTACCTACTTATGTGTGAGTCATTATGCTAGGTACTGAGGCTATAAAGGAAAAAAATTAATCAAAAACGTGTATCAATTTCAAAGCAGAAGAGCAGTAAGTACTAGGCAATGGGGGTTAGGTGACTTGCCATGTTCATACAACTAGGAACTGTCTGAGGCCATATTGGAGCCCAGGACCGCCTGGATCTCTATCTTTTGAGCCACCCCGTTACCCCACCTACCATGTACTCTTAATCCAGTGACGATAACACCCTAGCTGTCTTTCAGATGTGACATTCCTTCTCTTGACTCAAAGTATTTTCACAGGCTGTTCCCCGTGCCTAGAATATTCTCTTTCCTCATCTCCATCTCCTGGATTCGTTGGCTTCCTTCAAGTCTTAGCTAACATCCCACCTTCCACAAAAAACCGTTGTCTGTCCCTCTTAGTCCTGGTGTCTTTGCTCTGTTATCTCCTATTTACTGTGTCCACTGCTTGTTGCTTGTACATATCTGTTTGTTTTCTCCCCACATTTGACAGTAAGGTCCCTGAGACCAGGGACTATCTTCTGCCTTCCTTTGTGTTCCCAGAGTTTTGCACAGTGCCTAGCACATATGAAATATTTACTGACTGACTGACCACAGTAGCCTAGTGTTTAATAAACCCAATGATTTAAGCTACTGAGCTAAAGATTCACTATTCAACAAAACCTCTCAGGAAAAACAAAATCCAGTTTAGATTTGGATTTTGGAAAACTGGAAAGCTACTATTTTTAAAGTGATTTAATGTTTGCAAAGTACTTTACAGATCTTATTTCATTTTATCCTAACAAACTGGTAGGTAAGTGCTATGATTATCCCCATTTTATAGATGAGGGAACTGAGTCAGACAAAGTTAAGAGATACAAAGTGTCTGAGGCAGAAGGTGAATTGAGATGTTTCTAACTCTAGGACCAGTGTTCTTCCCACTAGGCAACCTATTTGTCCACTACTAGGCCTAGATTCCAAAGAGATCAAAGAATGAGGAAATGGTCCCATATAAACAAAAATATTTATGGCAACTTTTTGTAATGAAAAATAATTGATTACCAGAGGATGCCTATCAAATGGGCAACAGCAAAACAATTGTGCCACATGAAATGTAATGGAATAATAAATACTGTACCATAAGAAATGACTGAAAGGACAATTTCAGAGAAATTTGAAGTGATACAAAGTGAAGTGATCAGAATCAGGAAAATAACTTATACAAATAACAACAAAATATCTTTTAATAAAAATTAATAAATAAAGACATTGTAAATACTATCAATTTTGAAAGGCTTGACCACCTGATCAATGTAATGGCCAACCACTAGTCCAGAGGTCTGATAATAAAACACATTTCTCATCTCCTGATGAAAGAGGTGAAAGTCACAAGATAGAGGATAAGTCACACATTTCTGGCTATGGCCAAAGGGAAGATCTGTTTTACTTAAGTGTGCTTACTTGTTACAAAAGTTACTGTTTTGTTTTTTAAAGTGGGGGTGGAAGGATCTGGGACAGTGAAAGAGAATAGAAATGGCAGTGGAAGAAAAAAAGAAAGAAAAGAGTGACAGTGGCTTTTTAAAAACTGAAGAGAAGAGATAAGATACAGGGCTAGGAAACACAAACAATAAGAACAGTTTTGAAACTAATGTGTAGAATTTACTATATAATTTTGAAAAGAAAAGCAAGCTGCATGTGATGGAGAGGCAGGGTTACATTTATAATCCTCTTTTTCTCCTTTCTGTTTGTTTGTGTTTGCCAAACTAAAAATAAGCCACCAAAGGACCCCTTGATTTTGTGCTCCCATTCAGTAAGAGAAAATACAATTTTAACCACAACCACTAGGGCTTTACAGCAAGAATTCCTAACTGGCAACTAAAAGATCTTAATCCCAAGGTCTGGCCAAGAAAAACAAATGAGTTGTTTTATGAAAGAGGACAATCTACTTAGCAGAGTAATAGACCAGAAGGATGGATATCTGGATTATACTTCCAGACTTACAGCCTGATGATATAGAAGCAAAAATCCTTGCCTCTGATACATCTCTTACTCATAGTAAGGATGGGCCAGGATGGGCCAAAAGTCCTCAGATCCTAATTTTCCCAATGGTCAGTCTTCTCCTAACTAATACAGAAATGCTAACTTATAGTAAATATGACTGAGCTGAGTTTTGCATATATTCCTTCCCATTCTGAGGTGAAAGTGTTCTTGAGTTATAAAACAGCCCAAAAAGATTAAGTAAAGAACAGAAAATGAAAAATGTAGGGGCCTGGTTACTCTGCAAATCAAACCATTATGTATAGAAGGGCCTCAGAGATTATGCAATACTCTCGTTTGAAAAATGAGGAAACTGAGAGTTAAAATGACTTGACCCTAAGTGACTTACCTGAGGTCACAAAGATAATAAATGGCAATGGCTAGATTTGAACCTACATCCTCTGATTCCACATTGTATTCTCACTCTCCTGTCACACTGCAGAGAATCACCTCTGAGAAGATAGGAAATCGTTTTGAGTTCTCAATTAAAACAATTTGATCTCCCAGGGGCAAGCTCAAGGTCCCTTCCTGGGTCTCAGTGGCTACGGCAGCAACATTACCTGCTGCTGGGCTGGCAGCCCTGGAGGTGCCAGCTCCATGACTTTCCCTGACAGCTCAGCCTGGATGCTGTCCATGCCTTGGTATTGCTGGTCCCTGTGCAGGGCCACTGTGATCAGTCGCCTGAAGCCCGCACTGGCTGCCAGCTGCTTCCGACCTTCCTCCATGCCAAACAGCCACTCTGTCTCTCGGCCCTGGGGAACTGTAAGAAAAGGCTTCGTGTTAGGGGTACTGGGGACAATGCTTACACCCAGGGCCAAGATGTACCCCAGGGACATGGCCCAAAGTGCGGCCTTCCTCGGGAAAGCAATGGAGTTTAAGGAACTCTGTCACCGGACCTCGCTTCTGAACTGGACCAAAACCAATCGAAGCCACAACACGATGAAGAGGGCCAGGGTTGTCTGAGATAAGATGCACAGAGCAAGTCAAAACTCCAGGTGTTGGCAATGGCTGCTGCAGTGCCATGACCATTCAAGCACTTGTTCTGCTCACAGGGTATTATCTAAATCTAATTAGACCTTGTGATCTCCTATGTACACATATTTACTCAGTCTTCCCTCTATGTCAGGAATACCATCCCTTCTTTTTCTACTAGCTTTTGGAAGCTTTACCGATGCTTTTGAAACCCAACTGAAGAAATCCCCTATTTAACAAGAATTGCTGGGAAAACTAGAAAATAATCTGTAATAAAGTTAGGGTTAAGCCAGCATTTGGATATACCACAGAAAACTGAAAATGCACATGACCTGAAAACTAAAGATCATGCCATAAAATATTTGGAGGAGATCCAGATCAGGGTGTTGTTACAGTTATGGCTAAGAAGCAGAGCTTTAAGCAAACGAGGGAAAGAGATAATTAGAAAAGATAGAGCAAATAATTTCAATTATACAAAACTAAATTCTTTTTTGGTACAACTAAAATTATGCAAGTAGCATAAAAATGGAAGCAGTCAATTAGGAAAAAAAATCTTTGTATCAAATATTTCTGATATCCAAGAGATAGAAGCAACTAACAAAAATGTACAAAGGGGCAGCTATGTGGCTCATTAGACAGAGTCAGACCTAGAGACAGGAGGTCCTGGGTTCAAATGTGGCCTCAGACACTTCCTAGCTGTGTGAATGGGCAAGTAACTGAACCCCAATTGCCTAACCCTTACCACTCTTTAGCTTTGGAACCAATACTTAGTATCAATTCTAAGACAGAAGATAAGGCTTAAAAAAAAGACATATATATAAATAATATATATATATGTACATATATATATGAGAACAAAAGCCATGTCCCAGTAGATAAGTAGTCAATGGATATGAATGAAGCTTTCGAAAGAAACAAATACAGGCTATTAATAACAACTGATCAATGAATAAGCACTTAAAAGGCAATTTTGTCCCTGGTACAGTGCTGGGGATGTAAAGTCAAAAGTGAAAGTCTTCAAAGAGTATACATCCTAATGGGGAAACTGCTTGTAATTAATAAGAATATCCAAAATATATACAGAGTAGAAGGAGATCAACTGAGAGAGGGAAACACTAATAGGTGGGGGGCCCCTATAAAGGTCTCCTTGCCAAAAGCAGAATTTGAGCTAAATCTTGAAAGAAGCCAGAGATCCCCAAAAGACAAAGATGAGGATGGAGAGTACTCCAGGCATGAGAGACAATTACTAAAAATCTGTGAACAACATCCTATGTGAGAAACAGCAAGTAGGCCAATAGGGCTATACCACAGAGTGGGGGGGTGGGGGGGGGCAGTAATGTGTACAAAAAGTAGTAAAATATCAGGTTGCAGAGTTTTAAATGCTAGCGATTTATATTGGATCCTAGTGGTAATGGAGAACCACTGGAGTTTATTAAGTAGAGGAGTGATACAGTCAGACCATGAGCTTTAAGAAAAACACTTTGGGGGCAGCTGGTAGCACAAGGAATAGAGGGCCAGGCCTGGAATCAACTCAGTCTCAAATCTGGCCTCAGTCATTTCCTAACTGTGTGACGTGGGGCGAGTCACTTAACCCTGATTGCCTGGCCCTTACTGTCTTCTGTCTTAAAATTATAACTAAGACAGAAGGTAAGGGTTTAAAAAAGAAAATTACGGAAGCTGAATCTTTGTAGGCAAAGGATTGAGACAAGGAGATTAAAATGAGGAGGCTACTACAGTAGTTCTGGAGAGGTCTGTACTAGGCAGTGTGAAGGAGGAAAAAGGGAAAATAACCAAGAGCTAATGTAGAGAAAGAAACAATGAGTTTTTGCAACTGATTTTATATGTGGGGCAAGGTGGAATAAGAAGTCCCAGCTGAAACGTAATCTGAGATCCTGGATGACTAGCAGAATGGTGAAGCTTTCAAAGGTAATAGGGAGGTATGGAAGAAGGTTCATTTAGGGGGAAAGTTAATGAGCTGTTTTGGATATGTTGAGTTTGAGATGCCTTCAGCACATCCAGTTTGAAATATACAATAGGCAGGTGATTATGAAGGCCTGGAATTCAAGAGGGAGGCCCAGACTGGCTATAAAGATATGAGAACTATTCTCATGAAGATAACAAAACCCAAGGGAACTAATAAGATCAACAAACGAGATGCCACAGAGAAAGAGAAGAAAGCTCAAGCCAATGCCTTGGGAAGCAGCCACAATCAGTGGGTGTGACCTAAATGAAACTCCAGGAAAGGAAAAGAGAAGAACTGGTCAGTCAAACAGGAAGGAGAACCAAAAGATTACAGACATAAAAACAATATAAAAGAATGATCCAAATTACCACTAATAAAAAATGCAAACCAAAACTCCAGGTTTTATTTCTCATGCAGAAAATTGGCAAAAATGTGAAGGGAATAATCAGAGTCAGAGGGGCTAAGGAGAAGCAGGATGAGTTAATACTGCAATTTTGGAAAGCAATTTGGAATTATAAATGAAAGTGACCAAAATATCTACACCCTTTGATCTCAAAGATTTGCACCAGGCAAAAGAAAGGCCCTATAAACACCAACAAACAGAATGTCCCTAAAGTATTAGTGCAGTTGTAAGTCATTAAAGCTTTTAAACTATTTAAACTAAGACTTTCAGGACTCTATGTAAACTGAAAACAAAGTAGATCAGGGAAGGATTAAATAGACTGGTACATGAATTTAGTGGAATATTAATTAGCATGCTGTTAGAAACAATAAATATGCTGAATACAAAGAAGCAAGAACTACATGACCTAATGTAAAAGGAAAGAAAGAGGCCAGAAAAAATATACATGACTACAGCAATGTAAACAGAAAGAATAACCAGGAATTAATCAAAACTAAAATTATAAAGGCCAAACTTGGCCTCAAAGAAAAGAGAAGATACCTCCCCTATTTCTTGCTGAAGCTGTGAAACACTAGTGGTGGATGGAATACAATTTTTTTTGAGGCAATGATCAGTTTTGCTAAAAAATTTTTCTTATGTCTTAAGAATAAAGTTCCTTTGTAATAATCACTCTAACACACCCCTAAGATCTCACACAACATTTTGTTTTCTAGTTTGCTAATGCACTTAGATGTAATGTAATATCTAGCCTAAGTGGAATGATTCTTTTATCCTTCTGACTAAACCCCATAAAAGCAGGGGCTGAAGGCATAACTGCTTCTCTACCAGTACAGTACCCAGAAGAGGGTTCTACACACAGGAAGCACCTGATAAATGTCTGTTGCTCTTATCTCCCTATACATGCCTCATGTTCAGGTCAAACTACATTAACTCACTATAAGCAAAAGCCTGCAAGAGGTGCTTTAGTCGGGAATTTTCCATCCCTCCACCCTACGTGTCAAAATCCTACTTATTCTTCAAATTCCACTTCCCAGTCCACTCCCATCCATCCCTAACCTCCCCTAACCCGAAGCCCTAGTTTGAAGTACTCTGGTGGCAAGATGGTACCATCTTGCCACCAGAAAGACAAGAGAATACACAAGGAGATGAAGTTTGAATCCCAATTCTGACAATACTTTGCCACTTACCTCACAGGGCTCTTGTGAAGAAAATACTCTGCAAATCTTAAAAAGCACCACATAAATGTGGATTGTTTTTATTAATGATCCTCCTTCATAGGGTGAGTTTCCTGAAGGTGGATATAGTGCATCTACCCAGAGCATTCTACCATGATGCAAACAGAATGGGATCCCACAGCTATCTACTTTATCCAATGTCCTTATCTCACAGAGGAGTAAGTGAGGCCCAGAGAGATTCTGTGACCTTACCTAAGGTTACCCGGGGAAGCAAATGGCGCAACCTGAATTTGAATCCAACTCCTCTCACTCCAGGGCCAGCACTCTTTCCTCTCTTATTCAATGAATAATTTGCTGAACAGTGAAAAAAATGACTGAAACTCAGGTGGTGCAATGACTACAGCATTGGGTCTGGACCTGATTTTCAATCCAGCTTCAGACACTTATTAGCAATGTGATCCTGGACACTTAGCTTCCCTTGGCCTCACTCATTTTAAAAATTAGAATAACTAGCACCTCCCTTCAAATGTTGTTGATTGGAAAAAAGGAGACAGTGTTTGTCAAGTGCCTTGAAAATGCTAGCTATTACTATAATTATTTACTCAGTTTCATTAAGTACTTAATAAATATTTATTGAATCAATGAATCAATGAATGAATGTAAGACTATTGGTTGAACAATAAAGAAAAATGTAAGTGACTGGCTCTTTCCCTGAATTTTCTTCTGATGTTTACTCGCTTTGTAACCCTGAGCAAATCACTTAATCTTTATAGGCCTTAGTTTTCTTTTCTATAAAATAAGGCTGATGGGGGCATCGAGTTAGTACAATGGATAGAGGCCTGGAATCGGGAATTCAAATCTGGCCATAGATACTTCTTAGCTGTGGGAATCTAGACTTTTAACCTCAATTGCCTAGCCCTTGCCCTTCTGTTTTAGAATTGTTAACAAGACAGAAAGTAAGACAGAAAGGGTTAAAAAATAAATCAATAAGATAAAACAAGGCAGATGGACTAGATGGTGCCTACAGTCTGTTCCAGTTCTACATCGATTCAAGAAAACCTGGCTACACTTCACTGATGAAATCAGGACTCCATTTCTGATTATAGTAGCACCCTGTGATCCAGCTAAGGTCTGTATTGATCTGGCTCCTTTAACCTTCATTAGAATCAACTAGTCTATGTGTAACCAACACATACATGTCCCCAGCAACCCACTCACTCTCCAACAACCCAAGCTCCATTTTCTTGAAAACCAACCCATCAGGAAAAGTAAGAAAGATCTCAACTCACTGATGAAAATGGCAAAATGATTGTCTCTGGACAGCTTCACAGTGGGGCTATCCACAACATGTAGGGTGTAGCGTGGCTCACCGGTGCTCCCATCACATAAGTCCAAGGACACGCTCGCAGGTCCAGTCTTTCGGTTCAGCTGATTCCGCAACCAGGCATAACGCTGCCGCTCTCGTACAGCCTCTGCCAACCGCTCAGTGTTCTCCAGCCGTACGGGCTTGACTTGCTCCTGAGCACAAAGCTCAAGGATCTGAAGGGCTGAGCCAGAAACTGGCCTGAATTTTGTCATGATGAAAGCAAAGACAGGCAGGGAAAACTGTGGCTCTGCCTCCGATGATGGGTTCTGGCTGCTGGTTACCTGGTGCACCCTTACCATCCACCCTTCCTTGGAGAAGTAGCCCACAATTTTCTTTAAAATGTGAGCTTGAGCCAGGGAGATACACAGATATCGGCCTCCCACCTGCAGTACCCGGCCCACCTCTGCCAGCATCTTGTCCACCTTCTCCAGTGTTTTCTCTTCCTCATCTGTCAGGATGGCATCCAGGGTGCCTTTGTCCAACACTACCTGAAAGGAGGCATCCGGAAACTCCATCTTTGTCATGTCCATCTGCAGGAAACTCATCTGGGGCCTCCTGCTAGCATTTCGTTCTTTCATCTGCTTGATGACCACCTCACTGATGTCAATATTCACAATATCCTGGTAGCCCACATCATAAAGCTGTTCACTCAACTCTGAGTTACCACATCCGACCACCAGCACCTAGAAAAGACATAGGATACAAAGAGGGCTCTTCTGGCAGAAGACTTACCAAAGGGCAACTCTTCAATTAGGAATGAACAGTGGGTATATGGGAGGTCAATCTGCTCTAATATCCAGGAGGAAAAAATCTATAAAGGTTCTTAAGTTATTAGGGTCTTCTCTTACTCCTACTGTTAACAAGGATTACCTCCAGAGAACAGGAAGACAATTATCATGTAATTTCATCATCACAATAACTCTAGGAAGTAGGTGTTGTTATTATCTCCATTTTACAGATGAGGAAACTGAGGCAAGCAGAGGTTAAGTGACTTTCACAGAATCACACAGTTAAGAGTCTGAGGCCAGATTTGAATTCAGATCTAGGCCCCTGATCTTCTGACTCCAATGCTCTACTATCAAACTGTTGAGTAAAATGACGGGGCCAGAATCAGTCAATCAATAAACATTTATTAAGCACCTATATTCCTATATTCTGTGACATCACTGCGCAAAGCACAGGGGGGGAAGGAGAACCAGCAGTTACTCAGCACCTACTAGGTATAACAGTTGTGTCCACTCTTTGTGACCCCATTTTCTTGGCAGAGATGCTGGAAAGGTTTGCTATTTCCTTCTCCAACTCATTTTACAAATGAGGAAACTGAGGCAAATACAGTGGAGTGACTTGCCCAGGGTCATACAGACAGTAAATGTCTGAGACCAGATTTGAACTCAGAAAGATGAGTCTTCTTGACTTCAGGCCCAGCACTCTATCCCCTCCACCACATAGCTGCCCAAGATATACTAGGCTCTGTGCTAAAAGCTAAGAGAAAAGGAGAGCAAGGATGTATTAAGCCCCTGCTATGTTCCAGGCCCTGCAGCTAAGAACCCACGGATACAAAGTAAAGCAAAAGACAGTCCCAGCCCTCTAGAAACTCCCAATCTCCAGGGCAGAACTGATGTGTATGATCTCCAGAGGGTCTTTTTTCTTTTAAACCCTTACTTCTGTCTTAGAATCAATACAGTGTCAGTTCCAAGGCAGTACAGCGGTAAGGGCTAGGCAATTGGGGTTAAGTTACTTGCCAGGGCAGGTCAGAGGCCACATTTGATCCCAGGCTTTGCCAACTCCAGGCCTGGCTCTCTCTCCGCTGAGCCACTAGCTGCCCCGAGGGGCCTCTAAATCCCCGGCTCCCAGCGCTGGACAGAGAAGCTAAGGCCTCCCCCTTTCCCTTTATCTCTCCACGAAACAGTTAAGATGAGGCCTGACACTCAAGGCTCTAGGTGAAACGTACACAGTGAAATGTACAAAGTGGTACCGCAGAGTGATCCGCGGGGCTGAGAGTGGGCACGCGGCGGGTCACACTCCCTTACCTTGTCCTTGGCCTTGATATACTTGTGCAGCACCCCGCACAGGTCCAGGTAGCTCCCGTACCACTCAAAAGCTTTCTTTCCCCTCTGCTGAAAGAACTTCTCCCAGTAATCCACAGACCCAAACTCCTTGGAGCTTTTGGGCAGCAGATTCATGTTCCCGGCCCAGCCACCTCCGTGGTTAAGAATTTTCGGTTCTCTGTGGGCACCCGGAGGCTGACCCCAGGACCATGCAGGGTTCGGGGATGGTGTCTTTCCTCAGCTGTATTTTTTTTTCCTCTAAGATGCCCTGTTCCACGCGGGGCGACCACGCACACACGCGACGTGGACCGGTTCCTGCGAAGCAGCGACTAAATCCTGATCACGGACCGCAGAGGACTCACATGCTGAGAGTCTCCCTCCCCCAGTCCCGCTATACTTTCTCCGAACTCGATTTTAGAACATTGCAACTCTTTCCGGGTTCGTCGCGTCGCGATTGGTCTATTTGCCAGACCATCCCGACTTCTCATTGGCTAGATATTTTCCTTTTCCGGCACTTCATTGGTTCCGTAGCCTTTTCCTCTCCTCGCGGCGGTTTAGGAGGGCCAGTTAAATGTGATTGACAACCGCTGGCTTGGAAGCGGAGCTTGTACGTCAGCTCTGAGGGAGGAGCGAGGACTGAGGTTTGCTTTCCCTCAACCCACTGGGACTCCGAGCCGGGGCTGAAAAGACTTGATCACTTGCACTTAGGTTTGCAAGTTCGCAAGTACTGGCTTCCTCAAGTCCCGTCTAAAATCCCACTTTTGACTGGGAGCCTTCCCCAATCCCTCACAACTTCAGTGCCTTCCCTCTGCTAATTATCTCTTATATCCGCGCTTTGAATATGTCTTTTTCCTTATTGTATTCCCCATTTGACTGGAAGCTCCTTGAAGGCAGGGATTGTCTTTTGCTTTTTTTTTTTTTAAACTCTTACCTTCCATCTTGGAATCAATACTAAGTATTGCTTCCAAAGTCGAAAAGTGGTAAGGGCTGGGCAATTGGGGTTCAGTAACTTG
The DNA here is from genome assembly GCF_027887165.1 of Monodelphis domestica. Lineage (NCBI taxonomy): Eukaryota > Metazoa > Chordata > Mammalia > Didelphimorphia > Didelphidae > Monodelphis > Monodelphis domestica. The sequence continues at coordinate 66,591,261 of NC_077228.1, read as the reverse complement.
CCCAGAGTCACACAACTAAGACATCTCTGAGGTCAGATTTAACCCAGGTCCTCCTTTCTTTAGGCCCGACTCTCAATCCAATGAACCACCTTGCTACTCATTTTTGCCCCCTTTTGTTTCCCTACAGCTTAGCATAAGCACAGGGTAGGTCCTTAATGTTGATTGAAATGAATTGAAAATAATTATAACTAATATTTGTATATTTTTATTTCATTGGATCCTCCCTCACAGCAACCCTGAATGGTAGGTGCCATTTTATAGATAGAGAAACCAAGATGGAGATTATGTGATTTGTCATGATCATAAAGCTAAGTGGACGGGGGCAAAATTTGAATTCTGATTTTCCCCTCTCCAGATCCAGTGTCCTAGCCACTGAGTCAATTCACTGCCTTATGCCAGCATAGGGCAAACCTATCTGAGGAAGATTTTTTTCCCCAAGAAATATTTCTCTTTCAAAATGTTAAGATAATGATTTCTTTTTCCATGTGTAAAGAAAAAATACATTTCTCTTAATACTATGTCAGTCTTCAATGCAAACAAAAAAACAAAACAAAAAACCTCTGTTCTTTTTATTGCCTAACCTGATATTTAAGGGAAAAAAGCATAGAACATATGCATTAATCTGTAAGGTACTAAGTGTCTGGACAAGGTTTGCTGCATATATTTTACACTTTTACATTTAAAATTCTCTGGAAACTATATATTAATTTATAATTATTTATTAAATAGTGAAAAGCAGGTCTCCCATATGGCTAATAGCTTAGATAACCCAAGCTCGCTACTCACCTCCAGTCTCCATTCTCTCTCACTGCTTAGCCAGGGAAAGACCCCAAGAGCTTCCTTGTTCCATAACTTATATATCCCATGACGTCACTTTTCCTGGACCATCCTGATTGGACATACTTAACCTCAGTTTGGGTCAGAGGCCAGTCTTCCAGATGCCAGGAGTCAAGTGGGACAAGAGGCAAGCATCTTCCAGAACGCCAGGGAGCCAAGAGCTTCTGGCACCCTTCCATGCATCCCCCTTATCCAGATGAGCCTAGGGCCTTGTTTTCAATCCAATTGAAGAATGGAACTAAATAGAAACCCAATTCATTAAACACCCCAAGACTGATCTTAGGGTACCCAGAAGGGGGGTACCAACTTGTGTTCAATTCTCAAAACATTTAGTGTTTCCAACTTCTCTTCCCTGATTCTGCTTCCAAATAAAATACTCCTATCTTGCCAAAATATAAAAAAAGGCACGTCATACAACTTTAATTTTTTTGCTAATGAAAATGACAATTGTTACATAACACATTTCAAGGTCCTCAAAGATACTGAAAAAGTAGACCAAAATGTGAACTGGCACAGGACATGAAACAAAAGGACATTTCATAAAGACTTTGAAGTTTAATTGAAGACAGAAGTCTAATTTTATTATTACAAACACTATTCAAAAAAACAGGATGGATAAATAAAATAGTTGCCACTCTGGAGACAGAACTCACAAATGCAAATGTGAACAGTATATTGGAGAGAGTGCTATAAATAGAAACAGCCCTTCTATATCGCAACTTTCTCCATCACAGTTTCAATATATCACAGGGCAGCATAAGAAATTAAATGGAAATTTGGGGGGAGTTTTGCAGAAGACATGCAAAGGCCAGTAGATGACACCAAAAAAAGCTCAGAAACACAGAAATATATGTATAGTATTATATAAAAATCAATATATTTTATCTTTTAATACCATAAAAGAAAAAAGAAAAAATTTAAACTTTTCTAGTATGAAGGGCAAAAAAATTTTTTGTGGATTTTCCAGATTGCAGGGGCCCTAACCTGCAGGATGTGGAAGAGATACCTACAGTTTGTATTCTTAGGCTCAAAGATCACTATAGACAGCAACTGCAGCTATGAAATTGAAAGATTCTTACTCCTTAGAAGGAAAATTATGGCAGAGTCACCAGAGAGGCAACTGGCTGGCAGCATGCTAAACGTTCCGACATCTTGGTGTGGTGGCAGCTATTTGTCTGGGTTTGACGGTGAGTTTGCTCTTGAGCTGATTCAGATTCAGGCATTTTGGCTGAGCCCTTTTGGAGTTCAGGCTGATTCCTTCCTCCTTACTTTCTAGAGCCTCTGGTCTTCCTTCTGGCACTAGCCAGGCAGGAGAAATCCTACTCCCTTTCCTTCTTCCTTCTTCTTAATCTCTTTCCACTATATCAATTAAATCACCATAGATTTCCAGCTCACTTGGGTATTTTATTATTTGGGAATTTCCCTGGTGACCAATTAAATTTAGATTTTAAGTCACAACGAAAAAATTATCTTTACACTGGGCAGCATACAAAAAAAAAGGAGAAACATTGCCTTGCTGATGATTATCTATATAGTAAAAAAAAAAAGCTATGTTTTTTTCAAGTAGTAATGTATGACTGTGTGAGTTGGACTATTAGAAAAACTGAGCACTGAAGAATCAACACTTTTGAATTTTGGTGCTAGAGAAGATTTCTGAGAGTCCCTTGTACAGCAAAGGGTTCAAATCAGTCAATATTTAAATAAATTAATTCAGATTATTCTCTGGAAGGACAAATATTGAAGCTGCAGCTTAAATACTTTGGCCACATAAATGAGAAGACAGGACTCTGGAAAAGACATGTTGGGAAAGGCTGAAGGCAAAAGAAGGAGACAGCAGAGTTTGAAATGAATAGATAATGTCTTGGAAATGACAAACATGAACTTGAATGGACTTCAAGAATTAGCAGAGAGGGTAGCTGGGTGGCTCAGTGGACTGAGAGCTGGGCCTAGAGATGGGAGGTCCTAGGTTCAAATCTGACCTCAGACACTTCCTAACTCTGTGACCTGTGAATCTTAAAATTTCTCAGACTTGTGAATGTTAAAATTTCTCAGACTTTACCTTAGAACACTTGGTTAGGACCATTCCCCATTTTTAAACAATGAAGGTACTTGATCAGGAATGTGAGAACTCTAACATTACTCCACCCATACTTAAGCATACTTTAGGGGAAGATAAAGTTGTAAACTCCTTACGGAACAATGAAAAAATACTTAACCCATACTTATAGTGAGGCAAAAGCCTTAAGCCAAGTCTATTTTTAGATCTAATACAAAAAGGTGCTAAGTACCTATAAAGGTCAGGCAAATTGCAAAGTTGCAAGGGGCAAAGAGGTGTGAACTTACTCAGAAGTTTTAGTCTACCCAGAGAAGTTGAGAACTAAAGAAGGTGTGAATTAAGAATGGTCAGTCCTTTGGAAAACGTCTACTGTGATTGGTAGATGTTAAAACTTAGGGGAGGTGACATAGGAGAAAATTCTCTTTAAAAGGAGGTCAGAAAGGCCTCTGAGAGAGCTTGCCAAAGCTGAATTGAAGGGCTCGGTGGCTAACCTTAGTTGAGCTGAGGAGCTGAACTGGTGGGTCTCTCTGAACACTAGAATCTTGCTTGGGACAAATCTTATGGTGAGTGAATTAAAGACTGACTGATCTCTCTCTTAAGGCTTAAGCCTAGGCTGGCCTAGCCCTTTTCTCATTATTTCCTCTTATTCTCTCTCTCCCTTTCATTAATTCCTTAATTTGTATTAATTAAAATCTCTATAAAACCCAGCTGACTTGGGTATATTTAATATTTGGGAATTTTCCCATGGCAACCACCATATTTTTGATTTAAAACCATATTTTTGCAGTCACAGTTTAAGGCAAACACTCTTTTAACTGTAACAGACCCTGGGCAAGTCACTTAACCCTCATTGCCTGGCCCTTACCATTCTTTTGCCTTAGAACCAATACACAGTATTGATTCTAAGATGGAAGGTAAGGATTAAAAAAAAAATAGTGGAGGATAGAACTTGGCATGTGGTCCATGGGATCACAAGAAGTTGGACATGATTGAATGACTGAACAACAACAAACTTCAAATATATTTGCCTGAAGTATTGCAAATCTCATCAAGAGAGCTTTAAACTGAAAATGGATGTAGAGGAAATTGGGAAGGTAGAAAATTGGCCATCTGTATCTGTCAAGGCAAATAGCATTGTGGGTAACAGGTGCAATATAAGAGGAATAAGAGCAGAAGAAAGAACCAATAATTAAAAGACAACATAGTAACAAAAGAGTCAGCCACAAATCTCAGGGCCTTAAACATTTATATGGTGTGGACCACATTATGGCTATTATGCTTAGTTTGGGGTAACAGCTAAAATAGATATTAATAAGCTAAAACATATCCAGAGGAGGATAACCAGAATAGTGAAAGTACTAAAGGCAATATTATATAATGATTACTTGAAGAAAAGTGAGAAAAAGCAATGCCATCTTTAGAATTTAAACCCCGGAGCCTAGCAGTCTTCTTTAGTGACTAAGTGGGTACAAAGTGGTCCACTTATATCCAGCTGGCCCTAGACCATAGATCTTACTTCACTTTTACCTTTACCTCCCATCTAACCATCCCCTCAGGCCATCTTGCCACCTATCAACTGCTAGTGTCCCCCACTTCTTTCCACCAGAACCAGTACCCTCTATGCTAGACTTGGTCCTTTGCACTCTAGACCTCCAAAATCTATACCCACAGTTCCTGAGAAAGTTAATCCACTCATCTTTGAAATTCTTGTCCTAAAAGCCAGCATTTTTTTTGTTTGGTTAGTGCCTAATTAGAAATTAGTCCATGTAGCCTGCTAGATCTACCTCGTCCTGTGCCCTTTCATACTATATCCATCTCTCTACCTGGCTATCATTCCATCTGTCTTCTCCCACATGAATATTCTCTCCTCCAATCCAAATCCCATTTAACACATTGCTCTACAGCAAACCATTATAGAGCACCATTGCTTCGTCTTCACTGATGGCCAATCACCATCACTAGGACTCCTCAGACTAAAATTTCTTTACATGGTCCATACTCTCCCATATATTCCTGTAATGGAATATATGCTCTTTTAGGTCAAGAAACTATTTTTTTATTTATATCCCGAGGGCTTAGCACCATGTCTGGCACATACTAAATGGTTTTTCATTCATTCATTCTTAGACAATGAGAAGACCTCCTTATATTGGCAGCAGAGAGATTAACATATGAGAATCAAAACTAATGTGGAGGAACTGCTCTAGTCAATAAAAAGAGAGATAGAAAAACAAATATGAGAATATCTCAAAGGAAGAATCAACATGTCTTAATGACTGGTTAAAGATAGAGTACCAATGAGAGTGTTGAGTAAAAAATGATTCCTAAGTTTGGAATTTGGGCAGCTGAGAGAATTGTATTGCCTTTAACAGAAATTGTGACTAGAGCAATATCTGTTTTTGGAAACTACCTGGATATGTCCATATGGAATTGGGTTTTATTTGAAATAACAAAAATGAATTAAAACTTCACATGTACTTTACAAGTAACTGGAGATAGTTATTCACAACAAAGCTTTGTTTCATGAGTGACAAATGAAAATGGCTATAAAGAAAGTTAGAATTATATGTATCCTTTAATCTCTCCTAGTGCTACTGATTCAGTGACTCACACAGTGCTGGAAATGTGTGTTGAGTGTTGGAAATCTGCTCTTCAAATGTGTTTGTTTTTCACATTTAGGAAGTTAAGAAATGAGTGTTTTCCTGTGCTTTAAAATGATGGGAAGGAAGCCTAGTGTCTGCTCTTAATATTATCTCACTCCCTTTTTACCCTTGGAACTAGGATGCATTTTGTCTTGGATGTCTCAGGGCCCTAAGAAATGAGTTGCTAAAAAATTTACAAGCTGAAATTTGGATCCTGACAGTTCCAGATATGGAGGAATTTCATAGCTTCATAGTTATAATCCCTAATGACCTATTTGACCTGTCTGATTGAAACATTCATATTATGTGCAAGATTAGTAAATTAACAGTTTTCTAAGGTTGGGACTTTGGATTGTCATTGTTTTTAAGGCTGTATTCATCAAATAACTAATTACTCTGAAAACACTAGGTTGAAAGCCAATTTAATAAGATAGCATGACATATAGTGGAAATGTAATGGATTTGGAGACAAAAATCATGGGTTTGTACCCTAGCTCTGTCACCTGTGAGATTTTGGGAAAGTCACTTTCCTTTCTGGGCTGACGTTTTCCCAGCTGTAAAATGGAATTGAATTAGATGACCACTAAAGCCTTTCTGTCCTATCCTATGAACCATTTTTTAGCTGATCACCTAAATTTGAACACTCCTATCAATGTAAATTATACTTTACCATACGTTTGGGGTTTGATGTATCTCCTGTCCTTTGTGTAAATTGCCCATCTCCATCTCTCCTCCAGGTTACCCTGGCTTCCTTCAATCCCCCACTAAAATCACAGCTTCGATGGGGAACCCTTTCCCAATCTCTTAGTTCTAACATCTTCCCTCCATTGTCTCCAATTCATCCTGTATATAGTTTATACATAGTTATTTGCATGTTTCTCCCCCGTTAGACTGTGAGTCCTTCAAGAGTAAGTTCTGTCTTTTGACGTTCTTTGTATCCCTGGCACTTAGCATAGTGCCTTACACAGAGTAGGCATTTAATAAGTGTTTGGTGACTGTCACTGTTCCCATTTTCAGGAATCTTAATATCACTGGTACTTGAGATGCAGAATTTGAGACCTATTTATTTTAAACCTTTACCTTCTATCTAAATACTGATACTAAGTTTCACTTCCAAGGCAGGAGAGTGAGGAGGGAGAGACAATTGAGTTTAAGTGACTTGCTCAGGGTCACACAGCTACAACGTATCTGAAACCAAATTTGAACCTCCCAACTCCAGACCTGGCACTCTATCCACTTTACTACCTAGCTGCCCCAAGACATTAGCAGGGCAAGGTGGGGGAAAGTATATATGTATGGTCATAAGGATAAAGTTAAGCAATAGAGTGTAGTAGTTAGCAAGTTATCCTAGAGTGCAAATCCTGCCTTTGACCCATACTGGTTGTGTGAACATAGGCAAGACCTTTGAAGGCAGCTCAGGGGAATGGTGAATAAATGCTGGACCTGGATTAAGGAAGATCTTTGAATCCTGACCTATATGATTATTAAGTATATGACCCTGGATAAGTCACTTAACCTGACAGAGATACAGTTTTCCTCATCTGAAAAGTGGAGAGAATAACACCTACTTCAGACTTATTGAGAGGATCCAATGAGAAAATGTATGTAAATCGTTATATAAATTCTAGTTGTGATTATTAATACTTAGCTTTTTAGTGCCTAAGGCAACTTTCTAAAATTCTAAGTTACTGAACAGGTGCCAAACAAGCTGTGTTGGTAGGAGTTCCCAATGCCACTGAAATCACAGGTCCTGTCCCATTCCATCATATATGGTAAATGCTTTGTTCCTTAAATCAACAGAAAGTCACATTTTCAGAAGCTGAAAACTCAGATGCAATAATGGCGTTTCCTTGAGCCCCAAATATGAAGACAGGCATTCTTTCCTCTGGACCTCATATGTGTTTTTGCAGGCTGCTTATTGAGATGGATTAAAGAGACAGGGTGTTGCAATGTTTTCTCCATAATATCATTCTAAACCTTTGAGCCACATGTTCTTTAGCAAAAAAAAGTAGAGGGGAAAGGATAAAAAAGAAGTTATTTTTGTGCTAAATCCTGGCATTCAACAGACGTGTTTTGAAAAAATCATTATTGCTGTCCAACTACAAGTGTCTCCAGCATCCCAGTTTATTACATGTGATTTATTTCACTACTAAAATAAGATCCTTTTTTTACCACATATGATGATGATTCAAAAATAAAATTAAAAACAATGAAATCACTCATTCGATTGGTTTCCTTTCCCCAAGGGGTTTTAAAAACATTAAAAAAACTTTTCAGAGTCAGATCTTTAGTGGAATTTGAGAACTAAATTCTCATTAGTCTAACAAATAAATGATAGTTAAATCTAATCCTTCTCTAATTCTAAAACAGTTTCCTTGCCATGTTAGCACCAGAAAGAATTTTCCTAAGATGTTTCAACACCCAAACATTTTTGTGATTATTTTGCCTCATCTACAAACTATCTATAATGCTTATTGCTCAGTCATAAAGAGACAAATTATTACCAAGGAAATATATGTCCTTATAGTTAACACCAAAGCAACCCCTGCAGTATTTTTATGCTAAAAAATTATCCCTTGGGACATATGGGGCATTTCTGGGATAATTAATGAGTTGAAAATGGTATGGTTTGCAAAATTTGGTTTGCCATTCTAGAATTTAAACCTATGCAGCAATTGCATATTAATGAATAATGCAAGACATTAGGTCAATGATGGCAGACCTATGGCATGGGTGCCAAAGATGGCACACAGAGAGCTCTTTGTGGGCATGTGGCTAACTTCTCCCCCTATCCCTAGAGTTGGTTACTAGAAAGACAGAGGGACTCAGGTAGAGTTCCCCCCCTCCTCCTCTCCATCGTGTCTGATGACATTTTTTCACATCCCCCACCCTACTGCCAAGCAGCCCAATAGGAGTGCATAGGGGCTAAGGTGGGTGGCTCACAGATGGCAGAGCTGGAGGGGAGCAGAGTGTTCAAGCCACTTCCCTCCCCTTCTCTACACTCACTGAGGGTATTCCTCCCTTCACCCACTTCTCTACCCAACAGCCCTATGGGAGAGCTTTCTCCTTCCCCTGTGTGGGGCAAGAAGGGGGAGAAGGATGAATCTGGCACTTGGTTGCGGAATGGGTATGGCACAGGGTCTTTGGGTGGAGGCTGGCATTCTGTCTTTAAAAGGCTCACCATCACTGCATTACATTAACCAGACAGTTATATTAACTATTTAACTATACAGCAACTTATATAGATTAACTACAGCAATTTTGCCAAAAGAAAAGACCATTTCACAACTGGGGCAAGAGTGACCAGAACTAGACCCCCTTCTCTTTTAATAGCCAATTTATGGATAAGAATCAGAAACATTTTATATAAATAAAACTACCAATGAACAAAAACACAATATGAAACTAATATTCAATTGTTCTGGCAAGACTAAGAGCATTCTTTAAGATTTCTCTTTAAATGTTTATATTAACTTTAGTAACATTATGACCAAATAGTCCTGTTTTGTTGCTATATACCCTTTTTTAGTTTTTTCCCTCCTTTGTATTTTTCAGCTCTTGTTCCACTGTTGAAGTCACTGTGTATATTATATTTATCTTCAATCTAGAACACTTTATGTAGGTTTTTCCATATTTATGTGTACTCTTCACATTTGTAATGTCTTGTGTCACACTATCAGAGGCAATGGTGGCCAGAGAAAGGTTCTAGAATAGGAATCAAAGGATCTAGTATCAAATCATGACTGTTCCAATATATTCTAATGTACATCTATCATTTAGTCTCTTTGAGTCTTATTTTCCTTTTCTGTAAACTGAGAAAGTTGAACTAGATAGCCTTTAAAGTTCCTTCTAGCTCTAAATTTCTGAATTCAAGAATCATGAAATTAATATGACATGCACAAAGTGGAATTTGTTCTGCTATTCCCAAAGTATCCCAAAGCCCATCGTTGATTTCCAATTTTTTCTATACAAATAATGCTGCCTTTTTTATTTCTTTCAGCCAATAACATTCTTATTTGAGGTCTAGTCCTAATAGTGGTATCACTGTGTGAAAAGATATGAACAGTTTTATAGCTCATCTGGTATGCCCTGATGCTTTTTAAAAAATGGCACCAGTTCACAACTCTTACCAGCAATCAAATATTGTGTCTGTTTTTACACGAGCCCCTCCAGCACTGAATTTTATTATTTTTAACTATCTTTGCCAATTAAAAGCCTGTAAAGTATCAGAATAATTTTATTTTATATTCTTTATTACAGAACTCATTTCCTTTAATTTATTTTTATAAGTTTATTATATAGTATATATCGTAGTATATATTATATAAATTAATTTAATTTATAGTCTATAAGGTTAGTTTAATTTTTTTTTTAATCCTTATCTTCTCTCTTCAAATCAGTACTGGTTTTTGGTACCAAGGCAGAAAAGCAGTAAAGGCTAGGTAATGGAAGTTAAGTGACTTGCCCAAGGTCACAGAGGTAGAATGTATTTAAGGCCACCTAGCTATTCTCCCTTTCCCCCTATCTCCAAATAGTTTTAATTTGCTTTATTTTTTATTAAATAATTTGAAAACCTTTTTGCATGGTTATTAATAATAATGTTTCTTCTTTCAGAAATGAATTATAGCTTTTTCACATGTTCTTGACATTCCCCAAATGCCTTCCTCCAACTTTCTGATTCTAAGGATGAAAAGTCTAGATGTGTAGACAGGGAGCAAATTGGTGGGTCAAAGTTCTTCTAACATTTTTAGGTAATAATGAGGAGGCTAATGGTAGGTTGCTATACACCAATAAGGAAATATGAAGAATCAGTATTAAAGATGTCATTTGGGGGCAATTAGGTGGCTCAGTGGTTTGAAAGCCAGGCCTAAGGTGATCCTAGGTTCAAATCTGGCCTCAGATTCTCCTAGCTGTGTAACCCTGGGCAGGTTACTTAACCACCATTGCCTAGCCCATTCTTTTGTCCTGAAACCAATACACAGTATTTATTCTAAGATGGAAGGTAATTTTTTTTGTTTTTGTTTTTTTGTTTTTTTTAAAACCCTTACCTTCCATCTTGGAGTCAATACTGTGTATTGGCTCCAAGGCAGAAGAGTGGCAAGGACTAGGCAATGGGGGGTCAAGTGACTTGCCCAGGGTCACACAGCTGGGAAGTGTCTGAGGCCAGATTTGAACCTAGGACCTCCTGTCTCTAGGCCTGGCTTTCAATTCACTGAGCCACCCAGCTGCCCCCAGTAATGTTTTTTTAATCAATGAATTATTCTTTTTATTAGAAGTCTGAGCTCCCAACCTGAGGACTAATATGACAAAAAAATACCACAGATGCAATCAATTCTCTTCCTCTATGAGTCTCTCTCCCTCCCTCATTTCCTTCCTACTGCTCCATCACAGGTATTTTCTTTTGGACCCTCTACTACATTTCAGCAGGGATATACACATATCAGCAATATAATGGTTAATCAAAGAACAATTAAACAAAAAAGATAAAAGAAACTCTTAAGAAAACTATCACATGTCCTCCCAAAAGTTGAAGAGGGAAGTTTGTTATATAATGTAACAAACATGGCAAACAATGACATTTCTTGAAATTTGGGCAGTAAAGGGATAAATGTTTTTCTTTTCCATGTTATGAGTCTATATAGTAAGATATCTTGTGATGTCATTTCAGTCTAACTATTCCTAGCCTACTTGTAACCGTAGCACCCAAACAGAGCCTTTTGGGTTTATGATGTCACATTAACTAATTGAAACAAGATCTAAGGCTTAGTTTTCCTGTATTTTGTTTTGGCATTTAAACTGAGGTGTTAGTAGAAGGTGTAGTGATTCACTTGCTTAAAAAATAGTATTTAGAGGAAAAGTCTATAATATGAAAATATAAAAAATACATTCTTCTGCTACGGAAAAATTCCAATGACAAATGCCAAAGATATCTTATAGGTCTCTGTATTTGTAAATGAAAAATATCTAGAAAACTTTACCATACCAGCCCAAATCTTTTTGATTAAATGCTCCTGAGCATTTGTAGCAGCAACTGGAACATAGTGAAGATACAAAGACAATCTGAACAGTGTTGAGAGCGGCTTCTCCAAACACCAAGTTCAAGGAAGACTTGTATAGGCTCACTTCTCTCCAAAAGTATATTTAGACTCAGCAAGTGAGGCCTTCGCAGATCTTAAATCAGATGATACACCTCAGCTGAAAATGAAGAAACAGAGTCAGTGGATTGGACCTGGGTACAATGAAGGATTTTCCTGGAACAACGTTGAAATGATTCAGGTTTTTAATCGGGCCAGTCCTGATGGATCCCTAATTGCTAATGGTGGCCTTCTCTGTATTCGAGGGCTCCCCTTTGGTTGTAACAAGGAGACCATTAGGCATTTCTTTTCAGGGTTAGAAACAGTGCCTAGTGGAATAATACTTCCAGTGGACTTTCAAGGGAAGAGCACAGGGACTGCTTTGGTGCAATTTGCTTCCCAGGAAGCAGCAGAAATAGCTATAAGGAAACACAAGGGAAGACCAGAGCCACGCTATTTGGAAAACCTCAAGAATGGTTCAGTACCCATGCCTACTCATTGGGGACCCTTTCGGGCATTTGTGGTCAAGCAGAGACTGGGCCCTTATGACAGGCAAGGTCCTGAATTGAGGCTCAAAACCGTAAGTGGAGAAGGTTCTGATAAGGGAATGAGACCCAGAGTCTTTGAGAGGCTGAATGGAAGTTACATTTGCAAGAATAGATCCAATGATGACCCCAGCATCGATTTCAACATCAGTACCAGAAGAATACCTAATAATAGATTTGGAGATTTCATATTTCACAATGCAACTTGCCACCACTGGGTACACATGAGAGGACTGCCTTATAAAGCAACAGTGAATGACATTTACCATTTCTTTTCACCACTCTGCCCCTTGCGAGTACACATTGAAATTGGGGAAGATGGGAAGGCAACTGGAGAGGCTGATGTTGACTTTGTGACACATGAGGACGCAGTGGCTGCTATGGTGAAGGAGAAAACCTACATGCAGCACAGATACATTGAACTTTTCTTGTACTCTACTGCAAAAGGGAGAATGGATGCATTCACTAGTAAAGTGCTAAAAGCCAGGGAAAACCAGCTTAGAGGTAATCCTTTTGAGAGGCAACAACCCAATATGCGATGTAACATAAGGAGTGGTCTTAAAAACAGCCTGGGAGGAGGATCTATGAGTCAAGAAATGATGAATGGCCATTGTTTCAGCAAAGGAAACATTGTGTGTATGAGAGTGAAGGACATATCCAACATGTGTTAAAAAGAGATGACTGTACTTGGTTTTGTTTCCACCTTTCATTAAGTAAACTAAAATTTAAAATTCTTTAGCAGCAAAGCCTGTGGTTCAAGAAAATCACCCAGAAAGTAAATACCACAGTGAATAAAGTTGACTGAAACTATGGCCCTGTTCACACTCTTGCTCCCTTCTTGCTGTGAATTATATAAGTGATAATGGGTTCTGTCCTTTTTTGCATCTGTGCATCTGGGAAGCTGTTTGTAATATGCCTTCCTTAGAATCAGGGAAGGGCTTTGCCCACTGGTTCCAAGTTTAGGGAGTACTGACAATATTTGCAATCTTTCAGCAGAGTAGAAACAAAAGAGCTTAGGCTATATAGTTAGAAAGCCATTTCTTTACCTTGTCCTAATCCTCTCCCCCGTTGATATCTTATAGAGGTCTCTACAACTGTAGCCTCAAACTGGCATTCCTGGGTGGGAGATCCTCCTCTTTCAACTGATTCCAATGGTTATTCAGTATTCAGATTTACTTTCTCAGATGAGGGGTTTTGGGTGGGAATGGTAATTACTCTGGGTACAAAAATTTCCAAGTATTGCTTTCTTGATAATAAACAGAATAATTCCTGATTTCATACTTTACAAATTCCTACAGTATATGTAGTTGCTTACAAGGGAGCTTCTTTTCTTTCTCCTTCCTCCTTCTTGTTCTTTTTTCCTCTTCCTTTTTTCTCTTTTTGTCCTCTTTTTTCTCCTTCTCTCTTCTTCCCCTACTTCCTCCTCCTCCTCCTGTTTCTCTCTTCTTCTCCTTCTCCTCCTCCTCCTCCTTCTTCTTCCCTCTCCTCCCCCTCCCCATTGTCCTAGAGCCCAAAGAGATCAAAGAAAGAGGAAAAGGACTAATGTGTATTATGTGTGTGTGTGTGTGTGTGTGTATGTGTGTGTGTGTATGTATTAGTAGCTCTTATCTTGAGATGGAAACTATAGGGAATACCCATCACAAGAGGAATGGCTGAACAAATCATGTTATATGACTATAATGGACAATTACTGATCTATAAGAAATGAGGAAAGGGGTAATTTCAGAGTAATCTGGGAAGAATTATATGAACTGATGCAAAGTGAATTGAACAGAACCACCAAAAAAATCTACAGAGACAATATCATAAAGAGAAACAGCCTGGAAAGAACCTTAATCAATGTAATGACCAATCCTGATTCTAAAGGACCAGTGATGAACGCACTACACCTTCTTACTGAGGACTCAAGAAGCAGAATGAAACATACCTTTTTGGACATGGGAGGTGTATGTATTTTGTTTAGCTATTTTTATTTGTTACAACAAATTTTTTTGTTTGTTTTACTTTGCACCTTCTAAGAGGTAGTAAGGTAAGCTTGAGATAGTGCTGTCAAAAGAAAAAGAAAACAAATGAAGGTGACTGAAGCCTATAAAAAATGTGTAGAAGAGAACAAACTCAGAAGGAAACAGACAACTCAGATTTAAAAGTAATCTTGGATTATGTGCCTTCTAAAAAGCAAGCTATACATAATAGAAATTCAGTTTCCCATATAACTCTTTTTCTCTTCTCTTTAATATTTAGAAATTTTTGACTTTTTAAAGTATCTGTTAAGTTCAAAACAAACAATAAATTGAATAAGGATCTATAGCAACAGCTACAATATAGGCCAGAAATAAAGGATAATAATGACAACTGAAATATATATCACATATTTATGTTGCAAACTATACACCCAGTGTCTCATCTTATGATCTTATATAAAAGACTCTGTGATAGAATTGCCATCTGAAATAGGTACTACAATGTTATTCATCCCATTTTACAGGCAGGGAAACTGAAGTTCAGAGAGTTTTGTTCAAGTGTACATAGCTAGTGTCAGAAATGGAGTTCAAAATTAGATTTTCTGACTATAATTCCATCACTCTAACCACTATAACTATGTTGCAAAATGCTAATTTCCCTCTGACCTTTTCCCTGCTCCACTCCCATTTGCAAATATGTGGTTGAAATAATGCATATCCGTAGTCCACACCTACATGTGGTCTGTGAACACACACAAAACTTCATGTATGTGGGAAGACTTTTTCTATCCCCACTGTGTAAACCCACAAAGAAAGACAGAAAATGTCCCTCTCCTACTGATATTTAAGAGGCTACTTTTTTCATGACTCTGGTAGGGGAAACAAGCTCAAAGCATGAAGGGTCATTTTTCAAAGTAATTAAAAATATAAACTAAAAAGTAATCATTCCCTTCACATTTTTATTGGGGGTGGGGGCAAGAATGAAACAGCATAAAAACTGCCCAAGTGATCTACTAAAAGTCATTCTACTAATAATGCCAGTATCAAAGCTAGGGTCTTGCAAAAAGCATAAGCTACAATCCTTTTAAGTTTTCCTGGAAAAAGCATTAGGAAGTTGTCCCTTTTAGAAAATAGCTTAGAAGTAACCTTCATAAAAAGGCTAGATGGTCTCTTGGCTTTCTTGAAAACACAGTAAGGAAAAATTATCAACAGTTCAAAAGAAATCCAGTAGAGTAGAGGAGTCTGATTACATTACTAGATATAATAATGAATAGAAATGAATGAGTTTTATATGTCCTTTTATTTTATTTTATTTTTTTATTTTATTTTATTTTATTTTATTTTTTGTAAACCCTTACCTCCTGTCTTGGAATCAATACTGCATATTGGTTCCAAGGCAAAAGAGTGGTAAGGGCTGGGCAATGGGGGTTAAGTGACTTGCCCAGGGTCACACAGTTGGGAAGTGTCTGAGGCCAGATTTGAATCTAGGCCTGGCTCTCAATCCATAGGCCACCCAGCTGCCCCTTTCCTTTTATTTATAAATCACAATTATTAACCATTGAATCCTTCCTGTAACAAAGGAAAAGTGACTAACAAAGCAGCCCTATTCCATAGCATATGCAACATTTCATACCTACAAACCTCCATGTCTCTACCAAAAAGCAAAAAGATGTGTCTTCATCTGATCTCTGGTACTGTGAGTTTTAAAATTAATATTCAATAACTTATACTTAAAAAGTTTTATTAATAATAACTAAGGCAAAAGAACTGTCTGAATTCAGCCTGATTGCAGGTCCAAAAGGAGAGGGAGGAGTTACAGCCACTTAAATATAAGCATGCAAAATGGGGGGGGGGGAGACACAAGAAAAGAGAATTTTGGGAAATACTAAGGGACTTCTGGGGGATAAAGTCCAAAGGCTCAAAATCTCCATTTATACAATACCAAGATAAGTCATTGCAATTAATCTGTTGAGTTTCCTCTTAAAGTTATATTCATTTACATAATTGCAATTGTATGTATTTTTCTTCTGATTCTTTGTTCTTCATCAAGTCAACCATCTTCCCATGCTTCTCTGAATTGCTCATATTTGTCATTTCTAACAGAACAATATTCCATTTCATTAATACATAACATACTTTTCCCCTTCATTCCTCATTTGGTTTCCAGTTTTTTTGCTACCACAAAAAAAGAAATTCTGGTTAGTCTCTGTGTGTGTGCACAATGTGTACACACACACACACACACACACACACACACACACATCTTTATTTCTATCTGATCTTTTTAAGCTATATGCCTGTAGCAGGATGACTGGGTTAAGAGAAAATTAAGAGCTTAATGACTTTTTTTAAACATAATTTTAAATGACTTTCTAGAAGGGTTGGATACATTCACAGTTCCACCAACAGACTATGAATGTGCTGGTATTTCCAGATCCTCTCCAACATTTGGTAGTTTCCATATTTCATTTGATGTCCATTTGTTGGGTATGGGTAAAGCTTCAGAGTTGGGATTTACTTTTCCCTTATTACTAGTGATTTGAAGCATTTTTTAAAAAAGTATTAAGAGACTGTATTTTTTTTTCTCTTAAAAGCTGCTGTTCATCTTTTCAAAGAAGAATTATTTATTACAAGGGATGGCTTTCTAGGAGTGGGAAGAAGAGGAGTAAGGAGTAAATATAGCTGATAGAAAAACAAAAGATAACAAAAATTTATAAAGCGTTCCTCTCATTTGCTCATGTTTCTCTTGGAGAGAATAGCTCTTGTTCTTACATAGTTTGTGACAATTCCCTATATATCTTCAATATCATATCAAAAGTATGAAGCACCTCTCTCTAGACTATTACTTGCAGACCAGTCAATGAAAATGGTTGAAGCAGTTTCTTTATTAAGCTTTCACTCACTTAAGAACACCAATGAAATGGGCAATAAACAAACAAATAAACAAAAGTAATGATGCAGAGTTTTTTCAATCATCAGTTTTTGTATCTTAGCTACATTTATTTTGTTTGAGTCGCACAAAACTGTTTTCCAATAAAAATTACTTTGTTTCTTAGTGGTGCACTTGTGTTATCAGTGTAACTATCTTGTCTTTTTTCCTGGATGTAGGAGTAAAGACATATTTAAAAGCCTCTAAGGAATGCACAATGCTAAATTAAAATGCTACTCCAAATGTTTAAATAGGAATGACATGAGTACACATTATCAAAGCCCAAGACCTTATCTAGTAACTATACCATTATATTATCTGATGAAGTCAAGAGTAAAAAAAAAGTCAGACACCTTTTATCTCATCCTTTTGCAAAGTCAAATATTCTTTTGCATCCTGCTGAAATAGACAGTGCTACTCAATTTGTCTCCTCAGATGAAAAACAATCACAACAGCCTATATCATCTAACCTAATAAAACCTTGTGACTTCCCAAGGGTCACAAAGCCAGAAGAAGTATCTAAGGCCAAACTTGAACTTAGGCTTTCTTGATTCCAGGCACTTAGCTGCTCTTTCCCTCCATCCCCAGAAAAAATAGAATTAATTATTCAACATATTTATTGAACATCTAATCTTTGAGTACAGCTCTGGAATAGGTTAAAATTCAATCTCAATGAAAGTGTATTATATATCAGAGTGAAATAGATAACATGTACTCTGCCTGTATGTTCTGGAGCACATATAAAGCTATTCTAAAGATGGATATCATCCACTGAACTTGGAAAGTCCAAATCATAAAAAAATTAGAGAAACCTGTCAGAATTCCTAATAAATGCCAATGTAGCACTTTAGCCTTCACTCTTGATTGGGCTCTCCCCAAAACTACCTCTGCTGAGTTTAAGGTATTCTGTGAGTCAGCACCTACTCAAAACCATAGCTCCTAACCTCCCATCAATGTGTTTACTTTTATTAAGTTAACCAGAAAACACACATTATTTCAAAGCAAAATAAATTTAATGAAACAGCAAAGCAGAACAAATTCCTAGGATCTCTGACATACAATTAGAAGTTAGAGGCCATCTAATTCAACCCCTTCGTTTTACATATAAGGAAACTGAGGCCCAAGAAGCTTACATAACATAAAAGATAGTAAGCACCAAGATTTGAACCAAAGTTCTCTCTTCATGCCATTGCTTCTTTTACTGTATATTGAAGAATTCTTTACCCTCATACATAAGAATGTTATATTCTCCCACAGGTTATTACTATACTACTGGTGGGATAAGTAGAAAGAAGAAAATGGCTATTTATAAAACACTTAGTATGTACCAAGGTCTGTGCTAAGAACTTTTATAAAGATTACCCCATTTGATCCTCACAAAAAAAAAAAGGTATACTTCCTTATCCAGGGTCACCACAATCAGCAAGTATCCAAGGCAGGATTCAAAGGCAGATCTTTCTTACTAAGTAATCTGTGGGATCATACTTGGAAATATACATGGTTCACATCTTTGATGCTAACTAGTATGAAGATTAAATTTAACTCTCCTCTGATTCTGAAAATGAAATTAATTCTCTCCTGATTGTGAAGATTAAATTGTATTTTTAGATTTAATCACTAAAGGTGTAACACCCCATTCATACTTGAGTGGGGGAGGTCTGTGACCCATGTGTGCAATAGTGGGTGACAAATCAGAATTAAACTGACTGCCCCTGGGCAGTCCAAAAGTAAACCTTTAACTGATTGGTAGAGGTAAAATCAGGGGAAGACACAGGAAGTGATGCAAAAGAAATTGTCTTTAAAAGTGAGTTACAACTTCCTGTGGAGAGAGAATTACCTGAGATTTGTGGGGAAATTGTCTGAGATCTTTAACTGAAGAAGAATCTGGTGACTGGACCCGAGACCCTGTTCCTGGTGAGGTTGTCCTTAAATCTCTTCCTTTGGACTGACATGTGATGAGTGAAAGGAGCTAACTCCTTTCATGGATATTTTCTAAAGAAACTAGCCTCAGGAGAGATCTACCTCTTGAGAGAAACTTCCCCAGGTCCTCAGCTACAAGGGCCAAGACCTCTCTGGTTAAGGACTAAACTCCCCTGCCCGGGTTGAGTCAGGGGTCAGAGTAAAAATACTCAGTGCTTAAGCTAGATATCTTACCCTATTCTGTCTCTGATTTTCTAACTTCATTATTTCTATATTTTGTTAATGAATTTTAAATAAATATTTTTGGAATTAATATAAATTCCTGGTGACCCTATTTTAAAAATATAATCTAGTCCAACCTTTTTTATATAACTAACACCTTTTTCTCCTTACACTAGCTTGCCAATATTCTCTGATGTTACTGTCACAGTGCTTCTTCCTGTGCCTAAGTGTTGAATCTCTGCTCTCTTCTGAATGATATTTCTTTTGGTCATGAACACTAACTACTGGACACTGTATTGTCTCTTGTTGATCTCTTCTGTGTTTTCCAAGGTACTTCCTGTGCTATTTGCTTGAGATTCAACAGCTAGGAAACCATACCCTAGCAAAGTACAGTTAATGGTTAATCTCTTTTAGTCCACATATCTACAAAATGTTAGGTTAGTAGGTAAAATGACTTTACCAGGCCATGTAGTCAGCAGAAGCCAGAAGAGATTTTCAGGCAAGGATTGACTGAAAAAAAAATTATTTTGTCAGATCTCCTCCTGTTGCCCCACTCCACAAGGTGTCTGCCCTGGTTAACTGTCATATTTGGGATTAGAAAATTCCTTTGAACTCCAATAAAATTTCTGTTTTTCAGTCCTCATATCTTCAAAACATTATGGGGAGTCTTACCCCTCCCTTCCTTCCCCCCCAAAGGCATGTTTAGGACTAGGTCAAGAAGATTTTTCTCAATATCTACAAGGTTCTTTATTGTTCTACTCAACATGGGACACAATCTTTGCCCTAAATTCATTCCTTTATTGTGCAAACCTTCCAGCAATGAAAGCTCTGGTCTTAGACATTTTTTCTTTTCTTTTTTAACCTTTACCTTCTATCTCAGTATCAGTTCTAAGACAGAAGAATGGTAAGAACTAGGCCACTAGAGTTGTGATTTGCAACTAGTCCTACAACCAGGAAATGTCTATGTCCAGATTTGAACCCAGGCCTGGCACTCTATCTACTGTGCTACCTAGCTGACCCATCTTTGGCATTCTTATCAAAGACAAATATGTTAATATTAATATAATTAAAAAAGTGAAACATTTGTTCCCACACAAACACAGAATATATTTATTAAAGACATAACAAGAGCAGAAATTACAAAAATTTTATTCCCCAGCACTTGGAAGGGGGAATGGCCAACACTCTTCTGTGTCATTATGGTACTTGGGGAAAATGGGCTAAACTTAAAGAAATATCGATATAACATTGCTCCCACCAAATCCACTTCCAAATGGCTGGATGAGTTCTCATCTCAACTCTCTCTGTGCTGTATCCCTCAGGTCACTCCTCAAGAACTTGCTGTTGGCTAAATGGCTGCAAAACCCAACATGGTATCTGCTTCCCTAACCTAACTGCTCACCATTTTAACCTTTCTGAATTTGTAAGGTTGTAACAAGCTTCAGTATTCTTTCACTTAAAAGCAGGAATAATGGAAAGATACAATAGAATCAGGCTGTTATGGGCCATGTGGCCATGGTTCCAATGTGGGGGAGATAAAGCGCCCTTTGGATGTTTATAGGAATCCCTGCCTCCACATTATACTACAGGCATGTAGGAAAGAGACACAATTTGTACTTTTTCTGTCTAAAATCTCATTAATCATACTATTAATCAATAACAATATATAGAGAATAACAAGGCTTAAAGATCTACCTGATGAAATTATTTTGGAAAAAATAAATCATTTGTCCCATCTGGACAGGTTTAGTTTTGGAAAGATACTGAAAGCCCAAGTTAATGTGAGAATAATTACATGTGATTTTAGTGGAAAGTATTCTCTTTGACTCCATTATGAGTTTTTCCTAATCTAGGCAAGAGACACTAACAAATCATTTTGTAGAACAATTTAGGCATTTGGTGATGGTAGCTCACTATGTTGTAAGATAAAATCCTTGTAAATATTAAATCAAGAAACAAGACAGTAACAAAATGTCTTTTAAAATACAATTTAGGAGAAAAGGAAAAGATCTAGGCCCTATTAAACACATATTAATAATAATAATACATATTCACATAATCAATAAGCGTTTAGTAAGTGCCTACTATTTGTCAGGCACCATGCTACATCTTTGTCTTTGTAAATACTGTGAAGATAGGATTCACTCTCCCCTTGTCTATTTTTAGCTAATCAAATCAAGAACTTAAAGTACCTCTACTTACCATTAAGTATGAGAGTTCAGGAGTCACTTACAAGGCCACTGTAACACCCTGCTCCCCCACCCCCCAGGTAGTGCTAAGCAAATTGAAAAAATTGATTTTGTGAAGAAGAGGGAGTGACATGGAAAAAGAAGCATAAAAGAAGAGATCAGCATGGTCTAGCATTAATTCCCTTCCTGGCATTTGGAGAGATTGGTTCTGGAGATTTCCTTCCTGGCTTGAAGGAGACTTTTCCCCTAGAACCTGCATTGGCTTGCTGGATGAGTGGATGAGATTCCTACCTTGGCTTTGGAGGAGGCTGCATTGGTGGAACCCTGACTGAAGACACCACTGGGACTTCTGGCTGAGGACTACCAGGAAATCCATGTGGAGACAGTCTTGGGGAAGCCCTGCCAGGGGCTGAGCCAGACTTCACCAGAGAAAAGCTGGTAGGCTTGTTAGGAATCTGTCTCTATCTACATTTACACTTTCACTCTTCCCTCTTCTTTGTAAATAAAAGCTGCTAACAGTCATTTTGACTTGTAAAAATGAAATCTCTAATAAAAATATTATATTTTAAGAGATTAATGATCATTCGAAATCAAGGAATAAAGAAGATACAAAATAAAGACCACATGCCCATGGCTGATCAGATAGTTCAAACACCCACCTTACCACCACCAAGCTTGAGACAGGAAGTAAAGAAGTGGGACTCTCCATGTTCCCGCCTAATGTACCCTGTCTACAGGAAGTCCATAATGGCAGGAAGTAAGTGGACTCCTAGGAAATATAGTTCTTTTTTAGGGTCACAGATTTTCAATTATACATTCCCCCCCTGAGATCCATGGAAGATCAGTCTCTCTAATGGATCTTGTAAACATAACCAACTTTGAAATTACAATAATTTGGGCATAAAAGGAAAAGAGAACAAAACCAATGATTGCTAGGTGCATTGACAAAAAGCCAGTTAGGGGGCAGTCCCCTTCGGCATAAGAATATACATAGAAAACAAATGCATTTAAACCTCACACAGTTCAAATCACCACATCCCAAAGTTCACTCTGGATCTTCTGGTGCAGGGTGTTGTTTGTGCAAGCATCTTAATGGTGTCTTCTCCAAACAGTTCACTTTCTGGATTCAGAGAGGTAGCATGTTTCTTAACCTAAAATTACTCTCAAAAGGAATTTAAACTTTGCGATTTAAAATAATAATAATTATATAGACTTAAACTATAATATTTTAGAATTGGTGACCATAATATTACTTCATAACTCTCTTAGTTAGCATAAAACCTAAAATTAAACTCATAAGACAGATCTATTATCTTATTTCATATTAAACAACAACCCTTTAAACTAGACAAGATATCCCAATTTTGCTGAGGGTAAGACTGGTTTATAGTGGGGTTAAAAGATGGCCCTATGGGCAGCTATGTTGAACAGTTGAAAGAGTGCTGGCCTGGAGCCAAGAGGATCTGGGTTCAAATCTTGCCTCAGACACTTCCTAACTGTGATCCTGGTCAAATAATTTCATTTTATGTTAAAATATTTTCCCATGGTTACATTATTCATGTTCTCTCCCTCCTCTCTTCCTTCCCCCATCCTGGAGCTGACAAACAATTCCACTCTGTTATACATGTATTATCACTTGATACCTATTTCCATATTATTCATTTTTGTAATAATCTTTTAAAACCAAAACCCCAAATCCTATACTGGGCAAGTCGTTTTACCCTATTTGCCTAACCCTTGCTCTTCTGTCTTAGAATTGTTACTGATCAAGTAAAAGTTAAAAAAACAAACAAACTTGCTTGAGGTTATAATCAACACAAATCTGTTAAGCATTTTCTATGTGCCATGGCATGGTGGTAGGCACTGGGCATACAAAGACACAAGAGAAACCATTCTTGATCTTAAGGAGCTTATTATCTATTGTAGAAGTCAACATGTAGAAGTAGATACATAAAATTTAAAAACAAATTCATGTTTATTTGAGGAGTCAGGGACTAGAGGAATTGGGAAAGGCTTTATATAGAAGGTAATGCTAAGAGGTTTTGGTAAGGAATCAGAGGTCTTTCTACTATAACACAAATAATCAAGATTTTTACTTTGTTAGTAGGAATAGGTTGCATATTTATATGCAAATAAGGACAGTTTGGTGGTGTAGTGGATAGAGTGATAGGCCTAGAGTCTGGAAAATTCCTTTTCTTGATTTCAAATCTAGTTTTTGATACTTACTAACTGTGTGACTCTAGTCAGTCACTTAACCCTGTTTGCCTCAGTTTCCTCATTTGTAAAATGAGCTGCAGAAGGAAGTGGCAAAGCATTTTAGTACCTTTGCCAAGAAAATCCCCAAGAGAGGTCACAAGGAGTTGGACACAACGAAAAACTATACAAAAACAAATGTAAATATAGGGCATAGAGAACTGGGCATATTCCAGGTGAACAGAGTTCCTTTTTTAAAATTACATCACACATATTTTTTAAACTCTTACCTTCTGTCTAAAAATAAATAATGTGTATTTGTTCTAAGGAAGTAGAGAGGTAAGGGCTAGAGAGTAGAGATTAGGTGACTTGCCTAGGGTCACCTTCTCTCCAGGCCTGGCTATCTACTGACCACCTAGCTGCCCCCTTATATCACACATTTTTAACCTTTGGGGTATGACCAGGCATAGAGAGGTGTTTGGTGGGTATAGTTAAAGATTGATGAACAAGGTTGATATACACTACTACCTGTTCTTACCTATTCTTTGTTGCTCTTAGAACTGTTGCTTTCCCCCTTTCCTACTGTTTGAACTTTTCTAATTATTTTAATTTCTTTTCTTTTTTTAAGATCTGTGGTATGAGAGGCAGTGTGACATCATAAATAAGAGAGTGGCTTCAGAGCTGGAAGACCTGGTTCCAGAAAAACCTCTGATATATACTGGCAATGTGGACAAATCACTTCACCTCTACTTGACCCTGGACAACTCTCTAAGACTCTGAGCTGAAGAACAGTGGCAGATTGCTGTAGTAGAAGATGTTCCTCAATGAAAGTTCCAAACATCAATGAAATCGAAGGTCTCAATAAAAAGATAAAAATGTGATATAATCGAAAGAGTGCAGGTGTGAGTAGAATTCATTTTTCCATCTTTTATTAACTCTGCTTTCAAGCAAGTCACTTAATCTTACAGATGTGTGGTTTCCCCTCTATAAAGAGAAGTTAATAATTCCTGTCATCAAAATTTCTTCAGGATCAAATAAAATTATTTATGTGGAAGTTGTTCAAACATTCCAAATTGTTGTATAAGTATTCTTAAAGCAGGTGACCTTAAATTTTTTGAGGGTGTCACAGACCCCTTTTGGGAGTCTAGTCTTCGAAGACTCTAGAATGGACCCCTTCTCGGAAAAAAAAATACAAAAAATAATACATACACCAAAATACACAATACACAAATATAAATACACAAAATAAAATACACAGAATTACAAAGGAAGGAAGAAAACAAGCATTTATTAAGTATCTACTATGTGCCAGGCACTGTGTTAAGCACTATACAAATATTAACTCATATGATCATCAAAACAACTTTGGGATACAGGTTCTATTACTAACTCCACTTTACAGTTGAATAAACTAGGGTAGAGGTTTAGTGACTTGTCTAAGGTCACACAATCTGGATTTGAACTTAGGTTCTCCTGATTCCCAACCCAATGTTTAGTCTTCTGGAGCACTGGACCTACCTACTCTACTACTTTTTTGCCTTTAAAAGGAAATTATATTTAAATAGTTATAAAATTTAATAAAATATATAAACATTTAAATATAGTTATAAACTTTTTTTAAGTTCATGGACTCCAGAATATGAACCCTTGTCAAAGTTAAAGGTGCTGTGTTTATAAACCACCTATACAGGTAGGAGCAGGCATGTAGTGATTACAATAGTGGGAGTCATAAACTGTGGCAGATAAAAGAGTGGTTGGCTTAAATTGTGACCGCAGAAAATATGGTTTCAAGACAGTGTCTTGTTTTAAATCAAATATAAGGTGGTCGCCAGGGAAAAATTCCCAAATATTAAATATACCCAAGTCAGCTGGGTTTTATAGAGATTTTAATTAATACAAATGAGGAATTAAAGAAAGAGAAAGGGAATAATGAGAAAAAAGGCTAGGCCAGCTTAGGCTAGCCTTAAGAGAGAGAGATCAGTCAGTCTTCAATCCACTCACCACAAGATTTGTCCCAAGCAAAATTCTAGTGTTCAGAGAGACACCAGTTCAGCCAGCCCCCGAGAGACTCCTGAGAGAGACTTTCTTCAAGCCCTTCTAGGCAGCTTTGGCCAGCTGCCTCCTCCAATTCAGTTTTTCCCAGCTGAAATCTCCTGAGCCCTCTTTTTGACCTCCTTTTAAAGGGAATTTTCTCCTATGTCACCTCCCCTAAGTTCTCACATCTACCAATCACAGTAGACGGTTTCCAAAGGACAGACCATTCTTAATTCACACCTAAGTAGACTTAAACTTTTGATTAAGTTCACACCTGAAAAAAACTTCTAAGTTCTCACCTCTTTGCTCCTTGTAAATTCACAAGTTGCCTGACCTTTATAGGTACTTAGCACCCTTTTGTATTAGATCTAAAAATAAGCACAGCTTAAGAACTTTTGCCTTACTATAAGTATGGGTTTAAGTATTTTTCATTGTTCAGCAAGGAGTTTCTTCCCCTAAAGCATGCTTAAGTAGGGGTGGAGTAGAGGTCTCACATTCCTGATCTAAGTTCCTTCATTGTTTAAAATGGGGAATGGTCTTAACCAATCTTATGAAGTAGGGTCTGAGAATTTTTAAGATTCACAGGCAAGAGAATGATTCAGTGTAGTAACATAAAAACTGGCAAAAGTTTATGGGGTGAAATTAAAGAATGCAATAGATTACAAGCAAAATAAACTGTGAGGAGGAGAATTTAAAAAATAGTTAAGTAAAACAAATGAGATACTACTTTTTAAGCTTTAGTACTTAAAACTTGCACTAAGACTTTAAGGACACGGTATATATATATATAAGGCTAAAAGTTAACATTAAAGCCTTACGTGATTTCCAGCTGTGATTTTATATTATTAAGAATACCAGCATAAGACAAGGGTAGTTGGGAATACCTACTCAGGCACTACCTATACATAGGTCTGATGGGCTTAACCACTACATTAAAACAGAGATGAATCTTCAAAGAGGTGTAAAAAGAAACCATGACAAATTTGTCTGATGGGATTCCTTTTTCCATAAAGAGGCTGCGAAACTCATAATACAAATACTCTCCTTTCCCTCGCTCCCTCCCACTGTGGGGAGGTGGGGGAATCGCTTTGTCCTTGAAATTCCAGTCTTTAAATGCTTTTCGTCCAGTCCTTCAACTCCTTCCATTCCCTATCTACGTCTTCATCATCCTCGCCAATAATTAACAACTATTCATCTGGGGTTAGGGTGCAGCGGACCGCCCTCTGCCTGACCCTGACTTTGGCTATCCTCTCGAACATAGCGGTTTCCAGATGGTTTATGCCCCTCAAAGTAAAGGCTCTCCCAGTCAACTCCAGATGACCTTGTCTCCCACCCCAGCAGGTAAGAGTAGGTGGGGAAAGAGGGTGGAGTCAAAAGGACCACCACCTCTCAGAAGCCCCTAAACCCTCACGTAGCCCTCTGGACTGGCCATTTAAGGTGGCGGAGGCGGGGCCGCAGAGATTCAGCTCACTCTTGGGGCCTCTCTCCGCTGGACTCCGGGGTCATCGATCCACTCGGCGATCGCTGCCGCCTGTGCCGCAGCAGCTCCGCCCCCTTCCCCCAACTCCTCCCCCCCCCCCCCCCCCCCCGCCTTACGGAGGAGCGGGGATCGTCGAGTGCCTGGATACTCTCTGGTCCGGGCTGGCGGGCGTCGGAGGAGCAAAGAGACTGACGCTGGGTCCGCGCCCACGGCCATTTCCCCCTCCCCCTCCTCCCCTTCCTCTTTCCTTCCTCCCCTTCCCTTCCCCCCACCCAGCTCGGTCCCGTCCGGCCCGGCCCGGCCTGGCTCTGAGGGACGCCCTGAAGGCTCTCGGCGGACGCTCAGGTACCTGGGAGCCCCCTTCTCGGGCCGCGGGTGGTGGGGTCGGGAGGGTCATTATGGCCGTAAGAGCCAACGGCCTGTCTGTGGCGGACTGCCCCCCTAGTTCGGGGATGGGATGGAGCCAGACCGGGCTGAGGGTGGGGGCGGGCACTGGGGCCGGGATCGGGCAGCTGGAGGTATTGGGGGAGAGCGGTCCGGGAACTGAGGCAGCCTGTCCCACGGGGGCGAGAGCCGGAGCCAAGTCCCTTCCCAAACCCATCGTCTTTGGGAAGCCTTTCCCTGCCCCTCTTACTTCAATCAGTGAAACAAATGAGTTAAGGAGCTACCACAAATGACAGACAGTAGTTTAGAACTGCACTAAGACTTTTGGGACTCTTTGCCAACATTAAAATACCATATACTTTTAAGATATGATTATTATTATTTAGAATTCTCAGTACTTCTATTTCCAATTCTTTTCTGTCTATCGATTGTTTGTACAGAATTGTTTTCATGTTATCTCTCCTCTTTAGACTGCGAGCTCCATGGGAGCAGGAACTGCCCCAGTTTTGCCTCAGCATTTAGCATAGCGCCTGGCACATAATAGGCACTTTAAAATGTTGTCAAACCGTCTCATTTACTAGCTTTGGGACTCTGGACAAGTCACTTATCCTTTTGGTACCCCAGGCATCTCCCCCCCCCCTCTGTCTCTCTCTCTCTCTGTCTCTCTCTCCCTTTCTTTCCCTCCTTCCCCCCTCCCCCTTTCCCTCCTTGTATGTTAGTGCCACTTCTTTAAGACAGAAAAGTAGCGGCAAGGGCTAATTGACTTAAGGGACTTGCCCAGTGTTACACTGCTAGGATGTGTCTGAGGTCACATTTGAACCCAGGTCCTCCTAACTCCAGGCCTGGCACTCTATACACACCTCTCCATCCCTCAGTAAATTGCAGAGAATAAGCAAACTTGCTTTAGTTGAGGAAGTTCTCTCACTTGGAAGTTCTGTAATCTCCAAACCTTAATGACTGCTGTCTAGGATTAATAGCTAGCATTTATATAACACTTTTGAGTTTTGCAAAGTACTTTACTGATTAGATCCTCACCACAACCCCCTGTATTAGATACTATTACTATCCTTATTTTACAGGTAAAAAAACTGAATGAGAAAAAAGTTAAGTGACTTCTGGGGGGGGGGGGGGAGTAAATGTCCTGAGGCAGGATTTGAACTGAGATCTTAATAATTCAGACCCAGTAATTCTACTGTGCTGTCATGGGCCAGTTATTCAACCTCATTCTTTGGTATGAGGGGTCACAAGCTGTCTGACTTTCTCTCCCCAATCAGTTTTTCTTAATTGCATTTCTAGGATTCAGAAGCTAAAAATCCTGATTAAAAGATTAGGGAAGAAAGAGTAAGAGCAAATACTGTAAATTTATACAAGCTCTTAGCCTAGAATAAAATTTAGAGATTGAAGGGACATTGAATCTGGTTACCTCACCCTGTTATTTTATAGATGTGGAAATTAAAGCTCAAAGAGATGACAGAGGTAGGATCTGAAAACCCAGGCTGTCTGACTGTATCCAGTGCTCTTTCTGCCATTCCCTGATTTGCTCCCTAGGCTAGGTCATTTAAGAGTGAAGTTTTATATGACTTTATAAAAATGTTAAAGGGTTAGAGAGTTATGTTCTAAAGAAACTTGGGGTAATAATGACTAGTGACCTGGTCCTTTGTTATATTTAAGATAATATGACAAATTAGATGTTTGCTAATCAGTAAGCCTTACATAATAGTCCCTCCCCCCCCCCCCCCATCCTGCCCTTTGAAGAAGTCTTGAGATATCATGTTTTGTTTTGTTTTTTAAACCCCTACCTTCCATCTTGGAATCAGTACTGGGTATTGATATTGATATTGATATTGATAAGGCTTGGCTCTTAATCCACTGAGCTACCCAACTGCCCCCTAGATACCATGTTTTTTAAAATCTGTATTTCTTTATCCAAAAAGTAGTGATATGCTTCTGATACAGATTATGAGCTGTATAAAAAGGTGTTTAGCCCAGGGAAGATGACATAATATTATAAAATTAGTGCTAGATAGGACCTTAGTGGCTTTCCACTTCCAGTACTTTCATTTTAGGGATAAGGAAACTGTCCAAGAAGGTTAGATAAGTGATTTTGCTGTATAACTTGTAAGTAGCAGAATTGACCACCTTACATTTCAGCCATATTGGCCTACTTGCTGTTCCTCATTCCCCAAATTCCATCTGTCTCTGCCTTTGCATAGATTGCCTGCCTGTCATACCTGGAATACACTACCCCTTGTTGCAGACACCTTCACCCTCACTTCTCCACATCAGAATCTTTGATTGCAAATTCAGCTCAAGGGTCATCACCAACCTTCTTCCAAACCCAGTCATTAGTGCATCCCCTTATATTTATTTATTTGTTTGTTGTTGTTTTTTAAACATTATTTTATTTGGTCATTTCCAAACAGTAT
Organism: Monodelphis domestica; assembly: GCF_027887165.1. Lineage (NCBI taxonomy): Eukaryota > Metazoa > Chordata > Mammalia > Didelphimorphia > Didelphidae > Monodelphis > Monodelphis domestica. The sequence continues at coordinate 66,561,369 of NC_077228.1, read as the reverse complement.
TCATTGGAAACAAAGATAATTTTATTTTCCTCCCCCCCCCCCCCCAAAGCCAATGGCGTGATTCCACTGGGTATCACATGTATTCTTGATTCGAACCCATTTCCATATTGTTGGTATTTGCATTTGAGTATTCATTTAGAGTCTCTCCTCAGTCATATCCCCTCAACCCCTGTAGTCAAGCAGTTGCTTTTCCTCGGTGTTTTTACTCCCACAGTTTATCCTCTGCTTGTGGATAGTGTTTTTTAGATCTCTGCAGATTGTTCAGGGACATTGCATTGCCACTAATGGAGAAGTCCATTACATTCGATTGTACCACAGCGTATCACTCTCTGTGTACAATGTTCTCCTGGTTCTGCTCCTTTTGCTCTGCATCAATTCCTGGAGGTTGTTCCAGTCCCCATGGAATTCCTTTACTTTATTATTCCTTTGAGCACAATAGTATTCCATCACCAACATATACCACAATTTGTTCAGCCATTCCCCAATTGAAGGGCATCACCTCATTTTCCAATTTTTGGCCACCACAAAGAGTGCAGCTATGAATATTCTTGTACATGTCTTTTTCCTTATTATCTCTTTGGGGTACAAACCCTGCTATGGCTGGATCAAAGGGCAGACAGTCTTTTATCACTCTTTGGACATAGTTTCAAATTGCCCTCCAGAATGGTTGGATCAATTCACAACTCCACCAGCAGTGCATTAATGTCCCAACTTTGCCACATCCCCTCCAGCATTCATTACTTTCCATAGCTGTCATGTTAGCCAATCTGCTAGGTGTGAGGTGATACCTCAGAGTTGTTTTGATTTGCATCTCTCTGATTATAAGAGATTTAGAACACTTTTTCATGTGCTTATTAATAGTTTTGGTTTCTTTGGCTGAAAACTGCCTGTTCATGTCCCTTGCCCATTTATCAATTGGAGAATGGCTTGATTTTTTGTACAATTGATTTAGCTCTTTGTAAATTTGAGTAATTAAACCTCTGTCAGAGGTTTTTATGAAGATTGTTTCCCAATTTGTTGCTTCCCTTCTGATTTTAGTTACATTGGTTTTGTTTGTACAAAAACTTTTTAATTTGATGTAGTCAAAATTATTTATTTTACATTTTGTGACTCTTTCTAAGTCTTTCTTGGTTTTAAAATCTTTCCCTTCCCAAAGGTCTGACATGTATACTATTCTGTGTTCACCTGATTTACTTATAGTTTCCTTCTTTATGTTCCATCCCCTTATATTTAATTTGTATATTTTTTCTGTTTTTACTTAAATGTTATTTTCCCTGATGGAATGACCTTGAGCCTAACATAATATCTGACATATATTTAGAGCTAAATAAATTCTTGTTGACTGACAGGGAATGGTCCCTTTTCTCTTTTTTTCTCTTCTTTGTGATCTCATTTCTGATCTTGGAATCTGGCACACATTAGGTTCTTAGTTAATGCTTATGGATTTAATAATTGAACTGAGATGGTCTGACTCCAAATCATGATAATCAGTTGCAGTTGCCATCATAGTTTCTGTATAAATTAAGGTGAAGAAAGCATCCCACACTGTTTTTTGCACATAAAACTAGGTTTGTTGTGACTTCACTATTTAAATACTAATTGCCTCTGTTGTTAAAGTTTTTAAATGGACATCTGGGTAGCACAGTAAATAGAACTCTAGACCTGGAGTTTGGAGGTCTTGATTCAAATCTGGGCACAGAAACTTCCTAGCTGTATGATCCTGGGCAGATCACATAACCCCAGTTGCCTAGCCCTTACTGTTCTTTGCATTGGAACTGATATTTAGTATTGATTCTAAGGCAGAAGGTAAGGTTGTTGTTTTTAAGAGAGTTATTAAAGAAGTTAAAAGGAAGTAAGGAATAGAAAGAACAAAGTCTATAGTTAGAGCACAGTATTTCCCAACTTTGTGGAATTGGGAGTACTTTTTAGAAAAATAACTCATTTAGACAAATTTGAATAACTGTTGAGCAAGACTATGTGTTAGGAGCTTCAGGGGTGCAAAGATAAACAACAGAGTTCCTCTGTACAAGGCAATTATAGTCTATAGGAGATTTACATGTTAAAAGTTATAGTTGGATAAATTATGCATGTTTACAATCCAAGTCAAGGCCAAAATTTAGTCAATTTAGTATCACTCAAAGTATTTGTATGGTATTTGTAGATGAAATAATTAATGGAATGGTTTTCACTTTTGACCTTTCAACTGATTGTTAGGGTGCTGTGTCGAAATTATAATGACTTAGTAGACTTTTGTCTAAAATGAGGAAAGAGAAATGAGAATACTGCAGGGATATTGGGTTCCTAGGCCAAGTGGTTTATAAAAATTCTTTCTCTTTTTATTAGGTCACCTTAGCATTCAGACTTTTAAACTTAACTGAAGTGGTTCCATTTAACCACTTTGCCCACCAATCCAAGCATTTTTATTAATGTACTACTATGTATCAGGAACTTTGCTAGGTACTGGAGATTTAAATATTAAAGAATGAAAAAGTCCCTACTTTCAAGTAGCTTACATTCTAACCTATGAGGCAACAAATGAGGAAATATGTATAAACAGAATAAACACAAGGTAGTTAAGGAAAGAAGGCCCTAGCATTTGGGAAGATCAGGAATAGGCTTCCTGTAGAAGGTAAAGCTAGAGCCGAGTCTTGAAAAAGGCTACAGATTCTACAAGGTAAGGGGGAAGAAGGAGAATGCATTTGAGGCATGGGGGACAGCCAGTGCAAAAGCACAAAGAAAGGAGATGGATGTAATACAAGTGGGGAGAAATATTCAAAGAGGTTAGAAAGGTAGGTAGGTAGCCAGATTGGGAAAGACTTTATTTTTTTTAAAAATTAATTAATTTAGAATATTTTCCCATGGTTACATGATTCATATTCCTTCCTTCCCTTCTTGTAGCCAACAAGTAGTTCAACTGAGTTTTACCTGTATCATTGATCAAGACCTATTTCCATATTATTAATATTCGCAATAGAGTGATTGTTTATAGAGTCTGCATCTTGGGAAAGACTTTTAGAAACTGAACAGAGGAGCTTATATTTGATCTGAGAGGTAATAAGGAACCACCCAGAGTCTGTTGAGTAGGGAAGTAGCATGGTTATATCATTCCTTAAGGAAAATCACATTGGCAGCTGTTGGGGAGAAACTTGAGGTAGCAGGACTAGTTGGGAAGCCATTGCAATATTCCAGGCAAGAAATAATGAGGGCTTGAATTAAAGTGGTTGCTATGTGAAGAGGGAAGAGGGCATATCTGAGAGTAGTTGTGGAGGTAGGCATGGCAAGATATGGCAACCAATCAGATATATGGATTGAGGGAGAGTGGGAAATCCGGAATAATGATGGGTTTGTGAACTTGGCAAACTAGAAGGATTGTAGTATCTTTGACATAGAGAAGTTTGAAAGAGAATAAGTTTGGGGAAAGAAATTGAGTTTTGGACAGCTTAATTATGAGATGCCTCAGGGATGTGCAGTTTGAAAGGTTCATAAGATGTTTGATGATATGTGGGATTCAAGTTCAGAAGAGAGATTGCAGAGTAGATCTACAGATCTGTATAAGTAAACCTATGGAAGCTGATGAGGTCACCAAAAGAGGAAAGAGCCCTGGACAGAACCTTGGAAATAATGCTCATGGTTAGAGAGCATGATACAGATGATGAGCCAGTCAAAGAGACCTGAAAAGAAACAGTTAGATTTAGGATTAATACCAGGAAAGGATGGAATCATAAAAGAGAAGAGAATATCTATGAGAAAGGGGTATTTTACTGGTGGTGCTAAAGCAGAGAGGTCAAGAAGTTAATGACCAAGAAAAAATCATCAGGCTTGACAATTAGGAGATCACTGGTAATTTTTAAGAGTGGTTTCAGTTAAACAATGACAGATTGCAAAGGATTTAGGAATCTGTGATAGGAGAGGAAAAGTAGGCAGTGAGCAAAAAGGCAGTTTTTTTCTAGAAGTTTGACTGACAAAGGGAGTATAGATATAATGATGGCTTGAAATGATGGGGTGAGGGGAAGATTTAGTGATGGGGACTTGAAGGCAATTGGTAGAAGCAGAGAATATGGAGTTTGAAAATTAGAGACTGAAAGGGAATAATTAAGGAGACAGTTCTCTGAAAGAGATAAAGAGAATGGGATCAAAGGCACTGGGCCTCTCTCTGTCAATGTTATTGGAAAGATCATAGGGAAAATAAGGGGATCTACAAGCCTGGAAAATAATAAATATCTTGATTTTTAAAAAAGGAAAGAGAATGGAGCCTGCAATCCAGTACTAGACTTCAGTTCCTGGGAGAATTCTAAAACATATTATTAAATTGATGATTGTGGGCTGCCAAATAGCACAGTGAATAGAGTACCAGGTCTACAGTCAGGAGGAACTGAGTTCAAATTTGTCCTCAGATACTTCCTAGCTATGTGACTGAGCAAGTCATTTTACCTCCATTGTCTAGCTTTTACCTTTCTGATGTTTTTGAATTGATACTAAGACAGGAGGTTAGGGTTTAAAAAAGAGAGAAAAAGGTGGTTGGTGACATCTAGGAAGGAAAGGAATGGTCACAAAGATCAGAAACAGGTCACTCCAGATTAACCTCATTTCCTTTTTTAAAAATAGGATTATAAAACTAGTAGATGAGAGGCATGTTTTGGATAAGTGCTTTAGTAAAGGTAATTCAAGCAAAGGTTAAATGTCTATTGGTAGGGGAATATTGTAGAGGGAATTTGTGTAGAGGGCTGAATTAGATGGCCTTCAAAGTCCCTTCCAATTCTAATTTTTTTTCTTTAAAATTTTACATTTAATAAATGGGAACTAGATTTTTTGCATATTAGTTTTTATTTTTAAAAACACTAAAAACAGCTTATGTAACAATTATTAGAATAGGTTTAGTGAGATGACATTAGAATAGTTATAAATAGTGGATTTGTTTAGCTATTGAATTCTACAGTTCTGAATCCTGGAAAGCTTGTTTTGGTATCATCAACTGGTCTTTTTTTAAAGTGGATTGCCATTAAGGAAAAATAATCCAGTGAGTTTTGGTTTCCAGGGACTTGTGGATCCATTAGGATAGAGCAAGAACAATATGTTTCTATGTCCTTAGTATGGTTTGGAAATTTTATCTTTCATTTAATCTGCTGGAGACCTTGAGCCTTCACTGTTGTAATCATGACTTACAAAAAGTATCTATAGGCCATGGAAATCCAGAGTTTTCTTTTATTAAAAATTTGTTTGTATTTATGTACATATATATATGTATATAAAGTAATAATAAAAATACCCTTTGTTACTTTGTATATATCTACCTTGCCTAACCCTGCTCTCTTCTTTTCTCCCCAGAACTTTGGCATACTTTATGATAGATATAATTGGATTTTATGGTGTTTGGGGGAAGATATTATGATAGTGAAAAAGGGGATCATCATGAAGGCCTGAAGGTGTTGGTACATTCAGTGTTTCCTAGTTACCCTGGCACGTAGTATTAAGATCATGTGGACACTAAGATACTCATTTCCATGAAATAGAGAGCCTTCTAATTTAGACAACGAAAGCTTCCCACAAAACAAATGTGCTTTCCTTGATGAGTTAAAGAGATGTGTGGTAGTGATCTAATTGATGACACAGGTTATTTAGGTCATTCAGTGGAACCTTTGACTCTTCTTGTTAATCAGAAACAAATTATGTTGAGTCAAGGAATCACATAGGGTTTAGATGGAATAACGTGGACCTTGGTTGATTAACAATTCTGGAAATGTATGTTTATGAATCTTTTTAACCTGAATAAACTCTAGCCTTTGATTAAAATGTTTTAATCTGTTCCATATTTAGGTCAAATTTGCATTTGAAGGCTTTAAATATAACAATCCCTGATTCATAATCTCTTCTGACTTCTGTGGATTGCTTATTCACACAGAAGATCCTTTTGTGGAAGTGAAGTCCTGCATATGAAAGAATTATATACAGGACACTAAGCAAGAATGGGAATTTTGGTTTTAAAATGCATGTACATAAAATAGACTATAAATTTGATGTCTTATTAGTAGTCTTTTATTTTTCATTTAAATTTATAATCAAGCTCATGTCTGCCTAAACCATCAATTATTTGCAGCTTTAAGTACAACTGATACCTTACAAAGCTTTGCAGTTTACAAAATGCTTTCACTTATATACAGATGCTATTCCACAATGTCTAGTAGGCATTTAGTAAATGGTGTTTGAATTGAGGGTAAGGGAGTTGTGTATAGTTAGTAAGTGTCAGTGACAGCATTCATAACCAGGTCTTTTAAGTCTAAATCAGATGCTCTTTCTAAAACACTCCTACTTCTCTTTTAAGTAAAAGGATCTCTAGAGGTTTCATTCAAAACAAATTATTTAACTATCAGCTTTTTTTTTTGTATTTAAATTTATTATTTTTAAAAATTCTGAACTTAAATCAGATGAAATGTGCATTTCCATATGTAAAATAGAACAGAAAATGAGAATTGTATGGAAAACAAATTTCTAGTATGTACAATTTGCTTTTCTATTTAAATATATAATAAATTTAAATTATAACTTTCAAAATTGGCCTACTTGTCTGTGATTCCTACTGTCTGTTCTTTTCTGTATTTTTTAAAAATGGCTCAATGACCTTCTTTACTTTTCATTTTATTTTGAGAACTGCCTTTCCTATTCCCCCCTTGCCCCCAACTGAAAACAAAAACTATTTTTATAGGCAGAGTCAAGCAAAACAGATACCCCTGTTAGCTGTATTAGATACTATATGTCTTATTCTGAGGATTCTGAAAGATTTACCTTGAATCTGTCACCTCTCTGTCAGGATGTGGATAGCATGCTTCATGAGCAGCCCTCTAGAGTTAAGTCAGTTATTGTTTTGATTAGAATTCTTAAGTCCTTCAAATTTTTATCTTTGTAATGTTTTTGTTATTATGTAAATCATTCTAGGCCATCAGTTTATATGAATCTTCTAGAAATCTTCTGAAGCACCCTTTTAATCATTTCTTACAGCACAATTGTATTTCATTACACATGTGGAAGTCCTTTTTTTTTCTTTGAAGTTGCATTTTCCCCATTGTAGGATTTATTCTCAGTTTTGCCAAATAGATTATTCTTTGTTGTAGGCCTGTATCTTTTGTGTTTTGAAATATTGTATTACAACTTGCCCTCTCTGTTATAATGACAATTGTCATGTTTGGTATGATTCTGATTCTGACTCTTGGGAACTCAAACTTTTTCTTTTTGCTACTTGCCATTTTTTTCCTTTGGCCTTGGAAACTGGATATTTGCTACATTGTTCTGGAAGTTTCATTTTGGCATTTTGAATTATGATTTTTGGTATTCTGATGACTATTAGATTATCTCTCTTTGATCTTTTTCCTAGTACGTTGAAAAATAGATAAAACTCTCTTATACTTATTCTGTGATCAGCAGTATGTTTTTAAATGCTAAGGATATAAAAAACAAAACTAGATAGTTCCTGCTCTCAAAGAACTTAGATTCTAAGTATGGAAGACACAACCTTAATGGGGAACTGGAAAACAGGTAGGGGAGGGGAAAGGCAGAAGGTACCAATGGTAGGAAGTAGAATAGAATGGAGAGTGAAAGTAGCATATCTGGACCTTCTCTGACTTTGGAGGATCTAGGAAGTGATTCACTAATCATTGAGCTGGCCTTAGGATAGAGTCATCCCCAGGGGCCTAGGAAGCCTGCATGTAGGTCTGGCAGAGTGAGTGAAGACAGTATTAGAGTGAGTTCCAGGCAGGCACCAATGAATAACTGAGTTAGTCTCAGAGTGGAGTCATTCCCTAGAGCAGTGATGGCAAACCTTTTAGAGATGGCATGCTGGGCCCTACTCTGCCCCCCAGACTGAGTGCCATGCCTGCCCCACACTGTCTTACCCCACTCAGGGGAAGGAGAAAGCACACCCATTGGCTGCTTGGCAGAGGGGTGGGGGATGTGAAAAAATGTTATCAGGAGCAGTGGAGAGGGGGAGGGGAACAGCTCCATCAGAGGCCTTTTGCCTTTCTAGTAATGAACACTGGGGGTGGAGGTGGGGACAATTCCCACAGAAAGCACTCTTTGTGCCATCTTTGGCACCTGTGCTATAGGTTCACCATCACTGCCCTAGAGTGAGGCAGCTGGTATAGAGGCAGAGGAAACTGGAGCTGAAGGTGATCCAGAAATGGTAGTAAAATGGTTAGAGCCCTGGACTCTATTCTAGCCAGAAGCTCCACATTTAAATCCTGCTGCAGATACTTACTAGACTGAAGCCCAGGACAAGTCATGTAACTTCTTTCTCCTTCAATTTCCTCATATATAAAATAAGGATAAGAAATAGTACCCACATCCCAGGGTTGCTGAGGTTAAAATGAGGTAATATTTATGAAGTGCTTTGCAAAACTTAAAATACTGTATATTAGCCATTTCACTACTACTACCACTACTACCTACCACCATGACATTTTCTTCTGTTATTTGAATCTTTTGATTTTGTTCCATTATTTATTTTTGACTCATGGTACCATTGCTTTCTGCTTGTTTTTTTTAGTATACAGTGAGTTTGGTTCTTACATGAGGTTTACTATCATCTCTTCAAAGCTATTAATTCTCCTTCTTTCCCTAACTGTTGTGTTCTTTAACATTTTATTATATATATCTTATTTTTTTAAAGGTACTTTTATAGTCATTTTGGCTGGGAAATTCTGTCCTTGTGTGGTTGCTATCTTCTGGATTTACCTCTTGAATTCCTCTCAGTCCAGAGAATTTCTTCATTTTGTTTAACATTTCCTTCTGATTACTCATATCTTCAGCCTTCATTTTTAGATTGGGATTTTGTACTTAGGTCATAATCTAATTCCTCTTGTACTCCTGAATGATGTGAAAAGTCCGCATTCTTGATGTGGTGTGTAAGACTAAATCTCAGATTTTGGGGGGAATTCATGGATTTTACACAGTTCCAAACCTGGAGTTGGCTCTGTCCTTTTCCTGTGAATATGAGCAATTTAATGTATGCCCTTCCTCTGTCCCCCCCCACCCCACCTCAAGCCACATTATTCACTGTTTGTTGCTTATAAGCTTTTTGGAAGACCTCAGGTGCTTTGTTTCCAAGGTGCTACCCTAACCTTTTCTCCTATGGTACCTTCTGCTGGCTCTGGCTCTTGCCTCTGTTCCTTGCTCTTTGCTCACTCTATCTTCCTCATACCCTGACATATCTTAAGTCAGAATTTCCACAAGATTCCAAAAAATGGTTCATAGGCTTCACTAGACTGTCAGAGGGTTCCATGTCACAAAAGAAGTTCACTTTGTTTCAAATTTGAACCCCTTGATCTAGATATTTAATAACTCTTGGTCTAGTTTTCTGATATCTAAAAGTTCCATTAAACTCTAAAATCCTATGATCTTAGTTTTGGTGATAAAGGAAGCAATAGAATAAGATGGAAGAACAGAGAGGTGGTAAATATAGGTTTGGGATTTAAGTATAATCCATGAGAACCAAATAATTTTTGAAGCCTTAAAAATTATTCATAATTATTCACTTGTATTCAAGAGTAGATAAGGGAAGAATTGGGTGAATGTTAAAATGTCTTATGAAGGTTGTTAAGCCTTTCAGATTTTACTCTATCAAATCTATGATGCAGTTAAAAGTTTCACATCAACTGAACTCTTCAGCACAAATTGATTTTCTCTTTAAGGTGGTGTATGTTAAAGTTGGGGAAAAGAAGACAACTTTTTGAATAATAAAGATGCCTCCTAAATTCAAGCGCCACCTAAATGATGATGATGTCACTGGCTCTGTGAAAAGTGAAAGGGTAAGTTCCTTGAAAGAAGCTTTAAAAAATAGTAAATCATCATCCTAATAAGTTATTGTTTCTAAGTCATTTGGTCTAGGGAGCAAAATTAAAAATAATTGACTAGCCTAATTAATGTCTTAGTTATTATTGGTGTACATAACAAAGTATCTCTATGTGGAAAGACTTTTACCAAGAGCAATAGGTCCATAATTGAAATACTTCTATCATCATGTATCATAATTTCAATGCTGACAGATTTTTTTAACTTTTTTAAAAAGGTATATAATTACCTAAGTTTTAAAAGCAGCTTATGTAACACTTAAATTACTAGTCTATTTTGAGAACAGTATGTGAAAGTTGCACTTGTATCTGAAAATCATGAAGCATTTTAAAAGTAGACATTCTGAAATGGATTGTTCAGTAAATTACTTTTTTAGCAGGCACTTAAATTCCTGTTGAGGAAATGAAGGCATTCATTTTTCTCTTTATATTGATCCAGCTGGCTCATTGAAGTCCTTATCATGCAAAGATTTTAGCTCAACAAAGCAAAACTTGTTCTGTCCTTGTAACTTTTGTTATCAAGTAAGCATTAAAAGGGAGCTTTGTCTATGCATGTAGAAATATAATTTACTGGTTTTTATTATTTTAACTCTTAATTTATCTCTTGTTAAAGCAAAGGGTAATTATCCAAACTGTCCATAGGGATGACCATCTAAATTGTCGACTGCTTTTAAAAGGAGAGAAAGGGGGGTAATTTGTACTTGTTTTCTTTTTGTTCTTCAAGAATTTTTTTAACCTTTTCTGTGCTAAGAATTCCTAATAGTCAATTATTTTTCTGGAGGAAGGAAGTTATAAATGTAATCCATATCTTTTATATATTAAACTGAAAGTAGACTGTTAGAAATTATTTCTCAAGAAATAGTTGAGAATAATTGGCCATTCTCCCTCTAGTCAGTACCCTGGGGACTGCGCCTGCTAGGGATCTGAGGGCCCAGCTCTAGGTCTACTTACTGACTGCCCCAAACTTGGATCTGCGTCATCACCACAAGTCTAGGCTGGGACTCCTGGGCTTGGGTCCATGCAGATTGGGCTGTGAAGCACAGACTGCCCTGGGCTGGAATCTCATCCTACTGCAGGGAAAGTGACAGTTAACATACTCTACCTATGGAGAACCTAAGACTCAGAGTGTTTAAGTCACTTGCCAAAGGCCACGCAGAAAGCTGATGGCAGAGATGGGCCTGGAAATGAATGAACTGGAATCCTTTTGAAGCACAATATTTGACTCTGGGTCAAATATTCTCTACAAGGAGGGGATGAGAGCAGATGAACAACTGCCTGGAAGATGGAAGCATTTTTCTGACAGGTCAGTCAGAACTTGTCTTCTGCCGAAGGAATAACATGGCTAGGAGCTGGAACTTTCTGATACTTGGATGCTTCATCCATGTGAGCACTCCCTCCCACATTACAGATCCTAATACATCTATATCCTTTTATCTTAAGAGATTCTTGTTCATGTCATCTCAGAAATATTTCTTCCACAGGAGGTCCTCTTGGGGTGCTGAGGCCCTTCCTCCAAATCTCTTGACATTACAGGGGAGCTCAAGCACCACCTTTTACCCAAGGCTTTTCATGATGCTCTTGTGCCTTCCCTTCAAAATTGATTTTACAGATACCTCTAGAATATTACAAAATATTAATTTTATAGATACCTCTAGAAGAACACATTTCCTCCAGCTAGACCATAAGGTCACTGAGGGCAAGGACTATTTTTGCTTTTGCCTTTGTGTCTCCAACCTCTCACAGTAGGGAGCTTAGCACATGGTAGGAGCTTATTAAATGTTGATTGCCTAAAAGATAGAAATGAATCCTTACTTCTCCTATATGACTGTCCCACACACTTTTCTGGTCACACATCTTTCTGATGACATCCTTATGCTTCTTCTCTTATGGAATTCTTCATGGAAATAACTATATTTCAGGCTAAAAAAAAGAAAGAAATATTTGATTTTAGCTTCACAAAATTGCTGAAAGTTTATTATATACTAAGCCATCACCTGGATAATCCACACTGTTGTCATTTGTATTTTCAGTTCTCTGTTATATTTAGAATCTTAATTGATGTTTAGATTAAAATATTATAATGTATAGCATTATATCACTTGATTGACTCATGTTCCTGAAAAGCATGATCTTTATATATTGATAATAGTTAATTCCTTATTGAAATTTAGCTGAAATTTAGTCTATATCTGAGTACGGTATAGCAGAGAATACACAAGAATGAGAGTCAGGAGAGAGAACTTGCAAAGGTCACACCTTACTTGGACCACTTTGTAAACTGTAGAGAGCCATATAAATGTTAGTTATTTTTTATAATCTTTTTATCAAAAGAAATAAAATCAAAGAGAATTTAGTGATTTGTCCAAGGTGACATAGTCATTGGTGGGTCGAAATAAAAAGAGTTCACTCAACCACCAAATAACCAAATAACAATATACTGCATTCTAAGAAAATAGTCACCTTAAAAAAATAAAGTCATGTCCTTCACACATTGAAATGTGACTTTAAAAAGTATGACATATTTTTCTTTAAATCAAAGATACCAGAAATTTGCATGAAAAAGTGTTGTCCTTTAAATTGGTTATTTTTTGAGGCTATACTCTTACTCCAATACTTCCTTCCCCAACACTCCAGAAAACATGTGAACTCTTCTCTTAGAACATCATCTTTGCTAGTTTAGGGAGCTAGAAAATCAAATTTGTGATTGTTGTGGTTATGTCTTATTTGAGTTCAGGGGGAAAAAAAAGAAAAGAAAAAGGGACTAACTGATCATACAGCATATTCACTCGATTTTGTCTCAGAAGACTTGGCTGTTAATAGAAATTCAAATGAACCTTCAAAGGATAAAATTTTCCCACTATTAAGGATCTTCTTTCCAAAAGATGTGTTATAGGTTCTAAAGACAGTTCCAAAAGAATTTTTAAAAGGGAAGAGAATTTATTTCCTGGAACACCAAATGTACAGTGTTAGCCAAATAATTAGAGAGAAGAGTTTTCTGTGAAGTCTTTAGAAGTAACATTTCAATATAATATAAAAAATGACAGAAATAAAATTAATTTAGAAATGAATCTTGTTGGCAAAGAAATGTTTTAAAGCCTGTTTGTATTGATTCTAAGACATAAGGAAAAAGTTAAAAAAATTAAAATAAAATTGATACTAAGTATTGATTCCAATATGGAAGAATGGGAAAGGCTAGGCAATTGGGATAAAATTAAAATGATTTGCCCAGGGTCACCAAAGCCCATTTTTCTTGCTAAGATCACATTTAATTTTTTTAATCTAGTATAAAGAGTTATAGGGAGAATTTGTTTCAGTTTTGGGTTCATATCTGTGAGGCATGTCATTAAAGTTTGGAAACAAAAGAATAAACTTGCATTTTCTAGAGAAATAATTGTACCATATTTCAAAATTGTTTAATTCTTTATTTTACAGAGAAATCTTTTGGAAGAAGATTCAGATGAGGAAGAGGATTTTTTCCTGTAAGTATTTTGTAAGTCTCTTGCTGTACAGAAATGAAATCTTTTCCATATCAATTTTGGAATAAATGACAAAATGATAGTTTAATTTTTGTACATTCTAATTTCTTCTTTTAGTTTTGGCAATCTCACCTTCACAGACTTTTTGCCCATTGCCTTCAGTTCAAAACATTTTGTTTTTATGAAAGTCAATATTTAGCAGTTGTTGATTTTTATCTATTAATACTTTCAAGTTTTCTATTATATTCTCCATTTGATAGCTTTTTTATTATTTCCTTAACTTCTTTAGGAATACTCAGTTCTAGTATTAATTCCTTCCAAGGTTTTTAATAATTGCTATACATTTTAATTTCCACATGTGATTTTCTGCTAATGTTAATTCCTTAAATATGTTGTTTATTTGAGGTTCTTGAGATTATTGTGGTTTTTTAAAATATTCATTGCTTCTAGTACTTCAAGACCTTTATTTCAGATGATGAGCAATTTATTTGTATTATTTTAGAACTTTTTGGTTTAGTAATTTGAGGGTAAATTCAAATATTCTTGACTGGATTTTTAGCAGTTTTATTTCTCTTTGTTGCTTCTATTATTTTTGAGGGAGATGTGAAGATCTTTGCTTCTTTGTAACTCTCCTTTTGCTATCTTTTGAAAGTCACGAGACTAGGGAAGGAGTACATATTGCAGAGAAACCTTAGTAGGAGTTTTAAAGAAAGATAGATCTGGCACATTGAAGGAAAATGGATATGGTGGTTTGGAGGATGGTTTTTTGAGATTGTATAGCTACATACAATGATTATCACTAAACTATTTCTGATTTTTTCCCTCAGTAGTATAAATCATGTTGGTATATGAAAGTGAGCCTTGATCTATGTTTAAATCCTCTAGTACCAGCTCAATGCCATACATTCACTAGAATTTGCCAGATTTACTTATAATATCCAGAAAAGTGCTAAGAAATAGTTAAGATGAGATAGTATGAGTGTAATAAAGAGATAACTTGAAAAATGTCATATTTTACTTCTAAGTTGTGATGTAAGTTTCATACTAACAAGTAAGCAAATATATTTTGAAATTTCAATTTCTTTGGAAATATTTCTTTCTTTATACAATCCTGCTCTCCTACATTGCTTGAATGAAAAAAATGGATGTTGAATTTCCCTTTTCCTGGGGCATATTTTAGGTACCTAGCTCAGCTTTTTTGATGACTTATTATCTTTTACAGTTACTGATATTCTATGATTTATTCCTTGTGATGTTTTGAAATCCATTCACTAGTAGCAACAGTGAATAATTAATGATAATTATGTGCATCTAGCTCCCTAGAAATGATAAAATTAATATGAATTGTGTAGAATTGGATAAGCAATGAATATAAATGAAGTATAAGAATAAATTAAATGTGGTACAATTCTAGCTGTACAAGTAAAATGCTATTTTATTACAATGAAATGACTTGTTATACCTAAAATCAGGCTTTCACTTATAAGTTGTATTTTTTTAAAACAATAATCATTGTTAATATCTATTCAACTTTGATTTTAGGAGGGGCCCATCTGGACCAAAATTTGGACCCCGGAATGACAAAATCAGGCAGTAAGTTCTTGTAGTTCTTATCTATGAGATTATGTTTATGATGAATTCATGTTGACCTAAATCATCCTTGTGTTATAAAGATCTAATCAATAGTATTTTCACAAAATTATGTATAGTATTTTATTGAAGTTGAAGAAATTAAATTTCAGGTGTGTGATTTTTTTCAAAAAAAATCTAGGTTAAACAAATGATTTTTTTCCAGATAAATATGTTAAGACCTGCTTTTAAACAGTATTTTAAAATAGTAAAGATTATTGATTTCATTGGTATGGTTATTTCCTCTACTGGTACAACCATACAGACACTATATCTTAATTAACAACAACAACAAAAGTTTTTACCTAATTTCAAACCTTCTGGTGGATTGAGTCTTTTCAATTTTAGCTAGGCTAATTTTTGGACTATAAAAGTTTAGTTCATTGCTGGGTCTGTTCTTAAAGTCTTTCCACTTGAAAGATATTTCCAGAGCTTACACTATACTTGCATAGCTTTTGAGAACCAGAGCTACTTCCGTAACATGAGGAGGCATCTTATGAACTTTCTTTGATGTTTTAAACAGTATTCCTCTAAAAATCTGAGATCTTAGTTCTCACTTTCAGAATTGCTTTAAGAGGATATTGGATTTTTATAAATTTAAAGTCTTTTTCAATCAACTATTTCTGTGCCACTAACTAGCTCTATGACTTTGGATGAATCTATAAGCCTTATCTTCATTTATAAAATGAGATTGATTGTGTTATATTTAAGGGCCTTCCAGTCATAGTTAATATTCTATTTTGTTAAAGTAATTTTAATTGATAGCTTTTATCTTTTACATCCCTACAACTTCTCCTAGTATTTCCTCCATTGCTGTTCCCAAAGAACCATCTTATATATAACAAAAAATAGCTTACAAAGAAAAAAAATCAGTAAAATTGCTCAATACATAGAAATAGACAATATATGTAATGTTATACCACCATGAACCTCCCACTTCTTCAAAGGAGTAGGATTGGGGGTATGTTTTCATATCTCCTCTTTGGGGCCATGATTGTTCTTTGTTATTTTGCAATATTCACTTTTGATTGTTTTGTAATTCTTTCTGTTTACATTGTGGTAGTTGTTGTGTACTGTATATTGTGTATATTGTATGTATATATATCATTTTCTTGACTTTGCCTACTTCATGCTACATCTGAATGTCTTTATATGCTTCTCTGTATTCATTATATTTATCATTTCTTATGACTCAGTAATATTCCATTATGCTCACATAATGTTTGTTATAGGTATAAGCCTGATAGTGGAATCTCTAGGTCAAAGGGTATGAATATTTTAGCGATTTTATTTGCAAAATTCCAAATTTTCCAAATATTCATAGCTCCACCAACAATTTGCTTGTGTGTCCATCTTCCTACATCCTCTCTAGCACTGATTATTCCTATCTTTTTTTTTCTTTGTCACTTTGTTGGGTATAAGGTAAAGTTTCAAGGTTGTTTTGATTTGTTATCTGATTCAGGAGCAGGTAGGTGGTGCAGTGGATAGAGCTCCAGGCCTAGAGGCAAGAAAATCTGAGTTCAGATTTGACTTCAGACACTTAACTAGCTGTGGGACTCTGGGCATGCCACTTAACCCTATTTGTCTTGGTTCCTCTCCTATAAAATGAGCTGGAGATGGAAATGGGAAACTACTTTCATGTCTCTGCAAAGAAAACTCTATATGGGGTCAGGAGGTGCCAGACAAAACTGAGTTGTCGACTGAAGAACAACAATTAGTAGTAGTAGTAAATTGGAGAGACAGAGACAGAGAGACAGAGATTTTTTTCTTATTGGACCACTTTCCTTCTTATCCTAGATGCATTCATTTTGTGTTTGCAAAAGCTTTTCAGTCTTGTTTAATCAAAGTTATATATTTTTTATTATTGCCTCCATCTCTCGTTTGGTTAAGAATCATTTACTACCCATAAATATGAAAAGTATATGGAGAGAGCCAAGTGGCTCAGGAGATAGAGAACCAGGCCTGGAGATGGGAGGTCCTGGGTTCAGATTTAGCTTCAGACACTAGCTGTGTGTCTTGAGCAAGTCACTTAACCCATGTTGCCTAGACTGTGTCATTCTTCTGCCTTGGAACTGATTCTTAGTATCAATTCTTAGATAGCAGGTAAGGATTTTTTTTTTTTAAAGAAAGGCATATGGTCTGGGTTTCTTCTAAATGTTTCCTCTAAATGTTTCTAAAAGGTATGACCTTTAATATAAGGTCACATATTCATTTTGAATTTATTGTGTAATCTAGCATTTGATGTTGGTCTAATTTCTGCATTATTACTTTGTAGTTTTCTCATTTAAAAAATCACATCGTGAATTCTTTCCTATGTAATTTGTTTTCTAGTTTATTAATAGTCTTTTTATTCTTTCTGATAGTCTTTCTTTTATCTGCTATCCCTGTGTGAGCAGAAAGAATGATATGGGTGTAAGAAATTTATATGCAGATTTGACTGAATGTGGAGTTAGGGAAAGAAGATCAAAGCTTATTGCCAATGTGGTGAATTTGTGTGAAATTCAATTAGATCAGAAAGAAATAGAGAAGATTTAGAGGAAAGTTGTGATCATAGAAAATGACTTCTATTTTGAACATGCTAAATATTTCATGCCTCTAGGATTTGCAGGTAGAAATGTCTAGCATGCAGTTGGTAACATAGATTTGAATTCACATGGAGATTAGGAATAGCAATGAATTTGGGTGTTATCTAGGAAGAGATAACTAAGCCTATCTGAGGTAGTTGAAGGGATTCTCAAGGGAGAGAGTACTTGGGGGAAAACAGGAATTATTATAGGGAATTAGGATAATGGTAATGCCTTTATAGTTTAATAGCATCTTTTTATTTAATTTAAAAATTATAAAAATTATTTCATTTGATCCTGACAGTGTCCTTTGAGGAAAGTATCATTCCCATTTTATGGATAAGAACATGGAAGTTCAGAGATTAAGTGATTACATCATAAGCTAGTAAATGATGAACTTCATACTCAAACCCAGGTTTTGTGCTACAAGTCTTTTCGTGCTACTCTTCTCCTTCAAATTAATTGTTTTGTGTCAAATAAAAAGTTTGAGGTGGGGGTGGGGGGACAGCTGGGTAGCTCAGTGTGTTGAGAGCCAGGCCTAGAGATGGGAGGTCCTAGGTTAAAATCTGACCTCAGACACTTCCCAGTTGTGTGACCCTGGGCAAGTCACTTGACCCCCATTGCCTAGCCCTTACCACTCTTCTGCGTTGGGGCTCCAAGATGGAAGGTAAGGGTTTAAAAAAAAAAAGTTTGAGGTGGTCAGGGCTCTTCATCATCTCCAAGCCACATACCTTTGGGGCATATACCCCTTCTATGAACTCTTGGTCTCTATTACATCTATCTCATTACTTACATAGAGTCTCTTCCATTATAATATAAGCTCCTTGAAAATAAATAAGGACTGTTTTTTGCTATTTTTGTGTATCTTTGGCAGAGAGGCCAAGGTCTGGCTCATGGAAAACATATTTTGTTGATCAATTGATTTGTCTTCTGCTCCAGCTGTAGGAATTTTATGGTCCTAAAGCATATATTCAGCTGCCAAATTTTTATGTTCTCTCTGTAGGCAGAATTGTGACTTTTAATTATGTAGTCCATAGTATCCATGAAATTTGTCTATTTCCCAGAAGTATGAGTTATAATTTGATACCAGGATGGATTAACTAAATACATCCTTATATGAAAAGCTTCTCCCTCATATATGGGCTTTAAAAATATTAATTTTTAAAATTATATTAAATTTATATTATATTGCCCTTTTCAGTGAAAGCTACTTCATTATTTTTCAAAGTGCATCATTATGCAACATTTTTCCAGTGGAAGCCAATGATACGATTTTTAAATTATTTTTGTTGTGGAATTAAAATCACTTATTCATTTTAGCAGATTATATTTGCCCAGAGTTTTATTAAGCAGTTAAGTAATTGTGAGAAAGCTGCTATTTTTATGAGATGGTTTTCACTGCCAAATGAATTTTTCCTATGTCTGAATTTAAACATAAAGGTTTAAACATAACTTATGGTTAGTTAAAAGTCACTTAAATTAAGCTAGTCTTCAAACAGCATCTTCCTACACAATCTACAGAAAAGGGAGAGAGAACAAAGAGGCTTGGAACCAAAGGAAAAAGACAGTTATAAAATAAGAATAGTTAGGCTGGCTTCTGTGATCAATGGTACTATATTATAGATAGAATGATTTTATCTCCTGTTGTTTCCAAGAACCCTTTATATTTAAAAAAATACATGAATAATAGACTTTGTCCCACTAATGATAAGTGATTCTTTTGTTCTCATTTATTTACTATATTGGAATTTTCCCAGTTTCTATACTATATACTCTTAATATATTACCTTAGAACTATTTCATACTTGTTAACTCATTCATTAATGCCATTTGTTTAGCTCAGAAGTCATTTCATTACAGACTTAAAATTACTTAAAATTCCTTCAATAATATAATCAATTTTAAAATTGCTCTTTGTATCCTTCTTAAAGGATCACTCAGCACTTTTTTTCATCTTTTGGTAATTTTCAGAATTTGGGTTTTGAAAAATACTAAAATTCAATATAAATTCTCCAGTGACAGTTTTAAAACATTACTTGCAGCCATGTTAGACATATGGTTTAACTCAACTCTAGGTTTATGTGATTAAAGTTTACATAATAAAAGGCAAAACACTAGCTCAGTTCATATCCTTTGGATATTGTGTTTTTTAATAATGAGAAAGACTAACTTTTTTTTATATCTTAGTAAGAATAGTGATATACTTAAAATTATGCTGGAAAGAGATGTCATTTTATTTTAGTTAGCACAAGTTTAGGAATCAATTGAAAGGGATGAAATGCTGTTGAATGAAGCAGGTTTCATTTTTTTTAAATAGAGCAACTTCATATCACCACTGCAGGGGACTAAACAGGAGGCAGCATTTTGTAACTTTTGTAACAAAAGGGCATTGGTAACCAGACTTGACCCAAAAAAAGAACTATGAGAAGGCACTTCCCCTTCTTTACAGAACCTGGGGACTGTGGATGTGGAATATTATTTATGAAGTCAGACATTTTTAATATATTTATAATAGATCTATGATTTTTTCTCTTTTTTATTCTTTGTTATATAAGAGGTGACTTACTGGGAGGGGAAAGTGAAGATATATTTGGAAACAAAAGTGATGTAAAACCAAAATAGATCAATAAAATTTGGACATGTTTATTTCCTAGCAATGTGACATTGCTGTATGACCATGGAAAGCCATGTAGCTACATCGGGTGTCATTTTCCTCATCTACACAGGATTGGGTTTGGGCTGGATGATTTTTAGGAGTTTTTCCCGCTCTAAATCCTACAAATTTCTCAGTTTTTTTTTTGATATTTTATTTATACAAAAGTCATTACTATTGGTAAGTGTTGTCCAAATGTTTTTTAAAACAAAGGGAAGAGGATTATATCTGTCAGCTATAGATCAATGATATTGACTGGTCTGATGAAATAACTAAATATTTTATTAACGTGATGGTTAGTGAAAATCTTAAAATGGAAACAATACTCACAAAGTGCCTGTAATGATTCAATAAAAACAGAGGATAAAGCACAGTGTACATAGATTTCAGCAATGAGTTTGGTAAAGTCTCCTATGCTATTCTTGTAGAGAAGATGATGGTTCAATAAGATGACTTTGGAATTGACTGCATTGCCATACCTGAAAAGTAACCATTAGGATATTTAATGATGGCTTCCAGTGAATGAGTGCCTCAGGGAGAGAGCTACATTTTTTGGCTTTATACCATTAAACATTTTTTCAGTGCTTGAGTGAAGACATGGTGACATGTTTACCAAATTTCTGCCAAGAGTTCATACTTATTCACCTTTCAAGTGTTTGATGTTTCAGCAGTCATTTGTCATCTTTTTTATTTAATGAGAATTATCCTAATGTAAAAATAGGGGATCCTCTTGTTACAATAATAAATGAGTTGGCTCGCTGGTTGAGTTGCTATACCAGTGAGGTATTGGGTTGATTATGTAATGGCTGGGGGGATGAGATGACACTCTTCCCCAATCAGCACCCCTAGAGGAAGGATGCTGTACCCTTTCCCCAAAGGAGGTTTTATGGCAGGCCTTGACAGGGCCTTACCACTGTGGGACTGGCCTCAAGCCTGAGACCTGTCCCCATCTACTTGAAGCACCCTTCCTATTAAGATTTAAAGTCAATACAGACATGTGACTGCTGTTAAGGGATTTATTAACAAGGTTAGGTAAATGGGTTGAGGGGAGAGGTAGGCCTGCCCAATTTCTATGCAGTCCTTGATTCAAGGGGCCAGTAGAACTGTGCCCACGAATGTCTCTGCCCCTTCCCAGCTAATAACCCCTTCTACTGACTAAAATACTAATATGTCCTAAATAAACAAATAAAAAACATTTCTGGGTATCTAGGAGGGTCAGGAGAGCCAGGTTCTGTTTTGAGAGTCCAATCAGTTCCCCCTCAGGGGTCTAAGATGTTTGGTGTAGGTGGAGGGAAACAGTAGTTGAATATCTGGTGAGAGAACAGATACTAGTTTGAGGAAAGAACCAGAGTCTTCTCTTGTGGCTTCAGAAATCCTTCAGCCTTTCAAAAAACTGGACTTTCCAGTTCCTGGTCTCAAGGCAGAAGACCAAGAGGCTCCTTCAGAATCCTCCCAGCCAGCCGTTCTTATCCCATAAGCCTTTGCTCTTCAGACTGTCACTCCACTCCTGTCAGTCATCCTCAGAATTCCAAACCTTCTTGCTCCATCCTAACACTCATAACTCCCCTTTTTTATAGCACTATCTATATTTGTGGAATTCTTAGGTTAGCTAAGTGGATCATTGAATAGAGTGGTAAGCTTGGAGACAGAAAGACTTGAGGGCAAATTCAGCCTCAAACACTAGCTATATGACCCTGGGCAAGTCACTTAGTTTCTATTTGCCTCAGTTTCCTTAGCAGTAAAATGAGAATGATGACCCTTATCTTCCAGTGTTATTGGGAGGATTAAATGAGATGATATTTATAAAGTGCTTTGCATGAGGCTTGCTAAATATAGTTAAATATTTATTCCCTTCCTCTCCTTTCTCCTTTTATGCAGCTCTTCTATGGTTACAATATTTTTTTATAAATTTTTATGGATTCCTAAATCAAAATATTATTTAGAAAATAAATTTAGCATTGTTTAACTGATTTTAAACATTGTTGTCTTTTAAAAAGTGTATCCCTAGAGATAATTGGACTAAAGAAAAATAAACAAGATAGGCAATTTTGATAAAATGAGAGGAATTATTATTACCTTATAATACTAAAGTAGTCCTTTGTCAATTACATTGTGTTTAATGCTTAATTAAAGATAAAATCAATAAAATGATTATACTAGTTGTTTCAACCTAGTAGGGAACAACAGTCTTCACTGAAATGATATTGTGTTACAGTGGAAAGACCACAGGCTCTAAAGTCAAAGGATTTAGTTTCAAATCCCACCAGTGATACTATCTGATATGTGACCTTGGGCAAATCACTTCAGCTCTATAGCAGTGATGGTGAACCTTTTAGAGAGAGGCCTGGGCCTTGCCTCCCCCCCCCCTCGCCCCAGGCCATGTGTCACGCCCCTCCCCCAACCAAGTGCTGGTCGTGCCCTGCCTCCTCCTTATCCTACACAGGGGAGGGAGGAAGAGATCCCATTGGGCTGATGGGCAGAGGGGCAGGCAATGTGAAAAAAATGTTATCACACACAGTGGAGGGGGGAAGGGAGCAGCTCTGCCCAAGTCCCTCTGCCTTTCTAGTAATGGACTCTGGGGGCAGGGGGAGAAGGGTGGCTGTGTGCCCAGAGAGCACTCTGCTTGCCATCTTTGGCACCCTTGCCTTGATGATTTGCCATCACTGCTCTATAGCTTCAGTTTCTTCATCTCTGTAATGAGAGGATTTGACAAGGAGGCTTCTTAGGTTCCATCCAGCTATAAATCTATAATTCTATGAAGATTTTATTACTTATACAATATTTCCTATATGACTATTATTTACAGTATTATGATAACCAAGAAAAAGGGATCATCAGCTGCATCTGAAGATGTCAGTTTTCTCTTTTCTTGCTGTGAATCTTAATTCAACTTAAAAAGAGGTAGTAGAACCCATTAAGAACATTTAGCAGTAGTGATGTTTCACCCCATGAAGTGGCTTATGTGTTAAGGAAGTATTATAATTCATTTATTAATGTACTGTTAAGAATGTTGTTCTGATGACTGTAAATTCTAATGCAATTTGGGAGATATTCATTCTTTAAGATGATATTTTTTTCTATTGATAAGTTCATAAAGGTCCTATTCTGACACCTTTATAAATTTGCAGGGATGACTCTAGTTCTTGAAGGCTGTTCCAGTAGTACATGATCCATGACAGAATCTACCAATCTGGAAAGTTGTTCAAATATAGTCCTAGTAAGAAACTGGTTTTTTTTGGAAGGTTGGCTTAAGTTTGGAGAGGCCCATCACCTCAGGTTTTGACCAGCAAGCGATGAATTCTGTGACCATGGCCATTCGTGAAACAAATAAAAGTGCAGAGTTAACCTTAGTCCTATATACTTGACCTCTTCAATTTTTTGGGTGACAGTGGAAGGAGTTGCAGAAAAGCAGACAGAAGCTACTAAGAATCACACAGTTTTAAGACATCTATAAAAATTGTTGAGATCCTTGTTCAGCAGCCATTGAGTTGGGTTAATAGCAGACAAACTGAACTATATCAACATTGTGTTTTTACTAGATGAAACCAAAACAATTCTACAGGTAAATGGAAGGATGGCTCAGGGTTTCCTTTGTAAAAGAAAGTATTGGTTTCATTGTGTCACAAAAGCCAACAAGAAAAAGAATTTCATGGGATAATTGGCCATATCTTTTAGCTACACTCATTTGCAAAGAGGCCATCCCTCCAGTTGGACACCAACATTAATTGCAGGACATGAAGAGGATTAAAAAAAAAAAAGTCCTGGGAAGAATCAAAAAGTTTGTCATCTGCATATTCTCTCTTTCATTAGAAGAAGCTTCTTGGGGGCAGAGACAGTTTTTTGTTTCTTTTTGTATTATCAGTACTTAGCAGAGTGCCTGCTTGGTACCTAATAGTTGCTTCATAAATGCTTTTTGGCTGACTGACAGAGATGTAGGCCTTGTTAGAGCTGTTAACTAAAATGAAGTGATGGGTTTTGCCCTAGTTTGACATCTAAAGGACATTAAGTAGTTATATTCTGATAGCACATAGAAACAACTAAGGTTGCTTGCTTATTTGGTTTTTGCCATAGATCTGTGATTAGTTTGGGGTAACTGTTAGAAGATTTTTCATTTGATCCTAGAGATGATGTGTAGCTCCTGGGGTTTGTTGAGTTGAGGGAGATGACATGATGGGATTTACACTTTAGGAAATCACTTTGGTGGCTGCAAGGAAAATATATTGGAGTGGAGATAAACTCGAGACAGGCAGACATACCAACAGACTGTTATAATAGTCCAGTGCCAGAATTGTAGCAGTGTCAGAAGAGAGAAGAGGGCATATTTGAGAGATGTTGTAAAGGCAAAGTCATCAGGCATTGGCAATAGATATGTGTTGCCAATAGATAGGATTTGTTGATTTATTCAGGAAATTCCCTCTACTTAGTATAGAAAATTTCTATGAATGAAGATAAACAACTATTCTATAATGTATTGTGGAAAGATTTGACCAAAGTCAATGAGAAATTAATGAGGGTAGCTAAAATATAAAACTACCAAGTCAAGTTCCCTGTCCTTATACACTATGCTTCTGTTATAATGGGAATTGGTAGGGGAATGAACAAGAGGGAAACATGAAAATTAGATTTATTGTTGGGAAAGGGAGGAAGGGAAAAGGGTTAGGAGAATGATTACAAGTAATCTTAAATTCTAATTTCTATAAATCTATCTTATCCTATCTTATACTAAGCTAAACAATAAGTTTCCCCAATAACCAAATCTCACAAGTGGAGTCCAATCAAATGGGCCAGGATCTTCAGATGATAACTGTCCAAACAGGTCCAGTGGAGAAGTGTGTCCTCAATCTTCTGTTCAAGCTGCCAGCAGCCAGTTCAAAAGATTCTTCTCTTCAGCTGGTATCACCAAAGCCAGAAATCTCTTTTTCAAAACCTCCAACTTCAGGTCCTTCAGGAGAGAAATGCCAAGACCTCAGAATCTTTGCCCAGATCCTGGATGTTAGGCTCCCATGTGACTCTCAGTCACATGCTCCTGCCAATCACTCTAACGTTTGCATTACACAGTCTTTTGCAAAATGTGGGTTCCCTATCACATTCCCCTCTTTTGCACGAAACAAATGGCCCATTTGATTGGACTCCACTTGTGAGATTTGGTTATTGGGGAAACTTATTGTTTAGCTTAGTATAAGATAGGATAAGATAGATTTATAGAAATTAGAATTTAAGATTACTTGTAATCATTCTCCTAACCCTTTTCCCTTCCTCCCTTTCCCAACAATAAATCTAATCGTGTTGGAAATACGATTTTTGTATTTGTGCACAATCTAAAGTACTTACCAATTACCTAAACTAAGAAATCTACTCAAAATAACAAACAACCTACACTCAATTATCTTACTTTAACTAATACTAATCTATTCTAGGGAATTTTAACAAGGAAAAAGGAAAAGGAATTAAATAATCAACAAGTACAAATGTCAAACAGAAGCAAAAGCAAAACAGCAAATAACATCAAAAAAAAGATGAGCATAACTTCCATGCAAACATCAAATTCAAAATATTCTTATCAGCTAATACAGAAAATTGTACTACTATTGCAGTACATTAACATTAAACTTAGAGAAAAAAATTTTGAAAATTACAATAAACACAACATTGCATAAGTTTTACACTGAAAATCAAACCAGACATTAAACTCACTTATGCAAATACATGTAACAATATTATTTTGAATTCTATTGTAACTATGGAAGCTAACATGTCATCAGGCATGTTTAGTACTATATTAATTTTATTATGTGAATATGTAATGTGTATTCATTATTTTGTATTTGTAGCTTTCCCTAATTATTGTCATTATATATTTAAAATGGACTGTATGAAGCCTGTAATGGACATGAAGTTATGTGATGTAATGGCCTATGTTCCCCTTCCCTTACTATTATCTGTGAGTGTATTGGGTACAAGTCTCGTGCCTCTTTGTGCCTTTGTGGAAATCGCCTAAAAAATTATGGTTGTGCACATGAAACAACAAATGGATATACTGGAGCAATTTATAAATAACATCAATATGAACCTGGGATGTGGAAATGATAACAACAATATAAACAATAAAGGAAAAAGACAGGTTGGAGCAGGAAGAAGCAGCAGGAATAGTGAATTTATGTCCCCTAAGAGATAATGCCAGTGGTTACACAGAATGAGGTACATAAGGTTATAACTCACAAAAGATTTTCCCTGGAGGACCTTGAATCCATCAAAAGGAGAACCTCAAATTTTAGTGATGAGCCAAATAAAATGATTAAGGAGATGCATAGGGCAATTGAATTATATGATTCTGATTTTAATGATTTTGCCCTTTTAATGAAAGAGGTCCTAACTAAGAGAAAGAGGAATAAGTATAGTAGAGACAATATCAGATCCTCTGTTACAATATTGGCCAGAGAACTTGAAGCTGAATACTACAGATGATGGGGTTTATGATATGCTAATTGAAGCGAGAGATACAATCCTAGATGTTATGGGGAGATATACAAAAAGGCCCAATGCTTGGTCAAAGTTTGAGGCCACAAAGCAAAAGGTTTCTGAAGCTCCTGTGGTTTTCCTGGAAAGGATAACCGAGGCAGCTGAAACTATTAGGGATGGATGCACTTGAAGAAGGCATCATTGCCCACATCAAACGGGTCTTTCTGAAGAATGAAGTTCCAAGGGTCAGACAATTTTTTAAGTCAAATTACCCAGATTGGGAAGAACTTGATCTGGAGGAATTGAAGAGAAAGGCTACTTATTTGACAAATGATCCAGATGAAAAAGCTGATGATAGGGATTCCACTGTTGAGGATTTGAAAAGAAAATTAAGGGAAACTGAAATGAAAGCTAAGGAAAGTGAAATTAAGGAAGTAAAGGCTGTGGCTGCTTTGAGATCACTGCAGCCAAAGTATAATAATAACAACTATAAGCCTAGTGAGGGGAGATCATGTCCTAGGCTCGATTTCCTCTGTGATTGGGTCAGACATCTGTACCAAGACTGCAGATTCAGAAAACAAGTCAGAAGACAACTAAATAGCAATAATGGTTTTAATAGACAATACAATAATTGGCATAATAATTATAATAACAACAGATGGAATAATAATAAAACAGATGTGCTAATCAATGCCAAAATGCCTGTTGCCAGGGACAACAAGTCCCAGATTTCAATACTATGCAATCATGGGTAAATTCTGGAGCCATCCCAAAATATAGCCAAGTAGTAAAAGGTGATCAGAACAAGGGTGCAAGTGCTTTATGAAGGTTTTCAATAGGGAAATATGAAAATGAATCAAGAAATAAGTGTGGTATAAATGAAAATGTGTTGAGGATAAATTACATTGGGAGTAATGAAAATAAAATGCATGGTGATATAAATGAATTATTTGAATCAAAGGAGGATATAATTAGTGTAAATAATTGTACAGAGAAAGAACATTGCAATATAAATTTAATAGAAAATACTAATGAATGTAGAATAAGGAAAATTAATGAAGAATATAAAGTAAATAATAATAATGAAATTATAAATGAGAACAATGATACTAAGATGGAGAATTTAAGGACCAATGAGAGTAATATAAAAGTTGATGATACAAAATCCTGGGAAAGTCATGTAATTCAAGCAGATGTAGACTTGGGTGGACAGGAAATGACTGAACTGTGTACTGATGTTACTGTGCTTGCACCAATTCATGAAATCTTCCAACCTCCAAATAGCACTGAACCCTATGTTTCTGTAACTATAGAGGATCAGATATATGATCTTTTGGTGGATGCTGGAGCCAGTAAATCAGTTTTGCAAAGTCTTCCTAAAGATTGTAAAGCTGATGGTACTATGGAAGTGATTGGAGCTACTGGAAAACCAGAGAGAGTAGCAAAATTACAACCTAAAATGATAACTCTAGGCCCTTTATCTGTGGAACATGCATTTCTTTGTATGCCTGAATGTCCAATGAACCTTCTCAGGAGGGACTTGCTTTGTAAATTACAAGCAATGATTCAATGTACTGAGCCCGGGGATAGATATATCATTACAACTCTCAGAAGAATCTCTAAAAGCTTTTCCATTGCTGTTCTTAGATTCAGTCATTGCAGAGAATGAGTTGGATTCCATCTATCCTATTCCTGAGGATATACCAGAAGACTTACGGTCAAAGTCTTCCACAGATGTAGGCCTATTGAAATCAGATACTCCAGTAATAGTGAGAACCAAGGAAGTTCCTTGTGTTCCTCAATACCCTTTGAGTAAAGAAGCTATAGAAGGGATAAGACCTATCATTGAGTCCCTAATTCAACAAGGGGTCATAATACCATGTTTCTCAGAATATAATATGCCCATACTTCCAATAAAAAAGCAAAAGCTTGATCAAGAAGGCAGAATTATCTATAGATTCATACAGGATTTGAGAGCTGTAAATGATCATGTAATAAAGACTCATCCTATAGTACCAAGCCCAGCTGTTATAATTTCATCCATTCCAAGTCAAGCAAGATATTTCACTGTGGTAGATTTATGTTCAGTATTTTTCTCAATACCAATTCACGAGGATTCTCAAAAGATCTTTGCTTTCACATGGGAGAGTACTTAGTGGATGTGGACTAGTCTTCCACAGGGATTCTGCGATAGCCCGAGTCAATTCTCTCAAATTTTGAACAGAGACCTTAAACCAATAACATTTAAGGAAAGTAAAATAGTACATTTTGTAGATGATATCCACCTAGCATCTCCATCTGCTAAAGTGTGTTTAAGAGATAGCAAGATTCTGAATTATATAAACAGGGACAGAAAATCTCAAAGGCAAAGCTTCAGTGGGTTTTGCCTCATTGAATATCTTGGTTTTGTTCCAGAGGGTTCCAGAAGTATCACTCAGAAAAGAATAGCTGATGTCCAGAAACTGAGTGCACCTAAGACCAAGAAGAAACTCAGCTGTTCTTGGAACAACTGGTTTCTATAGACACTGGATACCTGGGTTTAGTGAAATTACTAAATGTTTAACAGATCCAACCAGGAATACAGAACCAGAACCTCTGAAACTCAAACCTGAACATCTGCAAGCCTTTAAGGAAGCTTTAGGAAGCAATTTTATCTATACCAGCTCTTGGAATCCCAGATTATACTAAACCTTTTCAATTATTTGTGAATGAGATAAAAGGAATTGCATCTGGTGTACTGACACAGACGTTAGGACACATTTATCATCCAATTGGATAATATAGTTGTCAGCTAGATCCAGTTGCTGCAGGTACAGTTCCTTGTTTAAGGGGTGTGGCTGCTGAAACTGTTAGTTCAGAAGTCATCAGACTTAGTTTTGGGATGTCCATTGACGGTATTTTGTTCACATCAAATAGAAGCACTAATGAGGAGATTTTGTACTCAAGCAAATTCAGACAAATGAATATCTAAGTATGAGATTATACTTCTAGGTAGTGAAAACATTGAGTTGAAAAGGTGTAGTGTATTAAGTCTGGCTACACTTCTTCCTGGTTTGCCAAAGAATGGTGAACCATTACATGAATGTGTAGAAGTAGTAGATCTAGTGGATATGCTGAGGATGGATTTAAAAGACCCTCCGATTGTAAGTCCAAATTTGGTTTTATTCACAGGTGGTTCTTTATATTTGTGTAATGGAATTCGATATATGGGTGCTGCAATTGTCACAGAATTTGAGATGCTGTGGTATGGATCATTACCTAGTAACCTTAGTGCTCAAGATGCAGGGTTGATCATATTAAAGCAAGCATGTCATCTGACTGATGGTAAAAGTGCAAATGTGTATACAGACTCCCGTTATGCTTTTTCAGTGTGTCATGCTACAGGAAAGATCTGGAAACAATGAGGTTTTATTACTACATCAGGAAAACCAATTGCTTATACAGAAATAATAACTGATTTATTGGATGCTATCCAGAAGCTGAAATAGCTAGCAGTAATCCATTGTAGAAGCCATACTTATGGCAGACATTCAGTTGTTAAAGGAAATCATATAGCTGATATAACTGTGAAATTTGCAGCCAGAAATGCAGCAGTGTATGTCATGAACTTATCAACTATAGAATCTGATGATCTAGAAAAAACTTATTTATACTCAGAAATGCAAAAATGGAAAGAGAACTTTGGAGCAAGAAAAGAACATGGTATATGGTTAACAGATACTGGAAATCTGCTGTTACCAAAAGACCTGTATACCTGTTTGTGTCAAGCCATTCACACAAAAGGTCATTTTGGTACTCAAGCTGTAATTGACACTGTAAAGAGACAATGAGTATCTCCTGGAATAAGTACTGTAACAAATAAGATCTGTTCAAGCTGTTCTGTTTGCCAAAAATTCAGTCAAGGGGCATTCAAACAGAAAGGTTTAGGTGGTAGACCTTTAGCATATTGTCCATTTGAGAGTCTGAATATTGATTACATCAGCATGCCAAAATCTGGAAGATACAAGTTTTGCTTGGTAATTGTTGACAGATTAACCAAATGGCCTGAAGATTTTCCATCAAATACAAATACAGCTAGCTTTGTGGTGAAAGTGTTGATTAAGAAAATTATACCCAGATTTGGAGTACCACTAACAATAGACTCTGATAAAGGATCACATTTCACTCATGACATCCTGAAAAGAGTCTATGAGAATCTAGGAATAACATCAAAATATCATGTTCCTTATCATCCACAAAGTTCAGAGTAAGAGGAGCCCATAAATAAGGAAATAAAGAATATGGTGGGGAAGATCTGTGCTGAAACTCATCTCAAAATGGTCAAAGATACTTCCCATAGCTTTGTTTTACCTATGTATGAGACCAAGAGCAGATTTACATATATCATCCTATGAAATGCTCTTTGGACATACTCTACTACAAGCAGAAACTTGTAAGACAGTCTATACATCTCTTTTAGGAGGACATTGTCTACCTGCTTCTTACTTAAGTGCTTTACAACAAAGACTAAAAGAATTACATGATATAGGAGTATTAATTCAAACTGGTGCTTTGGATTATTCTCTTCATAATTGTGAACCAGGAGATATGATATATGTGAAAAAATTTTGCTAAAACATCAGCAACACAATAAAGTTGGTTAGGTCCTTACACTATTGTATTGGTTTCTCCATCTTCAGTAAAAGTTTTGGGTAGAGATTCCTGGTATCATTGTTCACATATAAAATTAGCACATGGTATTAATAATGAAAATATACAAATCATTGAAGAAGAAGAAAATGAAGAGATTATAGAAAGTTAGAATCATCAGTCAAATTGAGTCTGGAGTAAAAAAGATCAGTAAGAAGACCATTCCTGTGGAAGAGGATAGAAGAGGACAATGCAGATGAAGAGGAGAATTCTGGAATTAATGGCCATTGTTAAAAGACTGAAAATTTATAAATTTAAAGACTTTGTGAATTTTGCAATGAAGAGGATTTCAGGATAAATGAACTAATGAATTGATAATTTGGGGTAATGTATTATAGTACAAAATAACAGCATTTATTCACATACAAACACAAATATATTTACTATTATGGAATTGCAGAAGAATAACTATTCAAGAAGGAGAAGAGAAAGAAAGATCTGAAGTAGAGGTAAGTATGTTGCATGCAACAGTAATATAAAACTAACATAACAGTAAAACTGACATTAAAATAGCAAAACAACATGACATAGCAAATGTAACAACATGACAAAACATACACAAAACAAACACGGTTAGGTTACATTGAATCACTACTTAAATGAGTGAAACAATGAATAGTTAGTGTATTAACTGTTATGATTAGCTACAGATATGTTATTTACTAACAAAATGTAATTACAAATTTAGATTTAGTTTAGGTATAGAAATCTAGTTAGAAGAATTTTGAAGATAGGGATTAGGTAAGGTAAGATAAGAAAATTAGATACTGACTTGTACTATATCATACATTTCACAACACAAACAACATATGACATCACATGTCAAACAAAGTTGTAAATAAATATGTTAATAGGATGTATAATAGGATTGTAAATTAATTGTATTATAGTGTATGTATATATGTAAAATACATATAAATAAGAATTGTATATAAGTGTATATATATGCATGTGTATAGCATACATGTATATATTATATGTATGTACTATATGTATATTTATATGTAAATTATGTACATAGCTCACTTATTCCCTATCACACTCCTCATCATTCTCTTAATCTCCTCATATTTCCCTGTACTGCTTCTTTTCCTCAGTGGCAACTTCTTGAAGAGTGGTAGTCCAGGGTCTTCTCTTTCCCCTGATTTTGTGGTGCTTGACTTTATGCCTCTGGGTTTAAATTAGGGGTAGGTCTTTTTTCAGAAGTAGTATGCCAAGTTTTCATCATCCATCCATGTTTATTAAGCACCTACTTTGTACCAAGTACTGTGCTTGCTAGGTTCTGGGAGTACTAGGATTAAAACATTTCTTGTCCTCAAATCCTTCACAGTCTGACCCTAGTCTGCCTTCAAGACATTGCTCCCCTTCTCATACCTTATAACTACTTGATATATATTTTGCCTGTGCATGTATACCTGCCAAATAATATATAACCAATATAGATTTATTTGAGTGGGAAGGGCTTTAAATACCAAGTTGAATAGTTTATGATTTATAATTACTAAGGACATTGGAAATTTTTGAGCAGGAGAGTAACCTGGAGAGAGACTGTATGTTAGGATGATAATTTTGGCAGTTCCAAGGAAATTCAGTTGATTAGGACAGTGGGACCAAGTAGTACACTTTTGCAATAAGCAAGATATTATGAGCGCCTGAACTGAGGTGGTGGTCATATGAAAGATAAGGAGCCATAATAATAAAAAAAAGCCTCAGTTTCCTCATCTAAAAAAGTGAAGATGTTGAACATCTTTCTTTTTTTAATATTCTGTAATTCTTCTGGGAGATAAAGCTATAAAAGTATAAATTAAATTGCTAGATCTTTCTTGAATATCTAATCTTATCAAGACAGTGTGATGAGTTCCATCTTTATTTTTCATTCCCTTAGAAAAAGCAGTCCTGCAACTATCTAATGTGCTTTATTTATTTATTTGGAAGCTCCAAATGTCTGTTTATTTTCTCCACTAGAAAAACAAAGCGGATGAAAATTATATTGTGTGATCTATGTAGAAGGATGTAAAGCCCACTAAGTTGATTTAAAAAATTGCTGGCATTTATATAGCACTTACTATGTACCAGGCACTGTGCTAAACTCTTTTTTACATATTTTATCTCATTTGATCCTTATAAGAACCTTGTGAAGTAGAAGCTTTTATTTCTACCATTTGACAGTAGAAGAAACTGAGGTTAAGTAATTTACCTAGAGTCACACAACTAGTAAGTATCTGAGGCTAGATTTGAACTTAGGTCTTCCAGATTCCAGTTTCAGCACTAAATCCACTCTGCTGCCTGCCTGATCTATTAGTAATCCTGAGGCAGGCCCTGCAGATGGACAATGATTTGGGTTCTCATGTGCTTTTGAGAGAGGAAATATTGGCTATTTCCTTTAACCCAGGAAGCTGTTGTGTTAGGCCTTCACAAAACCCATTAACAGAGACATGTCCCAACAGAAGAATTTCTCTCTGAGCTTTAAGTTTCTAGCTGCAGAGCAGAAGGCAGTCTGGGAGAAGGGAAGGTTGGTAGAGCAGATTCCTTTCCAACAAATTATGCTGTTCCCTTTTCTGAATATTTGAGAAAACTATAGAAAATGGGATGAAGCCTTAGAAACTAGCTGGGTAGATCTGTTCTTATCTATAGGTTGAAAAGCCTTGCTTTATGGTGGTGTTACATATTGCCCTCCAGATGAGGGAGCAGGCTTGCACAATAGGCATGCCAACCAATTTTCAAGATCTTTCTAGATCTTTGCCCCTCTGTGGGTTATGTCTACCATTGTTGGCATAAGCAATAGAGTCTTGATTATTCAGAAATTATTAAAGCCAGAAATACTTCAGTATTTGCAGTGGAAATGTGAGAGTCATTTCTTAGGTCAGTTTTATTGGATCTTGTGGTAGGCAAGAATACTCTTTTCCCACTTTGAAACTTGCCAAGTATACTCAGAAGAAAAAGAAAAAAAAATTCATTTTCTACAAATCAGTTTTCTTGGGAGAGGGTAATGACCATCATAAAGTTATATTAACTATAAAGCACAACTACTGGATTTCTCTTTGTTATTCCATGGAGCCCCTTTTAAGTCATACAAAGCATAAAATCAGAATTTTTATATAAATTATTGCATGACTTAGCAATTTTCAGCTTTTAAGGAGAGCATATTTCTTTGCTATGCCCAAGAACTGAATTTAGTTATTATATACCTGGCTTTTGAAAGTAGCATTGGGAAGGAGAACACATTTGGGATTCAGAGAGTTGCTAGACTTCCTTGGCTTGGAGTTTGTACTTTTCGGGTAAAGCCTTTAAGATCCCAGAGTCACAACTTTTGAAAGGCACTGCAGAATAGTGGATAAAGAAATGGCCTCAGAACAGAAAACTTTTAGGCTATACATGTGACCCCTTTTCCTATTGGCCGTGGGCTTCTTCTGGTTGTCTCTCTTGTGCATTTCTGGAGTAGAAGTCACCTTACTGATTTCTTGATCAGCGTTTGGTCTAGTGTGAAAATCAGTGTTTTGTTAGAATAGGCTTGTGGGAATTGGGCAGACAGGCAGCCATCTTGGTCACAAGCTTAACCAAGGAAGAGATAAAGTGAGCTTTAAGTGAATTGCTGGGTGTGAGGGGCTAGGTAGATTTATAGGAAAATTCTATCAAACTTAAAAAAAAATATTTATGTCACAAAATTTATTTTCTTTACTCTTTTGATATGACAGACACAATCCTGATACCCAAACCAGAGGCAGACAAAGCAAAGAAAGAACTCTAGCTCAGTCTCACATGACTATTGATTCAAAAATTTTAAATAAGCTCTTCACCCTCCTCTACCCAGAACTACCATATATGGTCCAGGGCTATAACAAGAACTGGCAGGGAGGAACAGGGTGGGACCACCTGGCTGGACACCCTCTGTCTACTGGCTACAGTGAAAAATTTGTCCCAGAGCAGGCCAGATCAACAGATTAGCTCCACCAGTTGAATCCAGTTTACCAGCAAAGGACTGAGAAAAGAGAAGATTGTGTTTCCAGCCAGCAGAAAAGCTCAAACACTCTGGTTAAGTAAATTAATAAAGGGACAAGTCTATATAGTACTTAGGGGAAGAAAGAAAATGTAAATAAATTGAGTAAATAAGTGAGAAAAAAACTACAATGGAAAGCTTTTTGGGGGTAAGGACCTCAGAACAGAACCAGTGTTTGAGGACAGATCCAGGAAACATCAAGCAAGGCCTCAAAAAATTGGATACAGGTTATGAAGAAACTCAAATGGGAATTTAAAAATCAGATAAGACTGGTAAAAGAAAAATGGCAAAAGGAAAGTAGTAGCCTGAAAAGCAAAATAGGCCATCTGGAAACAGAGGTATGGGCATTGAATGTCAGAATTGACCTGCTGGAAAATGATGCAAAAAAATTGGAAGAAGAGAAGAATGATTTGAAAGGAAGAATGGAGCAAAAGGAAAAGAAGAATCACAAGGCCTTGGAAGAAATTCAGTCTTTAAAAAATAGAATTGGGCAATTAGAATCTAATGACCTCATAAGACACCAAGACATAATAATAAAACAATATCAAAAGATTGAAAAAATTGAAGATAATATGAGACACCTCATTGAGAAAACAAATGATGTGGAGATTAGATCCAGGAGAGAGACAATTTAAGAATCATTGGACTTCTGGAAAATCATGACCAAAAAAAAAAATCCTAGACATCATATACTAAAATAAGCTCTTGCAAGGAGAGTACAACAGTGTAGTCAGAATATAAATCAGTGCAATCAAATTTTGAGTCTGACCAGGATGTAAGCATTCTCAGTTCTAATTAGAAAAATAATTAACAATCATTTAAATAATAACCACGTGGTTATTTCAATAGATGCAGAAAAGGCTTTTGACAAAATTTAGCAGTCATTTGTGTTGAGAGACTGTTAAAAGCATAGTAATGAAATGCTTTAATATGATAAAAAGAACATGTCTAAAATAAAGGACTACTTGCTTGTAATAAACACTAGAAACTTAGTCAGTATAAAGACTGTAAATCAGGAATGCTTTCTCCTCTCCATAGTTAGTTTGACACAGTTATATAATTCTAGAAATGCTAGCTATGTCAATAAAATGAGAATAAAATAAAAGTGATGAATATTGGCAAAGTGGAGACAAAAATTAAGCCTATTTACAGATGACACAACACTGTGCTTAGAAAACTTCAGATTCAGAAATGAAACCAGTTTAGATGTCTAAGTGTTTTACTGACCAAAAAAATCCAGAAAAAAATCATAGAAATTACATTTGAAATAATTAAAATGAAAAAAATATATGGAAGTTCAATTAATAATCCACATGGAAAAAAAGGAAAAACACACACTGGATTTGAAGCCAGAAGATCTGAGTTCAGATTCCAGCTCTGCTACTTACTGCCTTTGTGTGTCTTTGGGAAAATTACTTAATCTCATTAGGTTTCAGTTTTCTTATTTCTAAAATAAAGGAGTTGGACTAGATGACCTCTAAAAGTTTCTTCAAGGTCTGGGTCTATGATTCTACAGATACTAATGCAAAATACTTTTTATAAATGTAATAGAAAACTTAAAGAGATATTCAGTTATAATGATTAGGTCAATAGGTGATGCTGCTTACTTTAATAAACAGATTTCTTGGTCATATTTTAATTTTTGGTTTTATGGTCATACTTTAATAAACTTTAATAAACATATTTCTTGGTCAATAAACAGATGTTTGGTCATGTCCAACTCTTAATGACCCTGTGCAGAACATACTGTTGATGGGGTTTTCTTGGCAAAGATAGTAGAGGGGTTTGCCATTTCTATCTCTAGTCAGATTAGGTCTGCAAGAGTCCCTAATCATTTATTGCAACAGAAAAAATAGAAGGAAGGAATAGAGTTATTCATATTTAATTAGACTCAAAGAAAATCCTTTATCCATCTTTAGTAGATTGGTAGTTAGAATAATGGAAGATTGGGGAGTCAGAGACCTCGAGTGGAAAGAATTACCAGAGACCAAGAGGAAATATTTAGAGCAGAGGTGCCAAACTCAGCAACAAATTTCCCCAGTGTGACCTGAACCAGATTAAAGTGTAATTGGGAAACACTTCACAAAGTAAAAATACACTATAATATAGATAATATTAATTTTCAGGGTTTTTTACATCAATTTGTCAATTTCTATCAGTTTGACACCACTGTACATGCTATGGGGAGCTTAAATAGGTTGTATTCAGCATTCTTAGAGGTTATACTATCTCATCAAGATAAGTCATCAAAGTATGTAACTTAAAGTCCTAGAGCAGTGGTATCAAATGCAAATAAAAATGGATTTCTGCAGATTGCATATTGATTTAGAAAACTACAAATTACCTTTGTTTTTGTTGTATTTTATTTTTTATTTATTTGGTCTAACATTTCCCAAACACATTTTAATCTTGTTCCTATTGCCTGTGATTGACACTTGCATCCTAGAGAGTCTACCTACTAATATGGATATAGGGTTTGAGCATTTATTCTCTTTGTATCAGTTAGTGCTTAGAAAAATTCTAATTCCTAAGAGACATAATTTTTGCCCTCTACATTTTTTTAACTAGTGTACAGAATCAGGTGGATGAAGTAATTGATGTCATGCAAGAGAATATTACAAAAGTGATTGAAAGAGGAGAGAGACTGGATGAGCTACAAGACAAATCAGGTGCAAATATTTTCCTTGTACATTTGATACTACTTTTATTCTTGTTTCATTTGGTTTTGATTTAATAAACATTAGTATTAATAACTTAAAATTAAGAATTGGTTATATGATTAGGTGTACTTAATAAAACATTGGTACATTTCAGTAAAACATTTTTACTAAACCTTCAGTTTTTATTATTCCATTTAAATCTGCTAACAAGTGTTTACTTGAGCACCTCCTGAATACTGGAGACTGAAATTAAAGGAGAAGGTGAACTTTTGAGTTAGAGTTTATTTTCTTCTAGAATTCCAATATGCTTCCTATTTTTTTGGTAACTAAAGAAGTTGGAGGCTTCTGATTACTTCTTACTCATTATTTAGCAAGACAATGTCAGACTTTTCTGCTTATTGACATTCTTTGTTTTGCTAGCCCAGGTTTGGTTACCTTCATTTAGCCACAGATTTTCATCCTTGTGTGGTATTTATATCTATACTTAGTAGAAAGGTTATCCTTTATAGATTTATTTGACCAAGAAACTTGACTGTTTAACCAAAATTCACTGGCTTGACTCAGCTCATTTCTCTGGTATTCTCTAGCTTTAAAAAGTAAATAATTTCCTTATCTAAACTCTTATTCACTTAAATAATTGTCATTTATTTTAATTAATTAAATTAACTTTATTATATATTATATATAAATTAAATATTATTACAAATATTATATTCATTATATGATATTATATATAAATTTAATAAATTTAATTTAATTAATTAAAAACTTAATATTAAATACCATTTCCTCCCCAAAGTTAGTATCTGTCATGAAAGACTTGGTAGTCATTAATTTATTTAACAATCACTTATTAATCCACTACTACTTATAGAATTATGCCCTACTTCATGTAAATTAATAACATAATCAAATCATTTGAAATTTTATTTGAAACAGACATTGTAACATTTCTTTGGGATATTACATTCATGATTAAGAAGAAGTAAATTTGCAGAATTAGAAATGGATGTTTTCTTGTCCTTGTGTGGTCTGATAAGGATATCCTGCTGTGCCTTAATCATTTTCTCTGTCTCCTCTGTGTTTTAGAAAGCTTATCAGATAATGCAACAGCTTTTAGTAACAGATCTAAACAGCTTCGAAGGCAAATGTGGTGGCGTGGATGCAAAGTGAGTAAATGGGAAGGTGGCAGGTTATCCCTGTTTGGTGAAGTTGGGCAATAAAAAAACATGATAAAGACTATCAAGACAGTGGGAAGTGAAGAGGATTCAAGAACATTTTATTTTATTTTCTCTATTTGTATATTATTTTATTTTGAAATTTTTATTTAATCGATTTAGAATATTTTTCCTTGGTTACAAGTCATGTTCTTTCCTGCTCTTCCCCCACCCCCTCCTGTAGCCGATACACAATTCCACTGGGTTTTACATGTGTCCTTGATCAAGAACATTTTAAAAAGCTGATCTGCACGTTTCTTTTATAAAACATAACTCACAATAACTTTTCAATAGATTATTCCCTCCAGATAGATTTATCCCATTTAAAAAGCTTTTGCCCTCATAGATTTTTTCATTCCTTCTTTCTAAAGACTATTCACAACTCCCTTTTTATGGTGAAGTATTTTATTAAAGTATTTTGAAGTATTATTGAAGTATTTTATTAAAAATTTAATATTGAATATCAGTATAATGAATTGAGTTGTTCAGTTTTCAGTCATGCCTGCCTCTTTGTGACCTCTTTTGGAGTTCTCTTGGCAAAAATATTGGAATGGTTTTCCATGTCCTTCTCCAGCTCATTTTTCAGAAGAGGAAATGGAGGCAAACAGGGTTAAGTAACTTGTTCAGGGTTATATAGCTGGTGTCTGAAGCCAAATTTGAACTCAGACAGAGTAGTCTTCCTGACTCCAGGCCAGGCACTCTCTTCACTGCACCATCTAACTACCACCTGAAATTGGGACAGCTATGTAGCTCAGTGGATAGGTAGCCAGGCCTGGAGGTGGAAGGTCCTGGGTTCAAATTTGGCCCCAGTCACTTACTAGCTGTGTGACCTGGGCAAGTCACTTAGTTCTACTTGCCTAGCCCTCATTGCTCTTCTGTCTCAGACCCTACACAAGTTCAATTCTAAGGAGAGGTAAGGGTTTTTTAAAAATTGAACTGATAGTGGTAATAGATACCACTCTTAGTGGAATTATGGTAATAGGGAAGTGTTAGAGCCTTAACACCAGGAAATAAGTTAGGGGAAGACTGGATCTTGAACACTTCCCTTTACCCAACTTCCTGTTCCCTTTTCAATGGTCTTGCAGTGTTCTTCTCAGAAAAGATTTCCCCTGATAACTACTTCCCACAATCAAATCTTTAACTAAGAGATATTTTATTCTTTTAGGTAGAGAAGGTAGGGAAAGGGTAGAGGTGAGAGGAAAATGGATCTCCCTGTAATTTTAAGTTATCCCTGTTGATTGAAGAGTTCAAGATGTTTCTAATCCAGGAAATAACATTATCTTTCCCTAAGGGGAGATGGTGACAGCAAAGGCTAACAGGTTTCCACTGAGTTAATCCCAAAATTCTTCTCGGCACTCAGTCATATAGATAATCAATGATCAAAGAGAGAGAGATTTTCTTCCACCTTCTCTTTCCACCAGTGAGAGAAGGAAGTGAGGTTCAAAATAGCTCCAGCTGCTTAACTGCTCCTGTCAAGATTCCATGGAACTGTGACTCCATCTCAGTTGATTGGCAGTTCCCAAAGTTCTAAGCCTCTTTCTTTTTTCTGCTGATCCATCTTGTATTTCCATTTCCTCACTTACAATATATAAAGTATCATAACAGTTTTCAGTCATTCCCTGTAATTCCTCATTAGGGAATTTTTTTTGTCTATTCATACTTTCCCCCTAATTGGTGCCTTTTCTTTTAATATCACATTTATTTCTGAATATTTCTATTTCACCTCTCAGGAAAAAAGATGAAAAAGAAAAAAAAAACAGATCAGCAAAGTCAACCATAACATTGATCTTGTTTGCAATATTCCACACCTCTAGTCCTTCACCTAAAATTGCAGAATTCCTCTAAAGTATAAGAAGAAATGATATTGTTATTTTAGAGGAACAAACAGAAGAGGGATGAAAAATAATAGGCAATGTCGAAGTCAGTTATTTGGCAAATTCATTTTTAACAAAAATCTAAGTACCCAACATTATTTTAGCCAGTTCTATTGGTCTCACAAAAAAAATTTACAGGGAAAAGTATATTTACAGAGACATTCCTGCAGAAATTTTTATGTGAACTGTTCGTAACTCTTTAATTTATCATGACTACCAAACATGAGAGGAAAAATATTTCTTTTATGTTCAGATGATAATTTTGAAATTTCATGTTAGCAAATCCCTCATTTTCCCTCTAGTCCAGGTTTTCATTCTTGGCTTTCTTTCTGTCATTTTCTTTTTTAAACCCTTACTTTCCATCTTAGAGTCAATACTTTGCATTGGTTCCAAGGCAGAAGAGAGGTAAGGTCTAGGCAAGGGGGTTAAGTGGTTTGCCCATAGTCATCAGCTAAGGAGTGCCTGAGGTCAGATTTGAACCCAGGATCTCCCATCTCTAGTCTTGGCTCTCAATCCTTAGAGCCACCTAGGTGCCCCCCCACCCCTATTCTTGGCTTTCTTCAGAACTTTAGAGATTCACTCCTTTTGCAGTAAGTGCTATTATAGAGAGATTTCATTTTAGGGTTCAGCATTATTCTTTTTGCTTTCTTTGCCCATTGTTTCTCTGGCTGGCATTTTGCTTTGCCAATCTTTAGTCAGAGTTAATTATCCATCCTTTTTTATTTTTTTTTTCAACTAATCACCATAGTGGTGATACAAGGGAGAATGATCCATTTGGGAAGATAAACCCTAAGAACTTGGGACCTCCAGAGCCAAGACACCTCTGACTTCCATGATTAATCTGCATTTTTAGATAATCAAGATTTACATATCTTGGTCTACTTCTACCATCTTCTTGGGAAGGGCAGGAAGCTTTGGAAACTTTACCCTGATTTTGAAAATTTGCTGAGGTATACCTTTTTTTCATTAACAATTTGAAAGCTATCAATTGAAAAGAGGATTTTAATTTATGTTTCTCCTGTCTTCCACATACTTGGACAAGACCTAAAATACAGAATGAAAAGACAAAAAAAGCATAGAAAATCAGTAGAATTACTCTACTAGACCATTTCATTATTTTTACTATGTAGCTTGTAAAATGAGCATTTAGCAAGTCTGTCTTGATAATTCATTATTTCTCTGAAATGTAGTTCACTTGTTATAATCCTGAAAGCTTCAAGAAAGAGAAAGACAGCACAGTATTGTAGGAAGTTCATCAGGCGGTTTGAAGCCAGAGGATTTAGGCTTCAATCTGGGACCTGCTACTTGTTAACTTTGTGACTTTATGAAAATATTTAATTTTTAAAGGAAATCTTTATAGCATTTTATAATACATTTTATATACATTCTTACTCAAGTCTCAAAACACTGTAAAGTAAGTATTATAAATATTAATGTTATCATTTTATATATTTGGAAATTGAGGATTAGTGAAATTAAATTACATAGGAAGTTTCAGAGCCAAGATCCTCAGGCAGACCTCTTTCCAGCTCCAAGTTATATCACACTTCAGTTTCTGTATCTATAAAGAGGTTTTAAAGCCTTTATTACTTTTTCAAGTGAGCAAAATTGCATTGCAGATTACACAAATTCATTGTTTCTTTGTTTTCTCATCTGTAAGATAAGGCTATTTACTATTTGATCTCTAATCTTCAAGCTTTAAATCCAACTATCTTAACTGAAACCTTATTAGAAGATTTATCCAACCAAGAAACCTCTTTGCCTAGGGTTCAAGATCAATCTGTGTTGTATTGAATTCTTCTGGATTGTATTATAGCAAGGTTCCAGAGAGATATTTTTTAATTTTAATTTTTTAATCTGAAATTATTTTTTAAATTTATGTTAAATGTAAAATAAATGAAAAGATTACAGTTAGGAGAGTTTTAATTTATTTTTGTTTTTATTTTTTTGTATTTACCTGAACTTTGACTCTTAGTTTAAATTGGCCCCTTTCCCTTTCTTTCTCACACACAGATACAGTACTACTATTGTTTTGTTTAGGCATTCCTTGGCAGTTGTATACTCCAAAAATAAAACGCTATCCATTGAAGTGTTTTAAAAGTTATATAATATTTTCCTTTCCTACCTTCCAAATTTTGGATCGAACACAATTTGAAAGGACTTTATGATATGTTTTTTGGATGAGTCTATAAAATGCTTAGGATTTTGTTCCATACCAACTTAGTGTTCAGACAACATGGTTTACAGAAATTTTTGCTGAAAGGCCTTTATTTAGAGTAAAGAAAAATCAGTTTATGAATTTGCTTTTAAATACTAAGCAAACAGTGGGCTATTTTCAAATTCATATAAAGAAATCCTGAATAATAGGCACATCCCCTAGAAATTTAGGCTCAATAATGGAATGTGAGATACAGTGAGCAAAAGGAGATGGAATTGCCTATAGCAGGGGAAAGATATTCAACAAGGCTGTGTATCAAAATTTCCACAAGTTGCTTCAGCTGACTGAAGAGCATCTGCCCCTGAATTTCTTGGGGGTGGGAGGGGCAGGGTTGCACCTAGCCAAGCCTCAAGAGTAGACTGAAGCCCTTATGGCAATTTTGACTCAGGCAACCAAGAAGTGATGCCAGCTTCCCAAACATTTACTCCCCTGAGTTAATCAAGGTTCAAAAATGATTTCAACAGGGGCAGCCAAACGACTCAGTGAATAGAGAGTCAGACCTCAAGATCGGAGATCCTGGATTAAATCTGGCCTCAGATACTTCTAGCTGTGTGACCCTGGGCAAGTCATTTAAGTTACCTAGCCTTATTACTCTAATGCCTTAGGACCAATATTTACTATCCATTCTAAGATAGAAAGTAAGGGTTTAAAAAAATTAGTTTCAACAATATTCTTGGGAAAAAAAAGTTAGCCTTTCCCAAAACTTGCATGGGGAAGGAAGTTGACAAATATTATAGTTATTATAGAAAAGTTTACCCAAAGACTTCTATTTAAAGTAATAAAAAAGCAATTTATGAATTCACTTTGGTACTGAACAATCAGTGAGACATTTTCAGACATTTCAAAAGAGAGGGTGAGGATATTAGTCTCATCACACCCTGTGATTTATAAGGCTAAATATTTGTTAACATACCCATCTCTCTCCCAAACTTCATTATATCTCTTGAGCACCCCATTATTCTGCCATTCCTCAGCTTCACAATATTGGTGTCATCCTCAGCTCGATTCTCCCTCACCCCATAAATCTAATTAACTGTCAAATCTTGACACTTCAGCCTCCATGACATTTCTCAAATATTTCCTCTTCTTTCTGTCACACAGCCACTACTCTGGTTCAAGCCTTCATCTTCTCTTGCCTGGACTATTATGATAGCCTTCGGGGTGGTCCCCCTGCCTTGAGTCTCTCTAAAACCTAATGCATCCTCCATACAGCCCAATACATAGTCATTTAGGAAAAATAATTTTCCTAAATCAAGTCAGACTATGTCATGCTCTTACTCATTAAATTTAAATGGCTCCTTATTAACTCTAGGATCAAATAGAAAGACC
Organism: Monodelphis domestica; assembly: GCF_027887165.1. Lineage (NCBI taxonomy): Eukaryota > Metazoa > Chordata > Mammalia > Didelphimorphia > Didelphidae > Monodelphis > Monodelphis domestica. The sequence goes on along the minus strand of NC_077228.1, from coordinate 66,516,768 downwards.
TTTTAACTGCAGCTAGGTGGCTCAAAGGATAGAGAGTCAGAACTGGAGTCGGGAGGACCTGAGTTCAAATTTGACCTCAGATACTTCCCACCTGTATGACCCTGGACAAGTCAGTGAACCACAGTTGCCTAACCCTTACCACTCTTCTGCCCTAGAAATGATACTTGTATCAATTTGAAGACAGAAGGTAAAAAGGTTTTTGTTTTTTTTTTAAGTCCTCTTGGGCATTTAAATCTCATTAAAGCCTGATCTTATTCTATCTTCCCAATCTTATTAGACATCATTCTCCTCCATATACTCCAAGTAAGGTCCAGGTGAACTTGTCTTTTTGCTCTTCCTATTACCCAAACATTTCTTCTGCTATTTATGTGCCTTTGCAATGGTTGTCTTCTGAGCCTGGAATGTACTTATTCCCCTCCTCCATCTCTCAGAATTACTGGTTTCCTCCAATATTCATCCCAAGCACAACCTTCTCCATAATCCTCCCTACCTGCTACTGTATTCACTTCAAGTTTATGTTTTATTTATACCTATATATGTACATGTTGGTGCTCCCATTGGAATGGAAAATCCTTAAGAGCAGTGATTTCTTTTTTTGTCTTCATATCCTTGGCACCTTGCACATTGTAGACATGTGACAGTGTTTCTTGATTGATTGATTAATTATTATCAAATTATTTGACCAGGATTCAATGCTTGCTGGAACTAGAACTCACTTTTGTCTCCTATTTCATTCTCACCCCAGGTGAATCACATAACATGTTTAGCTGAATTCTTTGTGGGGAACACTGTTGATAGCCCTCAAAATGAAAATACAAGTATTAATAAAGCTATGAAAATAATTTAATTAAAATTATCATTCACTTTGAAAAGAAGTGCTTTTAAAGTACCCTTCATTCCTATTCTTTGTATATAAGTAGTTAAAAAATTTAGATTCCTTTTGAATTCAATGTTTATTTACTCTTGTGCAGAAGTGCTGTAACATATGTGAACAGAGCCCTCAAATATAATTGCTCTGATCAGGTTTCATAATGTTGTTAGATGTTATAAAGGTCACAATATAATCTTTCTTCCTCCCCCCACCCCAGTCAAATTAATCTAGTTTAATACTTTTCAGTTCCATTGAGCTCTGTGCCCTCTCTGAACCTTACCACCCTGATGGTTCCTTCCTCCCATATTATGTTCTGTTCTTATCTTCTCCATATTCCCTAACTCCTGTCTATACTTTGTCACTCCCCACCCCTGGTTCTTCTCATTCCTATGTCTGTGCTATTAAAATGAGCTACTTAAATAGACATTGGATGTATACATCACCCTTTCCCCTATCAGATAAATCACAACTTTTCATTAAACATCATTAAACAGTACTTAAAAAAGGAAAAAAATCCCCCTTTATAAAAATAATCCTATTTGGATAGAAGTGTTCAGCAGGAGAAAAAGGTCATAATACAGCCTGGCTATTACTATTACAATGAAGATTATGAATATCCCCACAGGTTGTCGGGCCTAGCAAACTAAAGCCTGAATGCCAGAGGTCCTGCTGCAGGCCACGTGGCCCTGGAAAGGAGCCTCTTTCTTAACTTAGCATTTGTAGCTCCTATCCCAGACGATGGTAATGAACCTCCACTCTTTTAGACTTTCTGGGGTGACAAGTATCATCTCTAGAACTGGACTCAATTCAATCCAGATGTCAATCTCCCTCTGTGTCTCCTTCCTCCCAGTGTTTCTCACTTAATCTGCTCTGTTAAATTCAATCCTAGTGCTATTTCCATATTTAAAATATTATTCTTATTCTGTATTGACATAAAGCATATATGTTTTCATGAAATCATCTGGGGGGATGCCTAAAACTAAATTTTTGTCATTCCCTTTAGCAGAAAGACACAAAACATCAATAAAACTGACTCATATCAAGGATTTGGTTTTTAAAAAAAATCTATTTCCAGAGAATTTTTTGAAGTCAGTATGAATTTTACTTAATTACTTCCGACAAGGATAATGAACCTTTTTTTTTAACGCAAGATTATTGACCCAAACATGGAAATGAATGAAAGAGGAAAAAATCAAATTTAACTAAACTCACATAAGTTTTTTTTAAGGCTTAATTTAGTTTTAGAATTTGAGAGGGAGAAGAAAAAAAATTGAAATTAATGTGCCACTAGTCTCTTTTAAAAATTAAGTCCAGGAACCATCATTTTAGTAAATAATAACAAATAATGAAAGACATACATGTCAGTTTTTCCCAAGAGAATGCTAAAATACCCCCATTTCTGAGGCACTCTGGTTAATTAAAATTTCACTGTGATATTTTTTAAGTTGTTGTTTTTTTTTAATTAGGAAACAACTAATGGGTTTCTATCCTTTTTTTATATTGCAGATGAAGGCCATCATGGCTCTGGTTGCTGTTATCCTTTTGCTGGTGATTATCAGTGAGTATTGATAGTTATTTCTGTAGAATATCCATTGAAGTTAAGTTAAAATTTTCTTTTTTATTTCTGTCCAGTCATTCTAGTATAACCAAGTTAAAAGCACATCATTTCTCCAATAAGACATATATGCTGACTTGTGATCTTGTGCTCTACACCAAAGCATTGACTCCACATTGCTGCTTCCTTCCTTCCTTCTTCTCTCTCTCTCTCTCTTCTCCTCTCCCTTTCTTTCCTTTCTTTTTTTTCCTTCCCTTACCTTCTGCCTTTGAATCAGTACTGTGTATTGGTTCCAAGGCAGAAGAGTGGTAAGGGCTAAGCAATGGGGGTTAAATGACTTGCCCAGGGTCACACAGCTGGGAAGTGTCTGAGGCCAGATTTGAACCTAGGACCTCCCATCTCTGGGCCTGACTCTCAATCCACTGAGCCACTTAGCTGCTCCCTGCTGCTTACTTTCCTATATTCCTTTGGTATCCTTTGATTCAAGAATGAACTGAGTATTATCAGAGCATTTCATTGTTGATGTATTTTTTTTTACTTTGTCTCGTTAAAGATTGAAGGAAAGTTAAATACATCTCCACTTATAAAATAAGGTTGTTTTTGCTTTTCATGCCTATTTTAGGGAGTTTTGTGGGTATTTTTGAATTTGAAATTTCTTCAAGGCAATCTCTTGAACAACTCTAATTTATTATTTGTCAGCATATAGCATCTCCTAATTGGGTAGATAAAGTCAAAGATAAATGCTTTTTTAAAAATCTAATCTTTGCTGTATTTCCTATTTCACCTTCCAAGAGCAAATGGCCAAATATAGTGTTAACATCTTGAATATTCTTCACTCTCACTCACCCCACATAGCCAATCAGTTGACAAATCACATCATTTCTACTTTACCAACATCTTCAAATATATCTTTGTGTTTACACAGCCACTACCTTAATTCAGACCTTTCCTGACTACTGCAGTCGTCTTCTAACTTGTCTCCCTGCCTTGAGCATGTCTACAGAAATCTGTCTTCCACAGTTACCAAAGGAGTTTTCCTAAAGCATTAGTCTGGCCATGGCCTCCATTAATTAAACTTTTATGACTCTCTATTCTAGGATCAATTTTAAACTCTTCTGTATGTCATTTAAAGTCATTTGTCATTTGGCCCTCGTCTGTCTTTCTGGACCATTCATGAACCTTGTGGTCTAGCCAATATGGCCTTTTTACCAATCTTCCTATACAGTACGAAGCTCCCACCTTTGGGCCTTTGCACTAAATAACCCGCTTGCTTAGAATGCATTCCCCCTCCTCTCCTGTTCTTAGAATCACTAATTTCCTTTAAAACTTAGCTCAAGTTTTTTTTCTTTCCCCTCACTGCTGTCTCCCCCTCTCCAGTGCCTTTGTTTATATGTATGTACACACACACACACACACACACACACACACACATCTATATTTTGTAGACATTTACAGTATTCTATATTGTCTTCCTCAATTGATTGTGAGCTCTATGAGAGCGGGGATTTTTTGTTTTTATTTTTGTATCACAATCTTTGGGCACATAGTAGGCCTTTTAATAAATGCTCCTTAACCAATTGACATACTGTTGGTTGTTTTTTTTTTCTTTTATAGTTCCTATTGTCCTGAAATATCGGTCTTGATTCGGTGACCAGAGATCTCCATTAAAACAGTTCTGGGACAATTAAAAAAAAGAAGATTGCTGCATAAGTTAACAAAATATGTATATAACTTTCAAAAGTTTTTTTTTTCTGAAGAAGTAAAAAGAGGCAAGTGTCCAGTTCAAATTGGAGTATTGACAAGTTCCTAATTACTTCCTCCCTTTCACCAAAATATGCTTTCATTAATTTATTTTAAAACAGAAACACCTACTTTGCCATGTTCTAGGAGCCTGATTTTAAACTTGATACTTGCCAATACATTATTTGTATATATAGCTAAACATTAATGATGATATTTATAATTTAACACAATTTCCTACTGTAAACTAGAGAGGTGGGGATTTATTGCATCAAGTTCAGGGAGAGGGTGGGGAGTGAGAAGCATATGTAGAGAGATGAAACATTATGTAAAAAAGGATGGTAACCATTCAATTAATGATTACAAAATGTGTAATTTTTCTCATGTAAAAAAAAATTAGGTTTTGGAAATGGTTTCCATATATTTGTGGAGAAACTGATGTTTTTTCAATCCTGCTACTCTCAACTGTGACTAAAGACATTCCAGTAAACCTATTTTGCCTGTATGTAGAATCCGTGACAGCTTTTTTTACTTTGGAGCTATGCTAGTGGATCCTGATCAATCTTAAAGCACAGCCTGGCACAGTTAATGCAAGAAATGAGACCAAAGGAAAAGAGAGCTTCAGTGGAGTGTTTGGGAATGGCTCCTACACACGGGTGCATTACTATTGAAAATGATCAGCTTTCATTTCCCTCCAGTAATAGAAGAGAAATTAAGAGATCATGAGTAAAAGAAATCCATAGATATTCAGTTTGTTCCAGTGATTTACCCTCAACAAAACCTCTTTCCAGAGCTGCTAACAAGGAACAAAATTCATTTGCTTTGAATTTGCTAGTCTTTCCCTGCTACCTGTCTTTCCTCTGGTAGAAGTGCCCACTTGCTCACAAGGTGGCCAAAAAGCAAGCAACAGGACATAGGAGAAGCCCCCAGGAGCCTAGTAATCCACAATGGGATCATCTGTGCCTGAAAAATCACATGCTGGTGAATGTTGACAGTTTAATATTTTTCTTGACCTACTTATACTTAATAAATAATTAAAGACAGGTTATGAGATTCTTTTTTTTTTCCCAGCTCAATCTAAGTTGTACAAACATAGTTGTGTTCTTCATGCAAGCCAAAAAGAAAATACAAATTTCATGTAAAATCAGGGCAGAATTCCACAATGAAAAATTATTTTGCAGCAGCTTTGCCCATACATCTTTGTGTATAGAAGGCACATTTTCAGAAAGTTTAAGTATCAATGAGTTACAAGAAGAAAAATAATATTTAATAAATAAAACGAATCTCTATGTTACTTGTTGAGGGAATTCTGTTGCTATAAGATATACAAAATACAGAATTCATTTTTTATATTCTATAGAGTCAGTATTAAGAAAAAGAACTATTCTGTTTAGAATGGAGAAAAATATGAAGAGAGGAAGCAACAAGTCCATTCAGGACACCTGCAAATGATGAAGACACTTAATATGATGGCTTTATTTTGTAATTTGTTAATAGTATTTTTTTTCCATTTGAATAAGCTTATTTAGTCAATTTAGAACAGTATTCCTTGGTTACAATAATCACATTATTTCCCTCCTTCCCCTCCACCCACTCTTCCCAAAGCCAACGCACAATTCCACTGGGTATTACTTGTGTTCTTGATCAGAACCTATTTCCATGTTGTTTTTTACACTAGGATATTCATTTAGAGTCTACATACCCAACCATATCCCTTCGACCAATGTATTCAAGCAGTTGTTTTCTTTGGTGTTTTTACTCCCACGGTGTTTCCTCTGGATGTGGATAGTGTTTTTTCTTGTAGATCCCTCCAAGTTGTTCAGGATCACTGCATTGCCACTAATGGAAAAGTCCGTTACATTCAATTGTACCACAGCGTATCAGTCTCTGTGTCCAATGTTCTCCTGGTTCTGCTCCTCTCATTCTGCATCAATTCCTGGAGGTTGTTCCAGTCTCCATGGAATTCCTCCACTTTATTATTCCTTTGAGCACAATAGTATTCCATCACCAACAGATACCACAATTTGTTCAGCCATTCCCCAATTGAAGGGCATCCCCTCATTTTCCAGTTTTTTGCCACCACAAAGAGCGCTGCTATGAATATTCTTGTACAAGTCTTTTTCCTTATTATCTCTTTGGGGTACAAGCCCAGCAGTGCTATGGCTGGATCAAAGGGCAGACATTCTTTTATCGCCCTTTGGGCATAGTTCCAAATTGCCCTCCAGAATGGTTGGATCAATTCACAACTCCACCAGCAATGAATTAATGTCCCTACTTTGCTGCATCCCCTCCAGCATTCATTACTTTCCTTTGCTGTAATGTTAGCCAATCTGCTAGGTGTGAGGTGATACCTCAGAGTTGTTTTGATTTGCATTTCTCTGATTATAAGAGATGTAGAACACTTTTTCATGTGCTTATTAATAGTTTTGATTTCTTTAACTGAAAATTGCCTATTCATGTCCCTTGCCCATTTATCAATTGGAGAATGGATTCATTTTTTGTACAACTGGTTTAGCTCTTTATAAATTTGAGTAATTAGACCTTTGTCAGAGGTTTTTGTAATGAAGATTTCCCCCCAATTTGTTGATTCCCTTCTAATTTTGGATGCATTAGTTTTGTTTGTATAAAAACTTTTTAATTTGATGTAATCAAAATTATTGATTTTACATTTTGTGGTTTTTTTCTAGCTCTTGCTTGGTTTTAAAGTCTTTCCTTTCCCGAAGATCTGACAAGTACACTATTCTGTGTTCACCTAATCTGCTTATAGTTTCCTTCTTTATATTCAGGTCATTCGCCCATTCTGAGTTTATCTTGGTGTAGGGTGTGAGGTGTTGATCCAAACCTAATCTCTCCCATACTGTCTTCTAGCTAATAGCATTTTAAAGAACCATTTCTATTTCCAGAGATACAATGTCTGTATACTGTGGGATTCCTTGGCTTCCTTATCTTTTGGAGATATTGACTAAGAGAAACTTGGATTGGAATTCTTCTGACAAAAGAAAATAATTTTACCTTTAGATTTAAAAGTAATAAATTCAGTATTTTTACTAAAGAAGCTAATGTTTTTACACAAGATCATTTAGGCCAACTTTGGCTCAGTGTAAGAAAACATTTCTTGACACGGGTATCCAAAAGTGGAATTGGGATATTTGGAAAGATGCAAGTTCCCTTCTTTAGAAAACTAAGCAGAGACTTAATAGTTAACTAGAAATGTAAAGTGGAATTGTATTTTAGATAGCTGGTCCCGTCTAGCACCATGATAATAACCAAGTGAGAAAAATAAAGATTCATCATCATTTAGTGGATTTACAGATCTCAACCATAGAAATAGCGGACAGATGATACTTCTTAGAACCATAACTGATCAGCATGGATAGTTTCAGCAAATTGTGTGGAAATTTTGTCTGTCCTTTATTTAACATTAGTAAAGGTGAAGAGAGCTTTAGGTTACATACAGGATCTGCATTTCCAGTGGTAACATTAGTGGAGAGAATATTTTTACATATATACATATATAAATATAAATAATTTATAGATTTAATATAATCATTGAGTGAAGGGAGGGAAATAATGTAGTTTTGATTAGTTGCTTCTTTCCTTGGCTATTCCTTTTTCATTCATCAGCTCAGCTGGCTTTGCACATGACAGTGGAGGTTCATTACCATCGTCTGGGATAGGAGCTACAAATGCTAAGTTAAGAAAGAGGCTCCTTTCCAGGGCCACGTGGCCTGCAGCAGGACCTCTGGCATTCAGGCTTTAGTTTGCTAGGCCCGACAACCTGTGGGGATATTCATAATCTTCATTGTAATAGTAATAGCCAGGCTGTATTATGACCTTTTTCTCCTGCTGAACACTTCTATCCAAATAGGATTATTTTTATAAAGGGGGATTTTTTTCCTTTTTTAAGTACTGTTTAATGATGTTTAAGTTGTGATTTATCTGATAGGGGAAAGGGTGATGTATACATCCAATGTCTATTTAAGTAGCTCATTTTAATAGCACAGACATTACTGATTATTACCCTGCCTATGTTACATTAACTTGAAAAGACTTTGTGTACAACTTTAAGTATTCCTTTGTGAATCCATCTGACAACTGCTTTTTGTAATTCTTTGGAAATCTATTCTCCAATTTCTGTTTTTAGTTGTCTTCATATTCTCACTGGGTACATCCTGCAGTTTCATTAAAAAAAAAAACACTTTTAAAAATCCTTACTCTCCACCTTAGAATCCCTACTGTGTATTGGTTCTAAGGCAGAAGAACGATAACTCTAGGCAGTGGGGGTCAAGTGACTTGCCCAAGGTCAGCTAAGAAGTGTCTGAGGCTAGATTTGAACCCAGGACCTCCCATCTCTAGCCCTGGCTCTCAATCCATTGAGCTACCCAGTTGCCCCCCATATCCTGCAGTTTCAGAAGCCCTGATGATACTTCAGCTCATCTTTTTCCAATAATAGTGTACATTTACATAGCAATTTGTGGTTTAGGGCATGCTTCATTCAGAGCAATCAAATGTGATAAGTGGTATATTATCGCCCTGTTTTAAAGATGAGAAATCAGTTCCCAAGGGCATTGGAGTGACTATCTTGTACCTGGAAAATCTCTTGTGATTCTCTGCTATCCAAAAGCCTTTCACTTGCTACAGAATGAGTTGCCTGGCCCCTCACTTCATCCTCATTCAAAGTTCTGGAGAGTTTTCTTTGCTCACATAGCCAGATCTTTAGTCTGCCTCTTACTATGTATTCTGTGCTGTCATGTTGCCTAATCCACAGTCCTAGTCACCACAGTAGTTTGTGAAAATATTTCTCATCCACTGGTTTAGCTGAGTTACTTCTCAGAACGCTAGAAGGTGTCTCCTATTTTCTCTGTGTCCACATGTTAAATGGGACTCTTACCTAGAGCAGCCTCCCATTCAGTATCTTTGTCTAGGGTCTCATGCCCCCTTTAAACCCACTACAGAAATGGCACGCCTCTAAACTGGCCTGACTCAAGCAGCTCTGAATTTTTCAAGGCTCAGTGTTGGGCTGCTTCTTTGTATTTTGCATCCTTCATCCCTGGTTGGGGAGGTTTGGGGGCAGGACCAGGAGGAAGAGTTTGCAGAAACAAATCTGTGTAGCACCTCCTGCACTGAAGATGCTTGTCCTAAATCTGTTGCACGTATACATATATGTATGTAGATACACGTATATGTCTAACCTATGCCCCAAGAACATTTTTCACAATCAACAAAATGATCAAAATCTATAGGGAAGTATTTTTGGTTTGAATGAATACCATCCAGACATGGCAAATGCCCTTAATTATTAGAATAGAGCACAAATAATCCAAAAATCCCTCCTGCATTTGCTTTTGTAATGAGTTATTCTTTTTGAATAGTGAATATGTGAGATTCTTTATGAGTACACAATATTTGCAACAAAACAGGATCACCCTGAAGACGACTCAAAAAGGAAAAAAGTAGCGCCTGTCCTGCAGACGCTGCCCAGGACAAGTATTCATGCTTCCGATAAGCAACCTCGTGAATTAGAAGGAAGGTGACTGCCTCACTTTCTTGGCCTCATTTAGACTTTGCCTTGACATGGAATTCTGGCTGCTAGAGATGGAGCCTTAAAGATTGCCTCCATCATTGGCGTCCTCATTTCACAGAGCAAAGAGGCCCAGATAGCTTGTCGCTTGATAATGGTCACTGAGAGCTTCAGAATCCAAGCCAAGCTTCCTGACTAATCCAGGACCATCTACGTGAAACTTGGGAGTTTGTGCTGAAAGGAAAGAAACCTTCGATCTCTTCTGTTCCTTAACCATAGAGGCAAAATCAAACTATGGCAGACTTGATCCTGGGAAGAAACCCAAAGGGTTGTCTAGAAAGTCACCCAGACCACTGAAAAATATGTAGGACTTTTCCTCTTTATTTTACTTTTTTTTTTTAACCCTTACCTTCTGTCTTGGAGTTAATACTGTGTATTGGCTCCAAGGCAGAAGAGTGACGAGCGCTAGGCAATAGGAATTAAGTGACTTGCACAGGGTCACACAGCTGGGATGTGTCCGGTGCCAGATTTAAACCCAACTCTTTATCTCTAGGCCTGACTTTTAATACATTGAGCCACTTACTTCTTCTCTCTTTACTTTTAAAATATAATTGGTGGTTGTTCAGTCATATTTGACTTTGTGACTCTATTTGGGTTTTTTTAGCAAAGATACTAGAGTGGTTTGCTGTTTTCTTTTCCAGCTAATTTCACAGATGAGAAAGAAACTGAGGCAATCAGGGTTGTCCAGGGCCACATAGCTAATGTCTGGGGCTAGATTTGAACTTAGGGAGATGAGTATTTCTGACTCCAGGCCTGGCACTTTATCCACTGTGCCACCTCACTGCAGCGGTCATTTAGCTTTTAGGGAAGGACAGTGATTTGTAAAAAACTATGATAAGCAATAATAGAAAATTCCATTTTTAGGATGTTTGTTATATTCTTTACAAATAAAAGGTTAGCAACAAAATATTTTGAGACCACAAGGTAATATTTTGCAGAAGTTTACTGAAAGGTGCCTTTGATCAAGACTGGAAAAAAGTCAAATGCTAGCAATAAGAAATTTCAAGTATTCTGTTTATGTCCAGATAAAAATATTATTCTTTTAAATATAACATTAAATTTAGCTTCTTTGAAAAGTGCCTTTAGTGTGTTTTAAATTGTATTTAGGAAAAGAAAATGTCAAGAGGTATGTTCCTGGTTCCCAAATTTGCATAAATAGTATTTTGAAATATGGACTTCACCTGCATTAAGAAGCATTTTAAATTCTGCATAGTAAAGAGTGAAACATTTTCACAGGGAAGCAAGTATTTGTGTTTAGTTGTATTACATAATTTTTTTAAAAAATCCTTACCTTCTGTCTTGGAGCCAATACTGTGTATTGGCTACCAGGCAGAAGAGTGGTAAGGGCTAGGCAATGGGGGTCAAGTGACTTGCCCAGGGTCACACAGCTGGGAAGTGTCTGAGGCCAGATTTGAACCTAGGACCTCCCATCTCTAGGCCTGACTCTCAATCCCCTGAGCTACCCAGCTGCCCCCGTGTTACATAACTTTTTGAAATTTGAAAGCTTCCACTTTTTTGCTGTAGATTTAAGGCAAAGTTTAAACATTCAATTCAATAAACATTAAGCACCTACCACAGCACAAGACATGGTTCTAGGTGTTAGGAGATATAAGATATTGTCTTCATAGGAGTGTAAGACATAGTAGGAGGCTGTGACATATACAGATAATCATGCTAACTATGGAGAGGAAAAGTGCAAAATGTTATCTTTGTTGGCCTAGCCATCCTTCCCAGTCATTTAAATCCCATTTCAAATGTTACCTCTTCTCTGGAACTTAACCTAGATTGGACACTGTCTTATAAAAAGGAGGGCAGCCATAATTTCCTGCTATTCCTGTGCTAAAATAAAATGTTCTTTGTGTAATGATACAAAATCATCTGCTCTTTGAGCTAAATGTCAAATTCCCAAGATCAGATTTCATCTTAATTGTATTAGCAAAGTTAAGTTCATTAAGCCTAAGTAGTTTTTCCACAAGGGATAGCAAATGGTTCCTTGGAGTATCTGACCATCTGTCCACCTTAATATTACAAAGGTCCAAGTAGAAGTTGAGTTTTCTAACCATCGTGTAAGGGTTCCCCTCTCCCCCAAACTTCAAATTTCAGGGGTAACTGTACTTTAGGTCGAGACTATAGTTTTTCTTCAAACACAATTAGCTCTCCACGTGGACACATATAGACATCCATCCAGATTTGAGGGACCAGAGGAAACAATGATTCTGGCACTCTCCCAGGGGGTGCAGATTCTAGGTCACTTGGAAAGAAAACCCAACCCATCCCTGAGATTTAGATCTGGGACCGTCTGTAGCCAACCAGCCTGGCTGCGCAGATACATTGGCATCTCTGTACAAAGGCATATCCCTGGCTAGCAAGAACAGTGACAATCTCTCACTTGGGTTTGAAGGATTTATGAGTTTTGCCATATAGTTATGATCTTGGTTTTATGGTATAACAAAACATAAAACTTAATTCTAAACAGATGCTACCATACCTAGGATTCGGCAGAGCACAAAGAAAGCTTTCACCTCAGAAACTGGAGTTGTTACTAGTGGCACAGTCTAGCAGGCAGTAAACAAGAGTGCTATTGGTTTCATTTGACATTTACTTACACACTTGAGGGGTCCCCACCCAGTGGAGGGGAATCTACCAGTCACTTTTGGACCTCCTGAGTTGATTCCACACTGGTTGCTGCTGTTAGCAGATTTGCTGGGATTCTCAAAGGAGGGAATCCTGGCCAGGAACATCACCCCTTCCCTTATGCTATAAAGAGAAACTTGTCAGGACTGTTGCCCTTCTCTCAAGCCCGTAGCTTCTTAACAACAAAGACTGTTTGGCCCATACCCAGTGATGGAAATTATATCTAGATTTTGTTCTTATTTCTATTCTGTTAGCAAGGACTGCTCAGGCAACTCGCCTAAGAAAATCTGTTTCTGCCCCCATATATATATATATATATATATATATATATATATAGTGTTGACTTTAGCCATCTTGTACATTGGTTATCAGTGATTTTGGATAAGTTTCCCACAGTATCACAGTTCATGTTCAGACAGCTCTCCCTTGTAAGCACTGAGGACAGGCACCTCGTCATTTCTTTTGTATTTACCCTCCGCGTCTTGCAATAAATATTGATGTTTGCCTCCTCCTGTCAATGTTTGAAGACCAACTGTGTTACGTTGCTAAGGGCAGAATGACTTTATTCTTTTCACTTTGTTCTTTGGCAGTAATCAGGCTATTAACTTTTTTTCTTTAAGTGTGCCTAGAAAAGCCCCATGTTGTCTTTTGTCAACAATAAAAGGACTAACGAAAAATTCTGAAGACACTGTTATCTTTAATAACTCCATCTTTGCTTTGATGTTTAGATGTCGTCTGATTCCTGCCTGGATGTTTTTATTCTAAACAGCTAATGAGAAAAGCTTGGCAAAAAGGAAAAGAGAATTTAGGAAGTTAGAAGAGTTAGAAGGGAAAGAAGAAACAGTTCTGTTAAGATTAAAATTCCCTGGAGCCTGCATCTTAATTTATGCTGCTTATTTATTAAGTAGTGAAAATGGGTTGAAGAGAGAAAAGGCACATAATCACAGGAGCTAACCCTAGCTCGACACTATGTGTCCACGTTCATTCCTACTGCTTGGCTAGAATAGAGAGTGCTGCTTCCTAGAAAATGGGGCATGAACTTCCTTGATCCATAATGTATAACTGCTGTGACATCACTTTGTCTGGGTCTCTGATTGAACAGACTTGATCTCAGTCCAGGGCCAGCCTCTTCTGGGACACGGGGAGCCACCAGGTTTCTGGCTGGTGTCCTCCTTATAAAGATCGGCCTTGTTCTTAATCCCATCACAGGGTGTTCACTAGAGAGCCACCCCGAGAGGAGGAAGAGAGCCATCAGCTGGTGTGCAAGTCTCACAGGTCTTTTGGTTTGTTTCAAAATGTTAACTTTAGTCTTCACCCACAAGTAGTTTACCAACAACCAGGTCAACGAATGGGTAAAGTGGAAGGATGCCACCAGGGGATAGTTGGTAGAACTCGCATACGAGGATCCCTGGACCAACACTCATTTTCCTTTAATCAACCATCTGGGAGTCTTTAAATGCTATAGTAACCAGTGGGCCCAAGCCAGCAAAACAGCTTCACTAGACCTGGGTCTCCAGCATACCGAGAGCCAGTTGTCATGACTTTTCCCCGGGAAAGCTGCCAGCAAGACTTGGGAACTGCCTCTTGGGTCTTGGAGAATGATTCCAGAGAGCAACAGAGGGCCAAAGCAGCCACAGTTGTTACAGTGTTATAGGCAAAATGAAAATCCAATATATGTGTGAAAAATCATTCCAGCGAGGAAACATTTTTCAGTGAGAAAACACTCCATGCACACGCATGTCCTGTTTTCCTTCAGCTGGTGAATCCTTGGGTAAGCGTACAGCACCGATGGTGGGGTCCAGCGGCGTCAGGTAGGGACCTGAGAAATAGTTTCATTTGGGAAGGCAGGTATAGCAGATGAAGAAAATCAGGGAATCATGGGAACAGAATCTGCAGGAATCCTTCTGTAAACTTGAGCTATGTATACCTTAAGGCAATATGAGAGAAAGTCATTCAAAGGCACTTCTTCCTCCACCTATCAGTTACCAAGTTAGCATGTGAAGTACCCAACAGGGCAAAACATGGCTAGGTTTAGTATAGGTTGGTCCATTAGGCGTCTCAATTCTGTTCCAGCAATGTTTAAACATTTTTGGGTTTGATTCATTCAATAAAATCTAAATGCATGTCAGGACAGGAAGTGCACCTACCAGATTTTTGTACAGTAAAGGAATGTAAAGTTATTCATTTATATTTATCCAACATTTAAGAAGGCTACGTTTTATAGGAACACAGAAATATTAAAAAATCTTGGAATTGTTTTGGAGAGTGATAGGCAAATTCTGCTATAGATACTCAAACAATCCTGAAAGTTATTCCTCCTCTCCCTCCCTCATTCCCCCACTACCCTAGGCCAGAACAGAATGACCTCTGTAACACACTGCTCTCACCCAATTCCACTAGACACAATTTTTTGATAGAGCAGATCATAATTAATTCCCTCTATAATTTTGAATGTGTAGATATTCCAAGATCACCATATCATCTGCCCACTAGAGGTAATCCAGAAGAAAGCATTTAGCAGTTAAATTTGCCATTCACATTGGGCCTTCATTTCTCCTTTCTTGAACACTCATCTTTTTCTTCCCTGGGCTGTTAAACCAATCCCAGCCACATTTAGGATTTAGGATTAAATAAGAGCATTTGTGTAAAGCACTTTGCAAACCTTGATCATCTATATAATACTCATTATTATTAGCAGATTAGAAATGCAGTAATTACTAAATTATTTTAGAGATCTGTTCTTCTATCTGTAAATATTTCACTCCATATCTCAGTAAATTGCTTCATGGAGTTCAACTCAATTGATGACATTTTTATCACTTTCTACATTCTAAGGTAGAGTAGGTACATATTAATACATAGGATTTGGAGTTATTAGGAGCCTTGGTGGCTTTTTAGTACAATCCCTTCATTTTACAGTTTATATTTACAGGATCCAAGATTCTAAGGGACTCCCCCAAAGTCCCATAGAGAGTAACAGAGCCAGGAGTTTTTTGTGGACAACCTATTCTAAACTTAGCCCTTGGACAGTGGATATCACTAAGCTTTTGCTTGATACCTTTTTTCTTGGTAGAACATGGAGAACATGATATTTGAAGCCTTTTCTGCTTCGTAATTGCCATTTAGTACATAGGATTTGGAGTTATTAGGAACCTTAGTGACTCTTTTCCAAAACCCTTTATTGTTAATACCTTTCCTCTGAGACTATCTCCATTTTATCTCTCTTACACACACACACACACACACACACACACACACACACACACACACACACACACACACACCAGTTGATAATTATTCTTTCCTTTCCAATAAGTTTTCTCTTCTTCAAAAAACCTATATAATCCTCCATACTTGATATTACCCTAGGGCTAGTGTTCCCCCAAATTGTAGATACTTGAAGTATTGTTATATTTCCTAAGGAAAATTAATCTCTCTCTCTCTCTCTCTCTCTCTCTCTCTCTCTCTCTCTCTCTCTCTCTCTCTCCCTCCTCTCTCTCTCTCTCTCTCTGTCTCTCTCTCTGTCTCTCTCTCTCTCTGTCTCTGTCTCTCTCTGTCTCTGTCTCTCTGTCTCTCCCTCCCTTTCTCTCACTCTCTCTCTCTCTCACACACACACACACACACACACACACACGACAATTCCTTTAAAGGGTTAAGGATGATTGTGAGGGAAAGGCACTCCATTTAGGATCAGGAGAGAATCAGAAACTTGAATCCTCTCTCTACAGGCAAAACTAAGAGGCAGTGAACCTGGAAGCCAAAGTTATTGGGGCACTGTGAACTGCCTTCAAGCATTTGAGGGGCTACTGGGAGATGCTTTATATTTGTTCTGCTTGGCCCCAGAGGGAAGAATTAGGATTCATTGGTGAAAGTTTCAGGGAAGCAAATTTGTGCTCCATCTAAGGAAAAAACACCATCCCCAAGAGTGCTGTCTAAAAGCATAATGGACTGTCTTGGATACCACTAAAAAAGAATCAAGTCAATAAGGCATAAACATTCAAGAGATATGTGGTAGATGGGCTACTTGTTTTGATGCAGGTTAGATTGGATGGCTATGATCCCAGATGCCTTCCAGTGCTAATATTCTGGCAACCAAGACAAGAGATAGATTGGTGGCAGTGAAAATAAGGATGTAGACAACCCAGCCCTGGAGCTTTCTAGGGGAAGAAAACAGAGCTAAGGGATGCAACTGGCTTTTTAAAAAAGTATCCTCTCATTATTTTTTCCTCATTTCAAATAGTCACAATCACCACCACTTCAGACTTTTCTTCTCTTAAACCTAATTTATTTGGTGGAACCCTTCTATTAACTTTTATTTTTCATTCACATTGTGTCCCTGCTCCTCTCACCACCTCCAGAATATACTTTTTTTTTCATTCGGTTTTTCTCCCCCCCCCCCAAAAAAAAACCTTATTATTGTTTTCTAGTACCCATATTTATTAAAATAGTCTTATCTCCACTTTTTATGGTATTCTTATTTGAGAAATGAAAACTTTAAGTCAATATCCAACTCTTGGTTTTGCCAACTCTTATTAAAAGTGCCCTAGTTTGCCCACATTAGAGACCTAGCCAGGAACATAGGCATTTTTCATCTCATTGTTTGTTCCGAAAAGTCCATTTTTCTTCTTTTCAACTACTCCCTCTTTCACTCCACCCTTGTTTTCCCATAAGATCTTCATTTCAGGACACCCTGCACTCTCAAACCATAAAGTCCTGTTTATCCAGGAGCCTTGACTGATCTACCCACCCATTTTATTTTTTTATTTTCATTTTATTTTTTTAAAACCCTTACCTCCCATCTTGTAGTCAATACTGTGTATTGGCTCCAAAGCAGAAGAGTGGTAAGGGCTAGGCAGTGGGGGTTAAATGACTTGCCCAGGGTCATATAACTGGGAAGTGTCTGAGGCCAGATTTGAACCTAGGACTTCCCCATCTCTAGGTCTGGCTCTCAATCCACTGAGCTACCCAGCTGCTCCCCTACCCACCCATTTTAGAAGAAAAGATAATTTGGCTTCTCCAGAGGTAGTCATATCAAATCTACCTATGACCTCTTTCCCAGATTTGAAATGTTCCTTCATGAATGGTTTGGAGATGACGAAACAACATTTAGGGACTTTAAAAATTAGCTCCAGCTGTTTCATATAATCTCCTATGTCTGCTTGTTCATGGGGCATAGTTCTTTCCCAAGATATGATAGTTGCTGTTGCTAAATACTTTTGAGATTGCCAAATGAGGCAATGGATCTTGGGTTTGGCAGTGGAGACCTAGTATGGGTAACAGAAGGCAAATCCGAAATAGAACATTGGTGAAGTGAATTATAGCTTTTAGAAATAAAGTATAATTTCTATTAAAGAAATGTTCTTCTATCCACAGTAATTACTCTCTCTGTGCTTGTAAAGGATAGACAAAGAGAGACAATGTGTTTGAAGTGAGCAGAACCAGAAAAACAGTGTAGATAGTAATAGAAATATTGTATGATGATGAACTCTGAAGAACTAAACAATTATCAGCAAAACAAGGCTCTAAGATAACCTTAAGGAACTCATGATTTAAAAAAAATAACACTCTATCCACAGCCAAAGAAGGAACTATTGAAATCTGATTGCAGATCAAAGCATGTCATCCTTTGTGAGTTTTATTTATCATACCTATGATATGTGTCTTCAGTCACAACATGGGGGAATATGGACATATGTATTACATGAAATCCTTGATATAACCTGCAACAGATTATTTACTGTCCTGGGGTAGGAAGGAGAAGGAGAGAGGGAGAGAAACTGAATCACAAAATGTCAGAAAACAATTATCAGAAATAATTTCTACATGTAAATAAAAAGAAATAAATGCTCCCTCCAAATAAAACAACACATTAAAGGAGTTTGGGAAAGGCTTTTTGCAGAAGGTAAGCTTTTAACTGAGACTTGAAGGAAGAAAACCAGGAAAACCAGGAGCAAGTATGAGAAGTGAGTGCATTCCTGGCTTGAGGGCAGCCAGTGAAAATGCTCAGAGTGAAGAAATGAAGAATCTTATTTAAGGAATAGCAAAGAGACCAATGTCATTGTACTGTAGAGTGTAAGGAGTAGCATAAGGCATAAAAAAACTGGAATAGTATAAGAAGAGTTGAGGTTATGAAAGATTTTAAGAACCAAATAGAGGATTTTATATTTGATCCTGGAGAAAATCTTGGGCCACTGGAAGAATGGGGAATGGGGAGAAGACTTGAGGCACTGGGAATTAACCAGTTCATAAGAATTGGAAACCCGTTGGATATGGGGAACAAAAGAATGAGGATGACCCCATAGTTGAGAGCCTCAGTGACTGGGAAGATGGTGGACACCATCAACAGTAATAGAGAAGTTAGGAAAAGGGGAAGGTTTTGAGGGGAAAGATATAAAGGAGAAGAGGATGATCAACAATATCAAAGCCTATTGAGAGGTCAACAAGGATTAGGATTACATAACTTTAGAAAAGTCACTTTACATTTCAGTTTTCTCTCCCATCAAATGGAAGGTTAGAACTAATTGATTTCTAAGTTTCCTTCCATCTCTAATATTCTATGAGCCCCCAAAGTCACTGTATTGTACAAAATGTCAGGGCTAAAAAATTATCTGTCCCTTGGATTTCAGAGGATTTTAGATTTAGTGTCTGGTGCTTGACAACTGAAGTCATTTTATCTAACTCATTTTTATAGATGAGGAACTAAAATTAACCTAAGATAGTACTGCTATCTAGTAGTAGATAGTGGCAGAGCTGGAATTTGAACTTCAATTCTTGACTTCTGATCGAGTATATAAAATAGCTAGGTGATGCAATGGATAGAGCACTGGACCTGGAATCAGGAAAGACCTGAGTTCAGAACTGATCTCACATCCTTAATGGCTGTGTGATTCTGGGCAAGTCCTTTAATCCTCATCTACCTCAATTTCCTCATCTGTGAAATGGGGATAATAATGGCACCTAACTCAGAGAGTTGCTGTGAGGATTAAATGAGATATCTGTAAAGCACTATGTAAATACAAATTATTATTTAGCTCACTGTTGTACAATACTGCCTCTTTCTTGGTATATGAGAATTTGATCTGTAACAATAGAGGTTCTCAGATTTTCTTGTATTCACACGTGAACATTATCTATTTCTTTCAATGGAATTCCCCCCCCCAAAAAAAAAAACAAACCTGTTTTTCATTTTCCTCTTCTAAGTGGAAAATGTTCCACTCCTGGCTGAAAAGACACGTTATGGTTGATCTTCTTCTGCCCTTGGCACTTGAGTTAATTTTCATAAATCAGATGAGTCATATGGACAGCAGACAAACTGACTTCAGTATCCAGTCAAAATAATTCAAAAATATTGTCAGTGAGTAATTTAACTACTGGTTTAAGAATGTAAGATGATTAACAATATATCAGGAGTACCTCTCAAATTTGCAAGTCATATTTTTATTTGTCTGCTTGTTCTCAAGACTAATTACTTAAGCAAGACCTTATGTCTTGTCTTGATGACTACACACAAAAGAATTGGGTAAGCTTCATATGAAAAGCAAGATTTGCCTAATTTACAATTGTGGATTGTAAAAATGTATTCATTTACCAACTAAGGACTATAATTATTTA
The DNA here is from genome assembly GCF_027887165.1 of Monodelphis domestica. Taxonomy (NCBI): domain Eukaryota; kingdom Metazoa; phylum Chordata; class Mammalia; order Didelphimorphia; family Didelphidae; genus Monodelphis; species Monodelphis domestica. Next base: position 66,496,776 of record NC_077228.1, on the reverse strand, counting down.
CTAATGACTATAATCAAGCTTAAGCTATTGAAACAAGTAAATAGTAAATAGAAAACTGGTCTCAGAGTCAATAAAATCTAAGTTCTAGTCCAGCTTTTAACATCTACTGTTTGTGTGACCCTGGGTAAGCCACTTAACTTCCCAATATACCCAGATAACTCTTTAAGATCTTTATTTAGAGGAATTCCAAAGAAGTGGTATGGCCTTAGTGAGAACAACTCATGTCAGACTATTTCCTTTTTCAACAGTAGATCAAGAGAATGTGAGAATCCCACCCCACCCCAATTTTATTTATTCCTTTTGATTTTCATTAATATTTTTTGCACTGCTTTCATTTCCAAATATATCCCCAGGCCTACCCAGATAGCTATCCCTTGTAACAAATGAACTTTTTAAAATAAAAAAGCATTTCCCCCAAACACATTAATTATGTCTGACAGTTTGTGCAAGACCATGTACCCATTGTTCCTTACTCCTTCAGTGAAAGGATAGAGCCATATGCTCTTAACTCTTTTCCAGGATCAACACTAGTTGATGCATTATACAATGTTCAGTTTGATTGTTTTGTTCTGTACATTTATATTGTTGGGATCAATCATGAATATTATTTTTCCTGGTTTCTTCTGTTTTACTCTTTGTCACTCCCTATGTCTATGCATGCTTCTTAGAATATTAAAAAAATTTTTCTTGCAGACTAATAATATTCCATTATATTTATATGCCACAATTTGTTTATTCATAATTTTTAGCAATTAGAAGGTCCCTAAAGCATCAAACTGTGAATAAAATTTTGTGACTAATTTCTCTGAGAAAGGTCTCATTTCTCAAATATATAAAGAACTAAGTCAAATTTATAAGAATCCAAGTTGTTCTCCAATTGATCAAATGGGCAATTTTTAGATGAAGAAATCAAAGCTATCAATAATCATTTGAAAAAAAAATCTAAATCCCTCCTGATTAGGGAAATGCAAATTATAACAACCCTGAAGTGCCAATTCATACCTATCAGATTGGCCAATATGACAATAAAGGAAAATAATAAATGTTGGAGGGGGTGTGGCAGAATTGGGACCCTAATGCATTACTGGTGGAATTGTGAATTGATCCAACCATTCTGGAAGTCAATTTGGAATTATGCCCAAAGGGTTATAAAGAATTAATAGCTTTTGATCCAGCAATATCACTACTAGGTTTATATCCCAAAGAGATAAAAAAAAAATTGGAAAAAGACTTGTGTGCACAAAAATATTTAAAGCTGTTCCTTTTTGTGGTGGCAAAGAATTAGAAACTGAAGGGATGTCCCTCATTTGAGGAATGGCTGAACAAACGATGGTGATGGAATACTATTGTGTTGTAAGAAATTATGAACAGAGTGATTTCAGAAAAAAACTGGAGAGATCTCCATGGACTGATACAGAGTAAAACAAGCAAAACCAGGAGAACATTGTACACAGTAACTGAAACATTGTAGGATGATCAAATATGATAGACTGTTACCAGTAAGATTGCAATGATCCAAGACAATTCTGAGGGACTTATGAGAAAGTACGCTATCCATGTTTAGAGAAAGGACTGTGGGAGTAGAAAGCAGATGAAGACATATTATTTATCACTTATTTATTGGGGGTATATGATTTGGATTTTGGTTTTACAAGATTATTCACTTACAAAAATGAATAATATAGGAATAGGTTTTGAATGATAATACATGTAAAATTCAGATTGAATTGCTTGTCAACTCCAGGAAGGGGAAGGGAAAAAGGGAGGGAGACAACATGAATCATATCACTTTGGAAAACTTACGGTAAATTTGTTATCAAAATAGAATAAAGATAAAAAATAAAAGGTCCCTATTTTGTTTCTAGTTATTTGCAACCACCAAAAAAGTGTTCCTCAATATTTTTGGTATATATGGGACCCTTCTTTCTGCCTTTGCTCTCCTTAGGGTCTATGACTAGCATATGACTAGCAATCTGGGGTTAAAATGATGAACATTTTCATAACTTTAGCAAAGTTTTCTATACTAGGAGGGCACTAGTATGTCTGTAGTCTTACAAGTCATTCAGCACTGGTAGCATTGATCCTTTTTCACATTTGATATTTTGTTAAACATAGAAGGAAATTCTAACCCTGTTTTGATATGAATTTGTTATTATATATTATTTGGAGCACTCTTTGTTATGATTGTTAATCATTTGCAATTGTTCTTTTGAGAATTCTTTGTTCATATCCTTTGATCCTTTTTCCAGGGGGAACATCTTTATGTATTTTTAGTAGTAACATGGATGTTAGCCACTGATTAAAGATATTTGATGCAATATTTGATGGCTTTTTTCCAATTAATAGCTTCTCTTCTGATCTAAGGTGAAATTGTTTTTGTTTGTATAAAAGTTTTTCTTTTTAATGAAGTAAAAAAATATTTATTTTCTTTTTTGCAACTACCTCTGTTCCATGTCTGATTAAAAATTTTCCCCTTAGATTTATCTGTGAAAGTATCTGATTTCACTGTCTTCCTTTTTTATGATGTCACCTTTAATATATATGACTCGTATCTATTTTGATTTTAGTGTAGTATATAGCATGAGATGTTGGCCCAAACCTAATTTCAGGCTAATTACTTAATAGTTTTACAGATGATTTTTGAGAACTAAGAAGTTATCACCTCTTTGGTTTATTGAATGTGGGTCCATGGTGTTCAGTTCTTTCTAATTCTTCCCTATTTAATCTGTACATGAATCTACTTTTTATCTAGTACCAAACTGCCACACAATTCAGTGTTTCAAAAGTCTTAGTGTAGTTTTAAGCTATTAATGCTTAAATATTATGCCTTAATTAAACTGCACTAAGACTTTGGGGTTCCTCATATAAATACTTGAGATCAGTAAATGCTATTCCCCCTTTGTTCCTATGTCTTTTCTTCTTTTCTTTGATATTCTAGACTTTCTCTTCCCCCAAATGGGTTCTGATATTGGCTTATTGACTCTATAAAGTATTCCTGAGGTAGTTTTGATTAGTATAGCCTAATCTATATTAGTAATTAATAATAAAAAGTAATAACTAATCTATTAATAAAGTCTAAATCTATAAATTAATTAAAGTAGTGTCATATAATATATATATATATATATTATCATATTAGCATAGTACAACCATGAACAGTGAGCATACTTCCAATATTTAAGTCATTCTCTATTTAAAGAGTGTTTATAATTTTAGTCAGAAATCTTGAGTCTGCCTTTATTGATTTTCTTCTGGAACTTTAAAACTTTTTAAAGAACTTTTAAAGAATTAAAAAAAACAAATTTCCTTTTCTATTATTCCCATCTGGATTTTTTTATTGCTATATAGAAATGTAATTTTTAGTGGGTTTATTTTTTTATCCTACCACTTGACTGGCATCATTAGCTGTCTAAATTAATTTCTTTGTTGCTCTTCCAAGAGTTTTCAAAGTAAACCATCATTTTATAAGCAAAATAGGAAAAATTATACCTTTTCAATGCCAGTACTTGGGCCTTTAATTTCTTTCTCTTGTTTTATTGTGATTGAAGCATTTAATAAAGCATTTTTGCTATTCCTCTAAATAAGCTGAAGAGATGTGGGATTGACCATCAGACTTTAAGAATTCAAGGGAGTCTCCATTGGAAGGCTCCAAGGATCTGTGTTTGATCCTTTGTTTCATTTTTCATCAATGACTTAAATAAAGGCAGGGAGAACATGTTTAATAAATTAGTAGGTAACACAAAGCAGGGAAGAATAAGTAACAAAAGATATTGTGAGAAAGAGGTACAGGCTCAAGGAAAGGTGGGACTCACTAAAAGGAAATATCTCAAGATCTTGAAACTCTGGAGAAGTGATGCAGGATCCCAAAAGATCTTCATAGGCCTTTAGATTGAATATAATTTAAAAAATATAAAATTTTACACATCTGTTCAAGAAATCCATTTCACAAATACAAGGTGAGTTATAGATCCACATCTCCAACTGCCTTCGGGACATGCCCTCCCTGGTGTTCAATAGGCATCTTAAGCTCAACATGCCCTAAACAGAACTCAGGTTCTTTCCTCTAAAACCTTCCTTTCCTCCTAATTTTCCTATTTCTATTGAGAATCAGCACCCTAACCCAAACCATAACCCAGGTTTGCATCCTTGGGGACCATCTTCCTTCACCTTCTCATATGCAATCAGTCTCCAAATCTTGATGGTTAGACTTCCACGGCATCTTTTACTTCTGTCTCCTTCATTCCTTCCCTAGTTTGGAGCTTAATCAGTTCTTTCCGAGATCATTTTAATGGTTTCTGAATTGTTTTCTTGGTCTCCTGCCTGTCCTCTTTGATGCATCCTCGACACAGTTGTCCAATTCATATTATTAAAACATGGCTCTGACTATGTCACCCTCCTTCTGGGAAAAGTCTAGTAGCTTTCTATTTCTTATATGAGAAAATAGAAACTCCTCTGCTTGTTTGTTTTAATAACCCTTGGTTTCTATCTTAGAATCTATATTAGGAATTGGTTGCAAGAGGGAAGAGTAGTAAAGACTAGGCAATGGGGGTTAAGTGACCTGCCCAGGGTCACACACTTTGGAAGTGCCTGAGGCCAGATTTAATAAATGCTTTTGGAAATGGATTGAGTTAAATGGGAGAGGCATAGTTAGCAGTTGGCAAAACAAAAAACAAAAACAAAAAAAATATTTGGGAGTCTTCATTTATGGCAAAAACAATATGTGACATTATAGTGATATGGCAGCCAAAAAACTAATGTTTTCTTTGGCTTCAAAAAGGGACAGATTTTATGAATGTGAGGAAATTCCTTTAATCACTCAGGTCATTACTTTTCCCTGAAACGTTTAGCCTTTAGTGAGTTATATAGAGAATGGAGAGGTTAAGTGATTTATCCAAGATCACATAGTCAATATGTTTCCAGGGTGACACCTGAACCCCAGATATAGATGGGGCCCAATGGCCACTGAGATCCCTTCCAAAGTGGAAATTCTGTAATTCATTGACTCTAGGTTCCTCCATATCTACCTATGCACATATGTGGAATATTTTCACAGGTAGGGGCTGGCACCTAAAGGGTTAAGATGCAGAAAAAAAGTTGGAGAGAATAGAGAGATAAAGAGAAAAGCAGGGAATTTGGAGTCTTATTTTAAAAAAAGTAAAAGAAGAGACAGATGTCTTAGCCTCATTTGAAATGGGAGAAAGAGGCACAGGCCCAAAATGGAAAGAAAGATTGGCTTGGTATTCCACTGCTACTATGAACCATGTGTTCTATGGAAGTTTCAAGGAAAGATGGGACTCACTAAAAGGAAAGATTTCCAGACCTTGAAACTCTGGAGAAGTGAGCTGAGTTTTCTTTCCTATGATATGGGAGTATTTGGGATAAGCAAAACTTGTTCTTTATTCAATGTCTTATTAGCTTAAGTAATTATAAGTGAGCTGAAAATCTTTTTAGGGAGAAAATAAAACCAAATGCTGATTTTCCAAAGAGAAATATTCTCATTAGGATTCAATGGGATATAGATCAATTTTAAAAGATAGCATTGGAGGGGTACATTTTCTCCAAATGGAATTGGGTAAAAGGGTGATATTATATATATATATGTATATATATATATGCTAATGTTTATATAGCTGTTAGTATATGCCAAACAATATGCTAAGTGATTTTAAATTATTATCTCATAGCAATCCTGTGAAATAAATGCTATTACTATACCCATTTAACTTGGAACAATGGAAGTGAAAATACCACAGAAAACTTTGTTATCCCAAGTGCTTTCTAAAATAAAACTGACAGGAAGAACAACAAATGGATGGAAACCATAACATGCATTTAAGTGTCTCTATTTGAACCCTAATTTCTCTGTATCGAATAACTTTAAAAATTGGCACTTTAAAAAATAAAGTTAAGTCAGATCTTTGGGAAAGGAAAGATTTTTAAGACTAAGCAAGAGTTAGAAAAAAGTGATAAAATGTAAAATAATTTTGATTACAGTAGGTTAAAAAGGTTTTATACAAATAAAATTAATGCAACCAAAATTAGAAGGGAAGTAACAAATTGGGAAAGAATCTTCATAACAAAAACCTCTGACAAAGGCCTAATTACTCAAATTTATAAGGAGCTAAATCAAGTGTACAAAAAATCAAGCCATTCTCCAATTGATAAATGGGCAAGAGACATGAATAGACAATTTTCAGATAAAGAAATCAAAACTATTAATAAGCACATGAAAAACTGTTCTAAATCTCTTATAATCAGAAAAATGTAAATCAAAACAACTCCAAGATCACATAGTCAATATGTTTCCAGGGTGACACCTGAACCCCAGATATAGCACATGGGCTAAAATGACAGCATGTTAATAAATGTTGGAGGGGGTGTGGCAAAATTGGGACATTAATGCATTGCTGGTGGAGTTGTGAATTGATCCAACCATTCTGGAAGGCAATTTGGAACTATTTCCAAAGGGCGCTAAAAGACTGTCTGCCCTTTGATCCAGCCATAGCACTGCTGGGTTTGAACCCCAAAGAGATAATAAGGAAAAAGACATGTACAAGAATATTCATAGCTGCACTCTTTGTGGTGGCAAAAGATTTGAAAATGAGGGGATGCCCTTCAATTGGGGAATGGCTGAATAAATTGTGGTATATGTTGGTGATGGAATACTATTTTGCTCAAAGGAATAATGAGCTGGAGGAATTCCATGTGAACTGGAAGGACCTCTAGGAATTGATGCAGAGTGAAAGGAGCAGAACCAGGAGAACATTGTACGAAGAGACTGATAACACTGGGGTACAATCGAATGTAATGAACTTCTCTACTAGCAGCAATGCAATGATACAGAACTATTTGGAGGGACATAGGAGAAAGAACACTATCTACATTCAGAGGAAGAACTGTGGGAGCAGAAACACAGAAGAAAAACAACTGTTTGATCACATGGGTTGATGAGGATGTGATTGGGGATATAGACTCTAAAAGATCACCCTGGTAAAAATATCAATATGGAAATAGATCTTGATCAATGACACATGTAAAACCTAGTGGAATTGTGCATCAGCTATGGGAGAGGATTGGGGGAGGACAGGGAAAGAACATGAATCTTGTAACCAAGGAAAAATATTCTAAATTAACTAATTAAATAAAATTTTTCAAAAAATAAAATAAAATAAAAATAATAAAAAATGAAGTTAAAGAGTCAAATCAAACACCCTGATAAAATCCAATATGAAGATGACATCTAAAAAGCATTGAAGGATCTCTTTATGAAATATCTCAGAGAAAAGATAGTTCCAAAATAAGGGGAAAGATATCACAAATTATATTGATAATTCTAAAAACAACTGAATTGTCATTATCTACCAGTCCATATGCCTACATCTTCATCTCTTTATTAAAAAGATCTATGCTCGTAGTGAGGGAATCCTTGATGAAAATATTTGAAAGAAACAGGCAAGTTTCTGAAATTATTCAGTGGAATACATTTTTAGAGTCATATAACTGAATGAAAAAAATTTTAAATGCAAGAACCTGCTGTATATTCTTTGTTGATTACAAAAATTCATTTGACTCAGCAGAGCAAATTCACTCCAAAGTCTCTCCTCCAACAAAGAGTCTGTTGTATGTATTTTATCCCCAACTCCCAATATGAATGTACATAGTAGATATCACATGTTTGTTAAATTGGGATAGGGAGAGGGAAAGAATGAGCAAAGGAGACAGAAAAGGAGTGGCCAGAGACATGGGAAATGTACCCAAAGTTCACAAGTTCATAGAGCTTAGAGCTAGAAGAGACCTTAGAGATTATTCAGAATTGAAAAAGAAAATAGATAAATCATGGCAATAAATAAGTTTTTATTTTAACTTTGGGATTAATTGATTTTTTCAACAAATTCATTTTTGCTGAAGCTAATATTAAAATCACATTGCAGTCCCCAATCATACAGTGGTCTTTACTGAAGAGAATCCACAATGAAATTCACAAGAGGATAATAAGATGGAGTCAACTCAATTCTACACATGTGAATTTTCATTTTTATATAGAGTCCAAAAAAGTCAGAAAGCAAGTGGTCATTTCTTTGGGGAGAAAATGTTTTCTTGAAGAGCTGGACATGAGCTACTTGGTTTAGATTTTTAAGGACAGACTGTTCTTTGTTAAAGCCAAACTTCTTGGCTTTTTGAGCAAACTGCCTCCTTGGCATTCTCTCACTCTTTAATTTTGCTAGTGAGAGATTTAGCTTACAATTTCAAAATAAAAAATTTAGTGACACTTTCTTCACTGAAATTCTCGGAGTCATGTCTACCAAACTCTACTACTGTGTTTAACTGAGCCTTCAGAGAAGAGAACATGCATTTCCTATGGGGAAAAGAGCAAACGAATAGACTAAAATGTTTAAAATGATCTCAATTTTTAAAAAGGATCATTTTAATAATGTCTTCTTAATAGGCATAACATGAATATGCCTAATATTATTTATTTAATTAATATGCACAAAATACAAAAGCACAGCTCAAATACTCAGATGGAAGAATGAGATACGAGGAACAGACAAACTGCAGTTACTGACCTCTCTCTTCTTAACTGAGTTCTGCTTTTCAGTAGTGCTTTGCATTCAGAGCCGGTGGACTGGAATTGGCAAGAGTACTTCAATATGGAAGGTCAAACAAAATAAGAAGGAACGGTTCTCTCAAAACTGAGATGGAAAATTATAGTTAGATTAACCAGAAACTGATAAGAGTTGGGATTTCATGATTAAATCATCAGATTATAACTATAAGGTTATTTCTTTAAATATTATTTATTTTTTAAAAAGGATTTCTTAGTAGTTCTATGGTGCTTGTTTGAATAGACTTCCCTTTGGGGGAATAAAAAGATTATCTAGTAGATAAAAACATTCCTTCTCTCAGAAAAACTTCACCTGTGATTGAAGACTAGGCTTTCTTACCTAAAGACAAAGAATTATATGCTAGAGGTGAAAATATACTGTCAGAGTTCACAGTCACAGAATTTCCAAGTTGGAAAGGACTTTGGAAGCCTTCAATGAAGGAGAACTCACTTTTTTTTTTGAGGCAACCTATTCGACTTTAAGACAGCTCCACTTGTTAATAAATGTTTTTAATATAAGCCAAAATCTCTACACTTTCTTCTTATTGCTCAAGCAAAGGGAAATAGGATAGCTAGGTAGTGAAATAGATAAAATGATGGACCAGGAGTCAGGAAGTGCTGAATTCAAATCTGGCCTCCAAACCCTTACTAGCTATGTGATTTTGGGCTAATTGTTTAAGCATTCTCTGTTTCAGTTTTCTTAGCTATAAATGGGGATTATAATAGCAGCTGCCTCCCAAGGTTGTTGGGAGAATCAAATGAGATAATATTTGTAAAGTGCTTAGCACAGTGCCCAGCACCTACTAGACACTTAATAAATGTTTGTTACCTACCTTTCTTCATCCAAATTCCTTCTGTGGCTATGCAGAACAACTTAATCTTTCTTCAGTATGCCATGTCTTGAAGTCATCATCCATTTCAGTCCTCTGACCTGACGACCTGTTACTATTAATGCAATATTGCCTTTTGTTTCACCCTCTGCTGATCCTCACCTAAATGTCCTTTACTAGATCCCTCTTTGCTTTCTTCACATAAATGCCTTTTTACTAAACTATCTTAGTCATGAAATTGTTTTAACCATATGTGCTTTAACTAGGCTGGGTAGTGAATGTATTAGATAACATATAGAATACATGAAGATCCTGAAAAGCTAGAATATCAGGATAACCTAATAAGAAACTGCAGTGGATTTGACATCAGAGGACCCTAATTCAAATCCAAGTTCTTCCTGTTACTGTATTGACCTAAGAAAAGTCATTAAAGCCCTCTGAATTTTCTTATTTGCAAAATTAGAAGGTTGGACTAAATGACCTTTTAAAAATGTTTTTATATTTTATTTTTTCCAATTATATGAAAAAATTAACTTTCATTTTAAAAATAAATTTGAGGAGAAGAATGACAATGAGAGAACTTGACAAATAAGATTCAGTTGAAGGAACCTAGGGTGTTTATCCTAAGAAGAGAAGCCTAACAAGGCAGAGAGGTAGTCAGGATAGTATTCTTATAGTGCATAAAGGGCTGCCAACCTCCTAGAACAAAGAAGTTGAAGCAATGCAGTATGTTGGAGCCAATCCCAAACAGTCCTGGTGGAGTTGATTGTTAAATTTTCAGTGTGAGCATTTACATCTTAAAATCAGCAAATGCTACCAGTTATGGATTTATTTATTTTTTATTATCTAAAATTAACATTTCTTGGGTAAATATTTACAAAAATATAAATTGTCTAGATTAACAAAAGAGGAAATGGAATACTTAAATAATTCCATCTCAGAAAAAGAAATTAAACAAACTATCAAGAAACTTCCTAAGAAAAAAATCCCCAGGGCCAGATGGATTCACAAGTGAATTCTATCAGACTTTTAAAGAACAACTAATCCCAATACTATACAAATTATTTGTTAAAATAAACAAAGAAAAAGTCTTACCAAATTATTTTTATGACACAAATATGGTACTGATTCCAAAGCCAGGCAGACCAAAAACAGGGAAAGAAAACTACAGACTAATATCCCTAATGAACATAGATGCAAAAATCTTAAATAAAATACTAGCAAAGAGACTATAGCAAGTTATCACAAGGATTATTCACTATGATCAGATGGGATTAATACCAGGAATGAAAGGATGGTTTAATATTAGGAAAACCATCCACATAATTGACCATATCAATAATCAAACCAAGAGAAATCACATGATTATCTCAAAAGATGCAGAAAAAACCTTTAACAAAATACAAGACCCATTCCTATTGAAAACATTAGAAAGTATAGGAATAGAAGGTCCATTCCTCAAAATAATAAACAGTATATATTTAAAACCATCAACAAGTATCATCTGCAATGGGGACAACTTAGAAGCCTTCCCAGTAAGATCAGGAGTGAAGCAAGGCTACCCATTATCACCTCTATTATTCAATATTGTATTAGAAAAGCTAGCAGTAGCAATTAGAGAAGAAAAAGACATTGAAGGGATTAAAGTATGCAATGAGGAGACAAAACTATCACTCTTTGAAGATGATATGATGGTCTACTTAAAGAATCCTTGAGAATCAACTAAAAGAATAGTGGAAATAATGAACCACTTTAGCAAAGTTACAGGATCCAAAAAATAAACCCACATAAATCATCTGCATTTCTATATTTCCAACAAAACTCAGCAGCAGGAGTTAGAAAGAGAAACTCCATTTAAAACCATTCTAGAAAAAATATAAAATATTTAGGAATCTATCTGTGAATACAAACACAGGAAGTATATGAACACAACTACAAAACACTTCACACCATTAAAACTGTATCTAAATGGAAAAATGCTAATTTTGCTCATGGGTAGAATGAGCTAATATAATAAAAATAATAAACTTACACAAACTAATTTACTTATTTAGTGCCGTACCTATCAAACTACCAAAAAAATCCTTATTTATAGAATTAGAAAAAAATATAGCAAAGTTCATCTGGAAGAACAAAAGATCAAGAATATCAAGGGAAATGATAAAAAAAAGTGTGAAGGAATGTGGCTTAGCAGTACCAGGTCTTAAACTGTATTATAAAGCAGTGGTTATCAAAAAACCAATATGGTACTGACTAAGAGACAGGAGAGTGGATCAATGGAATAGACTGGGTAAATGACCTCAGCAAGCTAGTATTCAATAAAAACAAAGATCTCAGCTTTTGGGACAAGACCTCACTATTTGAGTGAGGGATACAAACTGCTGGGATAATTGGAAAACATCAACATCTCACACCCTATACCGAGATACATTCAAAATTGGTAAATGGCTTAAATATAAAGAATGAAATCATAAATAAATTAGGTGAACATAGAATATTATACCTCATATCTGTGGGAAGGGAAGGAATTTAAGACCAAGCAAAAGATAGAGAACATTACAAAATGTAAAATGAATGATTTTGATTACATCAAATTAAAACCAAAATTAGAAGGAAAGCAACAAACTTGGAAAAAATTTTATAACAAAACTCTCTGATAAAGGTTTATCCCCCCCCCCCAAATAAGAAACTAAATCAAATTTACAAAAAATCAAGCCATTCCCCAATCAATAAATGGTCAAGGGCCATGAATAACGTTAACATTTCTGTTGTTATCCTTTAGCTATTCAATCTGTCTAACTCTTCATGACTCCATGGACCATAGCATGCCACATCTATCCTTCTATCCTTCACTATCTCCTTAAGTCTGTCCTAGCTCATGTTCATTGCTTTTGTGACACTCTCTTTCCATCTGATCCTCTGCCATCCCCTTCTCCCTTTGCCTTTAATCTTTCCCAGCATTAGGGTCCTTTCCCAATGAATCCTGTCTTCTCCAAAGTATTTAAGTTGCAACTTCGGTATTTGGCCTTCCAGTAAAAAGTTGGAATGATTTTTTTTTAAAGTATTGACTGATTTGATCTCTTTGCTGTCCAAGGGACTCTCAAAAGTCTTTTTCAGTACCACAATTCAAAAGTGTTGGTACTGTAATGCTCAGCTTTCTTTTTAGTCTAATTCTCACAGTCATACATTGCTACTGGAAAAACTATAGCTTTGACTGCTTGCACCTTTGTCAGCAAGGTGATGTCTCTGCTTTTTAGTATGCTGTACAGATTTGCTGTGGCTTTCCATCCACGGAGCAAGCATATCATAATTCCATGGCTTCAGTCATCATCTACAGTAATCTTTGAGCCCAAGAAAACAAAACCTGCCATTGCTTCTATTTCTTCTCTCTCTATTTACCAAGAAGTAATGGGACCATTTGCCATGACCTTAGTTTTCTTTTTATGTTAAGGTTTCCAGATTTTTCACTCTCCTCTTTAACCGTCATCAAGAAATTTCTTAAATCTTCACTTTCTGCCAGGGAGTGGTATCATCTGCATTTCTGAGTTTGTTGATATTTCTCACAGCAACCTCAATTCCAGATTTTGATTTGACTAGCTTGGCATTTTGCATGATGTCAATGACATTCAAGACATCAGCTTTTAAACTTTCCATCTCCTGTTTGGCCATATCCAGCTTACCCTGATTCCTAGATCTACCATTTCAGGTTCTTATGGAATATAGTGAGGGAGAAATGGAAGTAATATATATATTACACTTTAAGGTGTGTGATGTATACTTTTTTTTTTGAGAGAGAGCTGGTTGTTAAATATTTGCCACCCTATTCTTGGAGTGGGTAGAATTTGGAGAGGAGCAGATGTAGGATTGAGGTAAGAAAAAAACTTTTTAAATTAAACTGTCTAATAGTAGAATAGGATGCCTTAAGAGGCAGTGAATACTCCTTAGAGATGATGGTTAGTTGTGGTTTTATAGTGGGAATGCTGAACTAGATTCCTGAGATCCCTGCCAACTCAGAGCTTCCAGGGGTATAGCAATAAGTATTTGGCCCATTGCAAATTTGGAAAAGGAAGCTTAGAGGAGTCTAAATTATAGTAGGGTGCCCATGTCTGTAGGGAACACATTCCAAGACCCATTTGCAAGACATAGCTACCATGGAAGGCTGAAAAACAGATATAAGTGAATGCTGGCTGACTCCATAACAGGATTTTCTTGTACATGCATATAATGAAGTTTAATTGATAAATTAAGCACGCAGTAAGGCATTACCAATATTAAATACAATAATAACAAAGTATATCGTACATTATTAAACAGTACTGTTCCCATTTTCCCAAGGTTTAAATGGCTTGCCCAAGGTCACATAGCTAGGAAGTGTCTGAGCCACCTAGCTGCTCTTTACTTTAACTTTTGATGTTATGCTAACTGTACAGTAATATGCTCTCTCCCAGTTCCTGCCACTCGACTCAGTGCTCCACAGCCTCTCCCCACTCAAAAAAGAATCCCTAAAAAATCCCTTCAAGTAAAAGCAGAATTAATCCTAATGGAAACTGCCACCCTGGGCAGACTGAGACCTCCTCAGGTAGACATCTGGTACAGAGGAAAATATGCCTCAATTTCCTCATCTATAAAATGGGAATAATAATAACACCTACCAACCACAATTGTTGTGAAGGTCAAAAGATTATTAATAAAGTGTGTGATGTATAATAAGTTATATACAAATATTAGGTGTTGTTATTAGCTATCATTCCTATTATTATAGTAAGTTCAGTTAGAGTGTTATTCTTTTACTAACCCATAATAATGGCAATAAAAACAGAAGGAATATTTTAGCAAATATGAATAGTGTGGATGGAAAATGTTACATTTTTCTAAGGATCCTCCCTGGATGTCCCTCTGGCAGGAAAGGCTATCCTGATCTTTTTTTCCAGGAAAAACAAGGAGTCATAACATAAGCCTAATTCAGGTTGAAGTTGAAGACTGTTACTATTTACACCATTTCAGCATCTAAATTTCATCATAGACGAGACATACTTTCTCAGCTTTTAGTCAAACTTATTGTAAAAAAAAAAACAACCACATGACTTCAGATTTCAATCGATGTGATGCTCTAATGGGTTTTGCAGAAGAAGAGCCATGCAACTCAAATTGTCCATTTTTCTTACAGGATCATGTGAACCTAGAAGAGGAAATAAGCAGTGATACTTTAGTTAACAAGGAGAAGGCAGGAGTAATTTACAAAAGTTGCAAAAAACAGAAGAATCAAAGAATAAGAGATGCAAACTTACCAGGTACTATCTTGAGAAAATATGGTCCCACAACACTTGAAAATGGCTACAATGGAGAAGGATGAGGATAGAGCCTGGACCTGTGAATCCACTGGTAGAGGGCAGGAAACTGCCTCTGCTAATGTAGATCAGTATCTTTACTACAGTTTCTAGTCTCCTAGAGCACTGAAACCTTCAGTGTCTTGCCCAAGCTCCAACCAACCACTCTATCAAAGTGCCAGACCTAATAACAGAGCTAGAAAATAATATTTAGCACTTTAGAATATAGTTCTTTGAGGGCATTTATGTCTTTGTATCCTTCTCATACAGCTGGCGCTCAGTAAATATTAGTAGAATTGGATTTCAGATGAATTCTCAAAGGAGGAATTTGAGATCAATGGGTAAACTGAGCCCTGAAACTGAGTTTGTAAAGTTAGTTCTAAATAACTGGCTCGGTCTGGGAGCTTTCAAGCTCTTTTTGCCTTTTTGTTGTTGTTTTTGAATTCTAAATTTGAATGCCCTTGTTTCTCAGCTGGCAGTGCATGTGAAAGACTATAAGGCTCAAATAAGAAAATCTTGTTCCATGGTGAAGTTTTTCTGAAAGCTCTGGTGGAATTGGCTGATTCATATAACAAACATTCATTCAACAAATATTTATTGGGCTTTGACGCCCCTGGGAGCTAAATCTTTTCATTTAATGATCCATGTTATTCTTGTGTCCAGCGCGCCACTCCCCACACCCCCACCAAAGGAAAGAATCTGCTTTATTTACGTAATTCAGGTCATTTTCAAATACAGAAAAATAGTGCCATTGTTTAAGTTTTCTTCAATGAACAGTGACTTGGCATAAAGGGACTTGGCATATGCCAACATGATTTGGCATAATAACCCAGGTTTTCTAATCTTGATTTCTGTGACTAGTAGGTGCTTGACCCAGGACAACAGAATCAATCAACAAATATATTTTAGATGTCTATTATATTCTCTCATGGAGTTAAATTCAATAGAAACACTGCATACAATGTGTAAATAAATGGAATAAATACATATATGATATATATAACAATAAGTGGACCTGCCACTTTATTTCTTTGAGGCTCAATTATCACATCTATATAATGAAAGGGTTGGACCAGAGAGTTTCCATGGTCTTGTCTGGCTCCAAACTCTATGACTCTCTGAATTGCTTGAATAAGCATGGCATATAAAGACTGCTGAATTCTGAGTTAGAAACTCTAAGTTCAAATCTTGCCTCCATTGTTTAATAATTGTAAGACTAAGTCATACTTTGAGGAGGGTCTCTGAGTTTCAGAGAAATTTGATGCAAAGATTTTTCCCCCTTCAACCATTTCTTGTCCTATGCTAGATACATTGATGTCTGTACAAAAGCTTTACAGTTTCATGTAATCAAAGTTATCTATTTTATCTTTTGTAATTATCTCCCTCTCTTGTTTGGTTAAGAATGTATCTCCTACCACAGCCACAGAGAGATATATAATCTGTTTCTCTTCTAATTTTTTATAGTATGACCTTTAATATAAAGGGTACAAAGAAGACATTGTGGAATATGGTATAAAGCACTGGTCTAAGTCTAATTTCTGCCAGATTGCTTTCCAGTTTTCCTGAAAGTTTTTCTCAAATGAAGAGCATATTTCCTAGGTAATTTCTGTTTTCTACTTTATCAAACTCTGGGTTATTGAGTTTCATTGTTTTCAGTCTCTCTTGTTTAGTCTGTTCCATTGATCTGTCTATTTTTTAACCAATAACAGATGATTGTGATGACCACTGCTTTATACTATAGTTTGAGGTCCAGAAAGGCAATATCCCTCTTTATCGCCACTTCCTTTCATCATTTTATTTGATATCCATTTGATATTTTAGCTTCTCCAAATGAATTTTTTATTATTTCATAAAAATGCTTTGTTATATTATTATTAATTATATGTATATACTTAATATATAATAATTACATTTCTCATTATGTTGTTAAAGCACCCACTTAGTAATTTGATTGATATAATGTTAAAAGTGTAAAAAAAAAAAACACCTGATTTATGACCATTCCATACAAGTGAAGGACCAGCCCATGACCTCCTGGGAGTAGCGACCCCACCAGGAACCTCAGAGATTCTTCACTCATCAAGTTCTTTTATCTTCACATGCTTGGAGATAGAGAGTGGGGATGGAATGGATGAAGACAGAAGAGAAAGGAATGTTCACAGAGCTGACCCACCACTCCCTTTTCTCCACCAATTGTAGAGTGTGTTCCCAGTTCTCTTCTCATTCAATGTAAGATCATGCATTTCCCCTCAGAAAGAATGCTATGTTATGGTTAGATGGTTAGGGTTCTCAACAGATACATTAAACTTATGTTGTAACTGAGCTTTAGTCACAGAACTACCATTTGTATTTTTTTTTCTGTGTAAAAATGTGTTCCGGGCATGTGGCAAGAAAGGGAAAAGTAGTACTAGGAAGATTTTTCTGCCTCATCTCACAAAACAGAGCTGGCAGCGAAAAAGCAATAAGGTACAGGGTGGAGTTACCAGGGCTTTGCCCCAGGGTGACTATTTTGAAAGCATTGGAAATATTTATAATTCTTTCACAGCATAGAAAAAAAATCAGTTTACCATGTTTCTTCTCCACCTTCCCTTCCCAGAAGCAACATATTCAAACTTTCCTCTCCTCTCTCTACCCCACAATACCCCACCGTCAGGAGCTGATTCTGGAGAGTTAAAACAAAACAAAGAATTGACAATTGAGGCAAAGGAAAAGGATTTATATGTTCTAAAATATTTATAACAACTTTCTTGCAAGAACGAGAAATTGAAAGGATGCCCATCAATTGGGAAATGGCTAAACATGTTGTGGCATATAATCGTGATGGAATACTACTTTGCCATAAGAAACAGTGAGCAGGTTATTTATTAAAAACCACTGAAAGACCTACATGAAATTATCAAGAGTGAAATGAGAACTAGGAAAACATTATATACAACAACAAAAATATTATTTGAAGAATGACTTGTGTCTGTTCACTTCCAGAGAAAGAACTGAAAAATAGAAATAAGCAAGACATAGCTTTAAATCTATATCTATATCTTTTTGTCTTTGTGGGGAGGGGACAATGGGAGAGAGTGACCTGGGTTTTTTAGTGTAACAAATAAACAAATAAATGAATTTTTAAAAAAATAATCTAGCTTTTTGCTACTTTTCTAGTCTTCTTATATTTTACTCCCTTCAATGTACTCTAGGATTATTGTTACACTGGCCCTCTTGCTGTTCTTTGCATAGGACACCTCATCATCTATGTATCTTTGGACTGACTAATCATAATTCCTCAAATGCCTCTCCCTCTTCAGTTCTTTCTCTTAGTTTCCTTTGCTTCGTTCAAGACTATAACTAGATGCCCCACTCCTTTCTAGCAAACACAAGTAAAAGATTAACTTGAGGACTTTTTTTTTCTGTTTCTTTCTTGGAGAATGATTTGTACTCTGATAGAAAAAATAATAGTTTTGTCCTAGTTACAAAATCATGGATATCTACCTGGATGCTGCTCTAGTAATTCTCAAGCCATTTTTACTTTCCCTGTGGGGAACAAACTTTGCCAATTCATGATGAAGAGAAAGGCAGAAAATATGCAGTATTGTGTAGTAAGTACATAAGGATAATAAAACAAAGTATTATGTAAAGTCTGAGGGGGAAAAGGTTGTTTCCAGCTTTGGGAGTGGGGAGGGTGATCAAAAAAGGATTCAGAGAAGAAGTGACATTTGAGTTGGATTTTAAAGGATGGAGAGGAATTCAAAGGATAAAGAGAGGTTGCTTTTAAAGCATAGGAGATAGCATAACTGAAGGCATGAGAGCATAGTGGATTTGATGGGAGAGTAGCTCCATTGCTTTCCTTCACAGGTTTCCATGAGCAGTTTCTGCTCTTCAAATGGGAGACCTGCTTTTTAATAAAATGGAGGAAGCAATATTTTAAAACTATATATAGTACTTCATTTTAGAGGTGTTTGCTGTTCCATTCATGCTTATGCAAGACTTACAAGCCCTAGGAAAGATTCTCCTATTTGTGATGATTATTTCAGTGTCCAGTGTCATGTTCTTTAGGGTCTACATTTCAGAGATCATGAGATGACAAATACTAAGTGCACCAGAGAAGAGTTATAAACAGAAATGAATTAAAATTTGTAGGATCAAATACTGATTAAAAATAACTTCAACATAAAAGAAGGCCAGGAAACAAATATAGGAACCAAAGTTTACTCAACTAAGAAATGTAGCTGTCAGAGTTATAAATGGAGATGGTTTTCAGTAAGAGATATATTTGTGATACGAAAGAGTAACTATGGAAGCCACAAGAGTCAGGAAATAGGTCACAGCAATAAAGCTAAGTACAAAAACCAGGGATGAGATTAGGAAGACTAAAGCTAGAAGAAAAATCTGCTAATAAAACAACAACTAGCATTTTATAGTTCTGTGAAGTTTGAGAAGTGATTTATATGTTCTCATTTGGTCCTAAAAAAAAAACACCATTGCCAAAACTATCTACTATATCCCATAAAAATGATAGACTAAAGAAAACCTCTTAGGAAATAGGGAAAAGTCTAAACATTTGAATGTCTTCACTTTTGTCTATTCCAAAAAAGTTAGACTAAAAAAGATGGGTCAGGGAAGTAGGGAATGAGCATTTATATAGGAACTGCTGTGTGCCAGGCACTGTGCTAAGGTGCATTTCCTAGCCATTTCCTAGGGTCAGGAATTGAGTCTTGGGCTTTGTTTGTTTCCTTCCTTCTTTCCTTCCTTCCTTCCTTCTTTCCTTCCTTCTTTCCTTCCTTCCTTCCTTCCTTCCTTCCTTCCTTCCTTCCTTCCTTCCTTCCTTCCTTCCTTCCTTCCTTCCTTCCTTCCTTCCTTCCTTCCTTCCTTCCTTCCTTCCTTCCTTCTTTTCCTTCTTCATCTCTCTCTCTCCGCCCTCCCTCCCCCTCCTTTCCTGCCCCCTTTCCTTCTTCACTTCCTTCCTTTAATGACTTAATGATACCAGAAACCTTCAGTGATTCCCAATTGCCTCTTGATTCCCAAGACAAGTTCCTCAAGCCTGGCATTTAAAACCTTCTACTATCTATTTCCAATCTATTTGGCCAACATCATTCTATCTTAATAACACCATTACAGTTACGTTTCCAACATCCAAGGTCCAGACAAGGCATTCCCCATGCCTAGCATATGCTCCCTCCTCATTTCTGCCTCTCAGAATCCTTGCCTTACTTCAAGTCTCAGTTTAAGTATCATCTATATCATGATGTCATCTTGAATCTTCCCTCTCTCACCCCTTATTGGTGTTTTCTCCTCTACCCTTCCCTCCCAATCTATTTTCCTTATAAGTTATTAATTTTCATAGATGTTGTTGAGTGCCAAGTTTCTAGAAGGTAAAGACCATCGTTCCTATTCCTAGCACAGTGATTAACAAATGTTTAATTGAATTGAATATATTCACTAAGTTTCTTCAGGTATCTGAAGAAATCCTCAAAATAAAACTAATTCTAAGTTACTTAATTTTTGTAATTAATGCAGGCTACATAGCACTTTTAGGAAGGGACAGCAGATTTAGCACATCAAATATATGAGGAAAGAGGTGTAACAGTTCCTGTAAAGTTAGAGATAAAGTCTCACCCATTCTATGAATATTTCTTGAAGGCTTGGAACACCTTGAACCACAAAGGACTTCTTGGTCTACCTTAAATCTTTGTGTTACTCTATCAG
This sequence comes from Monodelphis domestica, assembly GCF_027887165.1. NCBI lineage: Eukaryota > Metazoa > Chordata > Mammalia > Didelphimorphia > Didelphidae > Monodelphis > Monodelphis domestica. The sequence goes on along the minus strand of NC_077228.1, from coordinate 66,476,317 downwards.
AATAGTAGTTGTAGAAACCTTAAGTTAGACGGGGCAAAAGGTACTCACTCTCCTGGGATCCCAGACAAAAAGGTGCTCCCTGAGAAAAAAAGTGACTCTAGCCTTCTAAGGTATGGGTTAGAATCCTACCTTTGTAGCCTGCTGCCTGGGTGACCCCAAGCAAATCACCTTCTAACTCCTGATGTCCATCCCCCCACCTTTCAACTCAAAATCCCTTCTCTACTGGAGTCTCAATTTCCTTGTTTGTACTTTTTTTCCTGTTTTCATTCTGTATACCAGAGTGGAAGAGAAGTATCTGGATTCCAAGGACTTATTCTGCAAAATCAGAATTGGAGAGAGGGAGAGGGGTTGGAGAAGGTCTAAAGGGCACATAGATACTGAGCAAATGATGATGGCGGAGTTATTTTTATTTTTTCCATGAAATCTCTGTTCTACTTAGTTGATGGAAATTCATTTGGCAGAGGAAAGCAGTTTCATAAAACCTGCTATAAAAGTCTCAGGTTTTCATTTAATTATCTTTCACTCAATGCCTTTAGTTGTGATCTAGGAAACTAGCTCACTTCCTGGAGCACAAATTCATGGAAAAAGTTACTAGACTAAGGGCCTTTCATGATTACTGGGTAATGACAGGGAGGGGCTGGTGGGTCCTGGAAGGGAGCTGAGGCAAAATGAATAATAAATATGATTTTCAAACCTTAAAATGTCATATGAATGCCAGTTGTTCTTATTATTATCATTATCATCACCACCACCATCATCCATGTCTCTAGTGAATGTTGCTTGTTCTAGAGATTTACTGGAAAGAGCTTTGGATTCGTTGATCTGGAGATCTAGATCTTTTTTCAGATTTTTTGTCAGTTACTGGCTGTTACTTCCAGCCATGGCAATAGCCTGTCAATTGTTATACCTGCCCTTGAGTCTCTTCTCAGTCCACTCCATCCATCTTCCATTCAGCTGTCAAACTAATCTTCCTTAAGTACAAGGCTGATCTCTGGGCTCTCACTCCCAGGTGCTAGTCGTTTCCTTTCATCTCCAGGATCAAATAAAAACTCAGTCAAAGTTCTAGGCAAGCTGCCCCCTTCTACCTTGACAGTCTTCTCACACCTTACTCATCACCACATATTCTGTGATCCAGTGATGCTGGCCTCCTTGATAACACTAATTATTAACTTCAAATCTAGACTCCAAGTATTTTTGCTGGCTGCCCCCCATCCCCATTTCTGGAATATTCTCACTCTTTATCTTCACCTACTAGGCTTCCAAGGTTTCCTTCAGGTCCCAAATAAAACCTAATCTTCTAGAAGTCTTACCCAATTCCTCTCCCTCTTTTTTTTTTAAACCCTTACCTTCTATCTTACAATCTATGCTAAATATCAGTTCCAAGACCCAAAATCCATAAGGGCTAGACAATTGGGGTTAAAGACATGCCCAGGCAAAGTCTGAGATCACATTTGAACCCAGGACCTCCCATCTTAGGCTTGGCTCTCATGCCATTGAACCACTGTAATGGAGAAAAGGTTTGGGGATGGTAAAGGAAACAGGATCTAGGAGAGAGATAGCTGATGTTTAGGGTTGGCTCAGAGAGAAGAGAGGGGATTTGAAGATTTTCCCCCTTCTGCCTTCCCTCCTTAGCTATGACTTCTCTCCCAGATTTGCTCTTGTCCTTCTTGTCCCCCCTCCACTACTAGAGACTTAAATATTTCTTCTTAATAAGCTGTCTATCCGCCCTGACGCTGTTCACTCACACTTGGTTCAAAGTTTGGGGAAAAGATAACTACTTTAATGTCAATTAACTCAATCAGGGTGATATCAAGGAATGGATGGCAGGGAAAGAATGGAAAAGGAAAGTGGAGGGAAGGGCATCCCTTTATCTAGCTAAAACCCTTTTCCCTCCCTCTTTGAGTTGGGGGGGGGGGGACTCAAGCTTTGGCAGCCTGAGCTTCCTGAGAGATAGTCAGGTTGACTGCCCCTTGACCATAGTTCAGACCCAGGGCACCAGGAGCTGACAGAGATTCAAAATGCCTTTCTCAGGTTTCTCGTCAACAGTCTTTTGAAGGAACTGTGGTCCATGGATATTAAGTGCCCATGGTCACTCATAGTAAATGTTTGAGATTTTAACCTAGATTCTCTCACTGTTTTTGTTATAGTAGATGATTTTATTTATTGATTCAAGATTTTTTAATTGTTTTAATTGGAATTCATATTTTTGTGTTTTTTGGTTTTAAAACAACTGTTGATTTCTGGGATTGTTAGCTGTATGTTCAATTCTTTGAACTCTTTAGCTTTTACTGATAGAAGTATTTTACACAACTGTTTTGGCTATATCCCCAAAGTGTTGCTATGTCATTTCATTGTCATAATTTTTATAACACTATTCACTGTTTTTATTTTTGTTTTTACCAATTCTTTAAAATTATTTGTTTTTTTTAAAAACCTTTATTCTTAAAACAAACAACTGTACCTTTCATTTTAGAATCAATACTAAGTATTGGTTCAAAGGCAGAAGAGTGGTAAGAGCAAGGCAATGAGAGTCAAAGTGACTTGCCCAGCTAGCAAGTGTCTTAAGCCAAATTTGAACCCAGGACCTTCTGTCATTCTTTTTCCATCCTCAATGGATGAACAGATTACAGTTTATGAATAAAATGGAGTACTACTCTGCTGTAAGAAATGAAAGAAAAAACAATTCAAAGAGATATGGAAAGACAACATGAATGGATAGAGTTTGGTGAGCTACAACCAGAAGGACAAAATATTTTAACATCAGTATTATAAAAAATGGAAATTTTTAAAAGAATATTTAGATTAAGAACCAGGCCCAGAGACAGGAGGTCCTAGGTTCAGATCTGGCCTCAGACATTTCCTCTCTGTGGGACTCTAGGCAAGTCACTTAACTCCCCTCCCTTACCACTCTTCTTTCTGGAACCAATACCTAATATTGATTCTACGATGGAAGGTGAGAGTTTCAAAAAAAGAAAGGAAGATGACTTAATAACTTTGAGCAACTAAGTGATCAAACATGATTCCAGAGGATTGATAAGGAGGAACACTGCACACATTGAGACAGAAAAATGATGGGACTAAAATGAAGAATAAGAAATGCATTTTTGGATGCGAACAATGTGGAAATTTATTTTGCTTGACTGTATTTATGATTCGGAGATTCTATGGTTTTGTGTTTGTATTTGTTTCTTTTTGGTAGGTGAGGAGAGTTGAGATGAAGAAAACCAAATATTTGATCAACCAAATAATCAATGATAACATTGAGAAAAATAATAAAAAATTTAAAATTAGTGTTAATATGAGAGATTTTGCCAAATGAAATTTTGATAATTAGATAAACTATGCCCATAGACTTCCTCTGACCTACCATTTACCAAAAAAAAAAATCGCTTCATGATGAAATCATGCTGGCTCTTTGTGATAACTGTTTCCCTTTCTCATTTGACAATCTTGCCCAAGAAACAAACTTAGGTGAGTTTGCATAGGTAAATCAAGTCTATTTAAATGGGGTACACAGCTAAATGTCTATATAAAGTGTTAGGAGAACTCTCAACTGTGTCCAACCAGAGAAAATTGTAGTCAAACTGCCTGAGGCTAAAATGGCAGTACAGGCCTAGCACCTAGAGGAATGTGGACAGCAATTCCAATGCCCCAGCCCTCCCTCTACAGAAGGCACAGTCTTTGTACCTTTGTGTTAGTCAAGGGGTAGGACAATGGTATAGTCTGTTGCTTATAGGAATCCAAGAGCCAGACAGAGCCTAAAAGGTCATCCAAGCTAACTTCCTCACTTTAGAGGATTTAAAATAACTTGCCCAAGGAGCTAGGATTCAAACTCAGAACCTGTGATCCAAGAGGAACATTCTTTCCACTGAACAACACTGCCCCCTTAAAGGCTGGAAGAGAAGCAAACATCTCATGGTTGAGTTGGGAATTAGAAACTGTTGAATTCTTCTTTGGCAGTCATGATCTCATCAGTTAACCCTTAATGGCCTTTGGCCATTAGTTCTCTTTGCTAGCATCCTGCAACAAGTATTATAGTGTATTCAGAATACAAGGTGGGCTAGGGAAAAGGTACCCCACTGCCATTTTTATGTCCCAGATCTGAACTCTTCATATGGATTTTCTTCCTGTTTCCCTTTCCCAGAAATCTCTCTCTCTCTCAAAAAAAAAAAAGTTCCATGTCACCAAGCTGGAGGATTCTTTAAGAGTCACCTCTTATACTTCCTGAGTCACATCTCTCTTGGCATCGCTGGCAGCATGGTGGCCCAGGAGGCAAAAGGTTTCAAAAGGTTCACAACAAGCTCTTTAATAGACATTCTAGAAATGTGCCAAGAACTGAAGTCAAGCTTGCCAACCTAGTGTTTATTGAGTCCCTCTCCTTCCCCTTTTTGAAAATCAAGACATTGGCTCATCCATGGTCCCATGGCACCTCATTCTCTACAGTTTTTTTTTTTTTAAATCACAAGGAGAAGCTCCAACAATCACTATCATAAGTATTTTTTTCAGGATCCTATAATGTAATTCATCCAAGATTAGTAAGTTGAACTCCACAATAGGTCCTTATATGACTTAGATTTCAATTAAAGTATTTTTTGTAATAACAATAATAACTTACACAGTAAGGTTTATAAAACACTTTATTTACATGATCTTGAACCCTGAAACAGCCTTGTGAGGCAAGTTTCCTAATTTTCTTAGGCGCCTCGAGTCAGGAAGACCTGAATTCAAACCTGACCTCAGACACTTACTACCTACATAGGCCTGGGCTAATCACTTAAGCTCTGTTTGCTTCCATTTCTTCAACTATAAAATGAGAACAGTCATGGCACCTGCCTTCCAGGAATGTGGTGAGGTTCAAATGAGATAATGTTTGTAAAAAGCATTTAGCACAATGCTTGGCAAATAGTAGGTGCCATATAAATGATTTTCTCTTCCCCCTAATTTTGCTAATGAGAAAACTGCAGTTCAGAGAGGCTGTGATTTTTCTTCTGACCAAACATGATTTGAGCCTAGATTTAACTGACTCCTAGTCAAAGTCTTGATCTTTGATGTCACATTTCCTTTCACTTTTCTAGTCTGAAGAACATTCTCCTTTGTAGAGAAAACAAAAAAGAAAATAGGAATTAATTCCTTCCTATTATAATCCCATTAACCTAAAGGTTCCAAATACCTTCTGTGCTCTTCTTGAGTAACCAGAAAAACTCTTTCCAGTGTCCTTATTTTTTGTCACCAGTAGGATCAAGCAATTTCCCCCATTCATCTTCTGTTATCTGTGTCTTCTTTCATCTTCTGTAAAGGTATTTTTTGAAATAAAGGTTAATCACTGAGTTTCCTGGATATCCACATAGGACTCTTTAGATCAATGACCCTATTTTTCTTTATCAGAATCTCATTTTGGAGGGGCCATGAAAGATGGTGACATTAGAAGGAACAGTACAAACTAGCTCTGCTCCCATGGCAATCTTTCCTACAACACAGATTGAGGAAGAACACCTTACAAGTGGTGACTGAGAAATCCAAGGAAAACAATAGTGGGTCATTGTTCTGGGCCAGGTCAAAGGAGGGAGATGACTAGAGGGAGAGGGGTTCAGCAAGGAAGGACTCTATCAAGCAGGAGATTTTGTTGGGGAAGTGGTTCTGTCTGGGAGAGGGACAACATAAAGCTGAGATGTCTGATGTATTAATTTGACTCTGGAAAGGGGTCCGGGATCAAGCCTAGACAGAGAATGGACCTAAAGTTATATACTGGGTGAGAGAACAGAAACAGAGGTCAGTTGGACCCCAGAGTGAAGTCTCAAGGTATTCTGGAGCAGATCAGAACTGGGGTTATAGATGGAAATTGTGTTTTGGGTCAGGAAGCATAGACCATTGGTACATGCAGCTATGATTCTCTCACCCTAGACCAGGCACAGAAGGAATCTGGGGTCCTCAGCCAGGGGGAAGCTTGTAGGTCTGTCACTCTAAACATGCGGGACCTTCCAGTTTGCTGACAGGGGCTGGGACCAAAAGCTGTTAGCTGAAGCTCCAATCAGGAGAAAGTTTGTATTTGTGTCACCCAGACCAAAAATGGGGTTGGGAGCAATTATTAGATGCACTGAAAGTTTGCAACTCTCTGGTTAGAGTCACCCCCAATCCTTGAAGAGCACAATACTCAATACTCATAGAGAGCATTTGACAAGTTCTCAAAAAACATATGTAAGGGTTAAATTAGAAGTTTTGACAAAATAAGAGAGCAGCTTTTAATAATTAAAGTTTTAATGAGAATATATTAGAGTTATAAATTAATATTATCCCTTTAAGCCAGAGAAAAGAAAACTTCTAGCAGCTTTTAACAATTAACACTTTAGCATAATTAAAATAGAGATAGTAAAAGAATATTGTAAAATGAATATAGTAAAGAAGAGAAATATAGGAAAGAGGTAGAGAAAGAAAATTTCCTAATGTCTATACTAGTTATCCTATAATACCTATAACTAACTATAATTACTACCTAAAACTGCCTATATCTACCTATAAATAACTACTACCCCACAAAGTTCCAATCCAATCCAGCCCAATCAAAACCAACCCAATCAGTATTTAATCCAACCCCAGTTAGGTCAGTCAACAAAAACCAGTCACCTTCCAAAAAGTTCAAGGAAGGGAAAAAACCCTAATAGCCCAAATCAAAAGCCCAAAACCCAAAAGGCAAAAAGCCCTCTAAAGGCTAAAGCCCTCTCAGTACTTTCAGGCCTACCTTTATATTCCAGCAACTAAATGCCAACCACCAACTAATCACTAACCCACACCACCAGCAACCAACTCCCCCAAACCAACTCACACCCAGACCAGCAGTCAAATTCCTGCAACTGCCAGCCCTAACTGTCAGCAACTGACAGCCTGACCAACTCATGCTTAGCCCCTTTTATAACCTCCTACTACCTCACTTCCTATCTCTATGGTTCCTCCTTCCTATCTTTATGGTTTCTACTTTCTGTCATTGTGGGCTGGTTAATCCCTACACATCTCTATGGTAAGAGGACCTCCAGGTCCCCTGTTAAATTAAAAAAGGAATAAAGAATTCTTTTTTTACACATATATGTCAGGATCTAATGCAAATTCAGGAAGCAAGGCTGGAATAAAGACTAAAAGAACAAAAACCTTACCAATGATAAAGAGCTGTATAGAGGAAGGATCTCCCAAGAAAAAAAGCCAGAAGGAAAGACCAGTCACCTAACATTTATAAGCAAAATATAGTTTGACCACAAAATCAACCACAATTCCTGGAAGAAATAAAGCAAGTTTTAAAAAAAAATAATACTATAAATGAAAAGAGAGCCCTAGAGGAAGGAATTGGAGAATAAAGACTTGGAAGGAGAATTAATAAATAGCTTTGTACAAAAGGCAAAAAAACCTTAGCCAAATAACAGACTCCCTGATAATTAGTCTGAATCTAACAAGAGAGAAGTTAATTAGAGATAACAAATATTTTTTCTTTTCAGAGAGTCTTTTGTTAAACATATACCAGGAGACCACTAGATGGGAGAATATTACAAACAATGGACAAGAGGAAATGGATAATGCATTATAGTGGAATATCACAAGCCTGCAATAGATGCATAATATAGTGGAGATGGGAAACTTCAATTATCCACTCATATACTATTGTTCTCTCTCTCTCTCTCTCTCTCTCTCTCTCTCTCTCTCTCTCTCTCTCTCTCTCTCTCTCTCTCTCTCTCCTAAAAGTATAGCAGCTAATAAATTCTTGAATTACCTTAATAATAATTTAATTCTTCAAAAGGTGGAAGAGGAAATGATAAGGTGGTCTGACTCTGACCAATAGAGAAAATTGAAATACCTCAAAAGGATATATATATATATATATATATATATATATATATATTAAAACAATAAGAAGACCAAAACACTTTTTTTTAAATGTGAGTTTATATCACATAAGGAAACACTGACTTGGAGAGCAAGTCAATGAGAAAGAAATCGAATAATCATTGGATTATCCCAAAGCCACAAAAACAAACAAACAAACAAACAAACAAACAAAAAAACCCAGTCGGGGATATCATATTTCAGGATTTGGTGGCTATGTCTATATCATGTCCTCTCTAAAAAGAGAGCTTAAAATAGGATATCCCAAAGGTAAAAGATTTAGGTTTACAACCAAGAATAACTTCTTTGACAAAACTAAAAATGAACTTTTAATGGTTTTCCCAAGTGTTCCTTGTGAAAAGATTAGAGCTGAGTAGAAACTTTGCAATGCAAATTTAGGAGTCAAGAGAAACAGAAAAAGTAAAATATATTTGAGTAATTGGAAGGGTGAACTGCAGAATTAAATATATATATTCTAATAGGGGAAAATAACATGAGTTTAATAAATGCTTATTAACTGATTAATTGATTCTTACTATGGGCACAGTGTAACATGGATGATGAATATAGTCTATTTTTTGGACATTGTGCAGGGAGAGCTGATGACTTGGTGGATATTTAAAAGAAAGTATCCTCACCCTACATTTTACTTTTTTCTTGTATTGGACATTGACCCTGACATGATGACGTCTTTTTGGTCCTCATCAAGTACCAAGGACACAACCCTATCTCTCTGAAGGTGTCATTTGCTCTAGACCAAAACTCATGGTTTGGACCAGGCTCAGTCTTGTAGGGTAGGAGAAGGTAGTCCTCAATGAGAGAGTGAATAGGTTCCATTTTTAAATATTCTACAGTTCATTAGACCTCCATCTCTGTGCTTCAGAGAAAAACTTATTTAAGGCTTGAGTTTTGTCTCAGGTCTTGGAGATACAAAAGAGGTAAAAGGTAGTCACTGCTTTCAAGGACCTCACAATCTAAAGAAGAAGATACACTATATATAGAATAAATAGAAAATAATCAAGAGAGGGAAGGCACTAGAATTAAGAAAAATTGGGAAAGGCTGCCTGTAAAAGATGGGATTTTATTTGGGACTAGAAGGAAGTCAGAAAAGCCAGTAAGTAGAGATGAGGAGGGGGAGCATGTGAGATGGGGATGGGGTAGGGAGGGAACAGTCAGAGAGAATTCCCAGAGATCAGAGATGGAGTATCTTGTTCAAGACGTGGCAAGAAGATTAGAAAGAGGTGGAAAGCAGAATGGAGAAAGGAAATAGACTAGAAGGAGTATATGAACTGGGGCAGGGAAGATAACAAGATTGAACTGATGGCTGGTTTGCTGAAATATGAAGCATAGTTTGATTTGAGGCCAGCTAGATATATTGAGAGCTAGGCAAGCCTGTATTCACTTTAAGATGGTTGTCTCAGAAGGGAAATTCCAAATGTGAATTTAGGTGAGTAGATTTAACTTCCCCAAGGATTGTGTCTGCAGATTGTGGAGTCTAGTGCACAATGTAATGGTCCAAGTGGAACAGTAATAATGACAGTGTAGCAGTTGACAAAATAACATGAATGGGTGCCTGGATGGGATGGGAAACAAGGGGATTCTATCTATCCTTTCTCTGGCCTCTTTAGAAATCCACTCTTCCTAAATCTAGAATATGTATCAGATTATGTCTGCCTTTATCTTCATTATCATCACCAATTCTGATAGAATATCCTTTTGAGGTATTTCAATTTTCTCTATTGGTCAGAGTCAGAACACCTTATCATTTCCTCTTCCACCTTATGAAGAATTAAGTTATTATTAAGGTAATTCAAGAATTTATTAGCTGCTATACTTTTAGGAGAAAGAGAGAGAGAGAGAGAGAGAGAGAGAGAGAGAGAGAGAGAGAGAGAGAGAGAGAGAGAGAGAGCGAGCGCAATAGTATATGAGTGGAAAATTGAAGTTTCCCATCTCCACTATATTATGCATCTATTGCAGGCTTGTGATATTCCACTATAATGCATTATCCATTTCCTCTTGTCCATGGTTTGTAATATTCTCTCATCCAGTGGTCTCCTGGTATATGTTTAACAAAAGACTCTCTGAAAAGAAAAATATAAACATAATACACTTTTTTAAACTCTTACCTTCCATCTCAGAATCAATACTGTATATTGGTTCCAAAGCAGAATGACTAGCCAATGGCACTTAAGTGACTTGCTCAGGGTCACACAGCTAGAAAGTGAATGGGGTCATATTTGAACCCAGGACCTCCTGTCTCTAGGTCTGGCTCTCAATCCACTGAGCCACCAAGTTGTCCACCACAATACACTTTTAAGTTTAATCTACAATATTAATATTTTCTTCATCATTTTCTTAACCATGGAAAGCCCTGATCTACAGTGTTTGCCAGTTTCTGAGGCATAAATGCTCACATTGATGAACAATTGGTTCTCAACTTGCCCCTGCTCCTATTACAATATTGTTTCTTCTTCCATTTATCCTCAGCCAAATGATTTCCATTCTGTTTTTGGTTTCTTTCAAAGGGTTATAGTTTCCTCAGACAATATGGCTTTGCATTTCTTATCTAATCCATTTTATTCCCATAGTCCCTCATACCATCAAGTTTGAGTGATACTTATGAAATGAAATGTATCTCTTTGTCTTGAGATCAGCAGTTACCTTGTTGAAAACCAATACTCTATGTGCTTGCATATGTGTGTTAGAGATCTTGTAGATCAACTCCACCCTTTCAGGATATTAGCTCCTTTGAATTATGGAGCCTTTCCATTATTTTTCTTCCTATGCCATATTTGCTACTTATTATCTTTGTTATTTCCATTAGTTGTGGTATTTAGTGAGTTTTCTCCACTGCCATTTCAGTGTCCTCTTTCAATTTAAGATCTTGATCAGATCTGCCAGAGTCAGTGAAATTTATATTTACCTGTCCTCATTAGGCACACTTCATGCCTGGCCAAGAGCTTCAGGTTTCAGTATTTTAAGACCAGAAATAAAAATCCTGTTCTCTAGTATCATCTTCTTTATTATTTATTAACAACCTAAATAAGTTATGATAACATGAGTAAAGCACTTTGCAAACATTAAAGTACTATATAAATGCTCAATATTTTTATTATTATTACTGTAGCAGTTAGGTAACACAATGGACTTTCCAGGAAGACCTGAGTACAAATCCTACCTATCAAGAATTCAAATCCTGCCTTTCAAAAATGCAGCTTGACCTGCTAATTGTAGATGCCGTTCTAGGCTCTGATATAAAAGGGAAATTGTATACTCAGCTACTCTCTACTAGGACATCTCCTTTAGACATTTAATTTCTATTTATTTCATCTCTTCCTTTCTCGTCTATCCTCACACCAACTGATTAGATTTCTGATGTCATCTATTCACATATCTTCATTGCAGGGATGAAGTACTCCTGTCTAAGGAGGACTTTTCTTGGATAGTTCAGTATAGTAGAACTCCTGGATTTGGGTTCAAAATCCAAGTCTGCCACATGTGTAACCTCAGGAAAGCTGCCTAAAGTTTCTTCATTTGCTTCATCTGTAAAATGGGTATAATAACATTTGCATTGTGAACTTTAGATTACTCCACCCTACTTAATCTAACAAAAACAGGAATGTCTACACCCATACTTAAGGATTAAGTATTTAGGAGGATAGCCTATGACTGGTATGTGCTAGCAAATGACAAATCAGAACAACTGACAGACCCCTGGGCTGTCCTAAGTCAAGCTTAAGCTACCATTGGTACATGTGAGATGCAGGAAGTGATGTAAAAAGAGTCTATATATTTTGCATCACTTCCTCTCTCCGGTCTCTTTCCACGGAGAGGTGGTTCTGGCAGCAGCTTGCTGAGCGTTTTGGCATCTTGGTATGGTGGCAGCTATTGTCCAGTTTTGGCAGTGAGTTTTCCTTGATACTATACTGGGAGAAGCTTAGTAGCCTAGTTCAGGTGAGGCATCTTCACTGGGCTCTCTCGGAGTTTAGGCTGATTCTTTTCTCCTTTACCTTCCAAATACTATCCTCTTAGAAAAGCCTCTAATCTTCAAAGACCTTGTGGCACAGGTCTTTGAACTTCCCCTGGCACAGGCCAGATGGGAGAAATCCTATACCCTCTTTCTCTCCTCCTTAATTCCTTCCCTCTATATTAATTAAAATCACCATAAATTTCCAAACTGACTTGGGTATTTTATTTGGGATTTTCTCTGGTGACCAAATTAATTTAGATTAGGTCACAACCCTAAAATTATCCTTACAGCATACTGGTAAAAACCATGCTTATATAATTGTTGGAAAATATGCAAAATGCTTTGTTACCATAAAGGACCATAGAAATATGGTATGATTTTCCATGTACCCCACAGTGTATTACTGATCTTTTCTTCCTAACGTAGTGCCCGGCTGTGCTTGTGCCCTGGCAGGGCTCTTGCCTTGATAATTCTAATAGTTCAGAGAAGTACTTCTGTTATGTTTACTGGCTGCATGAAAACCTCAAAATAGTGCCACTTGGTCAGCTGTAAACAGATGTCAATCCCTGAAGGTTTCAAGTTCAAGTCTAAGTTTAGAGCTACCCCCTTTGCCACATGTCAGGGTGAAACTGCAGAAATGCTTGGGAAATGCTCACTCCAAAAATAGGGAGCCTGAGCAAAGAGGACCAACCTGAGAACTAGGCATTCACACCTTCACTGACAAGAGATGTGTGGCAAACACACCTGGGAATTATAGTAGCTGCCGGCAGTCCCAGTGTTCACTATGGTGTAGAAGTTATCCCTGCCTGGTTTTTTTTGGGGGGGGGGTATGGTGAAAGAAGGGTAAAATTAGTCATAAAGTTGATTTAATATAGAAAATGAAACTGCTGGTAATGCGAGCTAAATTATATTTGCTTTATAAATATTAACATAAATGTAAGCATAGATATGTGCACTGTGCCACTGACAAGCAAAGTAGATACAGCAGCACAGGAAGATTTGAGTTTAAATTCAGATTCAGAAACTTACTAGCTATGTGGCTATAGGCAAGTCACTTAACCTTGTTTTTCTCAGTTTTCTCATCTATAAAATGGGCTGGGAAAGGAAATGGCAAACCATTCCAGTGTCTTTGCCAAGAAAACTCCAAATGGGAGTCACAGAATCAGACACAACTGAAAGCAACTCAATAACAAAACATCCATATGTATGGGCCTATCTGTATGTCTATTGAGTTATCTTTAGGAGTAGTGGTATAGAGGAAAGATTATTAGAATTGTGTAAAACAACATCAACCTTGGTCCAAATCCTGCTGGCTCTGCTACTTACTCGTTGAGTGATTGTAGGTAGATTTTCTCTCTTAAAATCAGTTTCCTCATCTGTCAAATGAAGATAATAATACTTAATATTCCCTAACTCAAAATATTTGTAAACCTTAATGCTCCTAAATCTAAATATTGAAGAATATTAAATTTCCTCTATATTTTATTTCAATAACAAATTTATACAGTTTTTTAAAGTTTTATTTAGTTAATTAATTTAGAATATTTTTCCATGGTTACATGATTTATATTCTTTCCTTCCCCTCCTTCCACCCCCTCCTGTAGCCAACGAGCAATTCCACTGGGTTTTACATGTGTCATTGATAAACCTGTTTCCATATTACTAATAATTTGCACTAGATTGATCATTTAGAGTCTACATCCCTAATTATGTTCCTATTGAACCATTATACATAGGCTTTCCCAAGCTATATGATTCAGGTTGTCTCTGTCCCCTCTTCCCTCCCCATTCCTAGGGTTGACAAGCAATTCCACTGTTTCCCCTTTTTTTTTAGACCCTTACTTTCGATCTTAGAATCAATATGATGTATCAGTTCCAAGACAGAAGAATGGTGAGGGCTAGGCAGTCAGGGTCAAGTGACTTACCCAGAGTCACACACTTAAGGAATTTTTTTGGTTTGGTTTAAAGGGTTGGTTGTTTTTTTTTTTTTTTGGTCCAAATATGGTTTCATCTGTATGATGGAACTCCATTGACAAAGAGCACACATTGCAGAGCAGGTTCTGCTCTGCCCTGGTGGGAGGGAGTGTCCACACCAGTGAAATCACAGATCTGGTTCCCTCTCAGCCCTCACAATATGTCTGCTCATCTTAATTTTAAAACCAGAAAAGAATCACGTGAGAATTTTGCTTTTTGGTCTCCTTTTAAGAGTGTAATGACTCGAGAGGGCTGTGTTCACCTACGTGGCACCGTGGCCTTCCTTGTGGTGGATCACACACAAGAAACCAAAGAGAAATCCTTGCTATGTGTCTATAATCCCCTGAGCCAAATAGTCTAGGGAGGTTGGGGTGGGCAGCCTGTGAAACTGACATTCTTCTTTTAAGAAATTCGAACCAGAGATTTTTTTTAAAAGGAAAAAAAAAACCCTCTCCTGACGATGAGAAACAGCTCCCCTCTTCTCCTTCCCCTCATTGCCCCACCCAACTTTGCCCTGCTTCTCCTGGTGGCCTCCTCTTGTTTCCTCCGCCCCTGCCCCCCCATAGATTGGCTCCCATCAGTATATATGAAACCTCTTCCCTTGAGCTCAGACACTGGAGAGCTCCCAGGGCCACTCATTCTGACAGTTTCACTGAGAAACTGAACATTCTCAGGGAAGCACTGTGGGATAGCAGCAGTACCTTGTGGGATTTCTGGGCAGTTCTTTAAAGAGCTGGCAGAGCCATGCTGGGTCCTCAGCTCCTGGTTTTGGGTTGCTTGGTGTGGGGGGCTCTAGGCAGGACAGCCAGTCTCAGAAGGGCTAATGACAAGAATGGCAGATGCCTCTACACTTTTACCGTGCCCAGCCCCACTGAGTCTAGCTGTCCAGGATCTACTGAAGCCAATTCAGCCATCCAGGAGCTCCAGAGAGTTAGCAGTGCCCAGAGGTCAGAGTTAGAAGCTGCAAAGAGCCGGCTCAGTGCCCTGGAGACCCTCGTGAGGCAACTGGGAGGGGATGTCATCACTCCAAGTCTCATGCCTCCAGCAGTAGAGGACATGCAAAGAGAACTGGATAACCTGAGGAGAGAGAAAAGCAGCCTGGAGCAAGACTATAACAATTTCCTCCAGGAAAAAGCTTCCCTGGAGAAGGAGAAAAGGCAGCTGGAGAATGAGAATCGAAACCTGGCCAGGAGGCTGGCGAGCAACCGCCAGGAGATGGAGATGCTAAGATTAGGCCAATGTCCTCAGATCAAAGAAACAGCAGCCGATGTTCCCCAAGGTTCCAAGGAAGGTAAGGCCACAAGGTGGACAAGCTCTGCTATATAGGAAATAACATGTAACAAGGTGGAATTATTTCAGGAAGCTTTTAGGTGGCTCAGTGGATAGTGTGGAACTTAAGAAGCAGGAAGATCTGAATTCAAATCCTGACTCAGAAATCATTCAGCCTCTCCCAGAGCAGAAATAACATGGTTTAAAGCCATCAAATCAAAAATTTAGAGTTGGGAAGTATCTAAGAGATCATTTAATGCAATTGCCTTAATTTTATGGGTGAGGAAACTCAAGCCCTAATAGATTCATGCAACTCCTTCAAAATCCTAGACAGTTAAGAAATAGAGTCAGGATTTGGACTCAGGTCCCTGGCTCAGGAGGGCAAAGTGATACCATGGAAAAGGCTTAAGGCAAGTGCTAAGGGACTTGTCTAAGGTCATGTAGGTAAATAAGGGAGAAGTCCTGGGATTTCAGTTCAATTTCAGTGTTCTTTCCACTCTATCAATCCACATTCCTAATCCAGATGAACTGGTTTCAAACCCTGGATCTGGTCCTTATTTTCTAGGTCACCTTAACTTCTCAGTGCCTCAATTTCCAAATCTGTAAAATAAAGACAAATTGGATTAAATGACCTGAAGATACCTTCAACCTTTAAATTTAGGAACCTAATGATTCTCTAAAGATATTTTCCATTCTTATTCTCTCCTAATGAAGCAAGGCAATGTGGCTTATTGGGTAGGGACCACACCTGCCAAAAAAAGACCAGTCTCCAGCCCTGACTCTGTCACATACTGGTTCTGCATCCCTGAGCAAATCAATTAACATCTCAGTGGTTTAAAAAACTCTAAGTCTGGGATAATGGGGTGACTCAGTAGATAGAGAACCAAGCCCAGATATGGGAGGTCCTGGGTTCAAATTTAACCTCAGATACTTCCTAGCTCTGTGACCCTGGGGCAAGTCACTTTATCCCTATTGCTTAGCCCTTACCACTCTTCTGCTTTGGAATCCATACCAAGTATTGATTCCAAGATGGAAGGTAAAAGTTTAAATAAAACAACAACTCTAGGTCTATAGACCATTGACAGAGTAATGACCTGCAGACTAGTAGAGAATCTCTTATCTGGGAATTCCTTATGTCAATGAAATCCCAGGTCCAATTCCTATCCCTTCACCTAAAGAGGTGCTTACAGTTGGTATTGTTGAGTTGGTTTTCCAGTTGTGTCTGACTCTGTGATCTCATTTGGTGGTTTCTTGGCAAAGATCCTAGAGAGCCTTACCATTTCCTTCTCCAGTTCATTTGACAGATGAGGAAACTGAGGAAATAGCTTTTAAGTGACTTGCCCATAGCTACACAGCTAGTAAGTTTCAGGAAGCTGACTTGAACTCTGGTCTTCCTAACTCTAAGCCTGGCATTTTACCCACTGCACCACCTAGCTGCCCAAGCTTAGAGTGCCTGAGGGCAAATGGCCATAATTCCAAAGCACTCAAAATGATGCTTCAGTTGGTCAATTTCCCTTTACTCAATATTAACAAGGAGTTAATTTTTCCCCCTTTAGTGCCTCTGCTCAGAGAATTGCTTTTTCCCTCCCCTCCACTCAGATTCAAGGAATGCTAGTGCTGGAAAAAATTTTAGATGAAAGCTCACAGGCATTTAGGGCTGGAAGGGACCTTAGAGACCTAGTCCAATATCCTCCTTTTATTGATGAAGATGGCTCTGAGGAAGCAAGCCACTTGCCTAAGTCACAGAGTTAGCAATGGATGAAACTTGGACTTGAACCCAAGTCTGGTGACTTCAACTGTAGCACACATTCAATCTACTTTCTTGGGAATCATGTGTATGTGTATGTGCCCATGTACCTGTGGACCAGTCCTCAGTGCTTTGTGCATTTTAGGTCCCAAATAAATATTCATTGAATTTCGTGTTCGATGCTCCTGTCACCATTTTAATCTTTAACGTAAAGTCAACTGTGACATTCTAAAGTTATAGTCTTGACTCATCATCAGAATGCTTTCTATAGGAAAGACAATACCTTACAATTCACATGTCTGTTTAGTTTGACTTCCATCTTCTCTGGAGGTAGAACTAAAGAAAAACACAATTAGATCTATGTATACCTATATATAATATATTTATGTTATCTGTGTATTTATATTTATTTACATATTATATTTGCCTTCCTGATTACACACTTGATGCCCTAGTGCCATCTTGCTGTCCTAATCTCTCATGTTCATCCCTTTGAACCAACTGGCCCAACACCCTGGTGTTCAAGCCCCCATCATCTCTCACCAGGATTATAGCAATATCGGCCTATTTGGTTTCTCTGACTACTTCAGCCTCTCCCCTTTCCCACCCGGCCATCAAAGGGATTTTCCTAAAGTCCAGGTCGGATGACATCCCTCCACTGCTCGATAAACTTTCTTGACTTCTTGTTACTCCTAGAATCAAGTACAAATTCCTTTGTTTGACATTGAAAGTCTTTCACAGCTCACCTTCAGCCTGCAGTTGAGTCCTGGGTATCCCCACACATTTTCCGGTCCAGCCAAAGTGGCCTTATTACATATACAGGACACTCCACATCCTCTGCCTGTGCCTTGGTCCTGAGCATCCATCCTCTAGAACCGGAATGTACTCTTCCTCACTTCCACTTTCCATAATCTCTTGCTTCTTTCCTCATTTCTGCATAACCTCTTATATAAAGTCTTTTATCTCTTCAACTGCTTATGTCCCACTATTATCTTTAATTCATATATATTTTATACATGTGTATATGTACATATACAAACTTTTATGTATATACATAAGTATATACATAAATTATATGCAATATTTATTGTATGTGTGCATATACACATTTGCAACTATAAACACATATTATATAATGGGAGTGGGGGAATCTAGGTGGCCCAGCAGATAGAATGCCTAGAGTCAGGAAGATTCATCTTCCTGAGTTCAAATCTGACCTCAGACATTTACTGGCTAGGTGACCCTGAGAAAGTCACTTTATCCTTTTTGCCTCAGTTTCCTCATCTATAAAATCAGCTGGAGAAGGAATGGTAAACCACTCCAGTACCTCCACCAAGAAAACTCCAAATGGAGTCACAAAGAGTCAACTGCAAAAGAAAATGACTGAACAACTGTGTGTAGTTTATATACACAGATGATATGTCTATATATAAATGCATGTGTATAAACATATTATAGTGTATATATGTGTGTGTAAAGTGAGTAAAGCATATATAGTATATAGGTGTGTATATGTATAGGTGATGTGTATGTATGCATAAGTTTTCCTCAACTGAGGGAAAGGGACTTGAGGGCAGGGGCTGCCTCTTTTCTGTCCAGTGCCTCTGATCTGGAGATCCTTGCCCAAAGAAAGCATTTATTCAATGTTTGTTGACTGAATTGAATTAGTTTTCATTTTTCATTGTCTTATGGTCTTTGAGGAATTTCCTAGATAGCATTTAAAATTTTATCATGTATTTTTTCCATTTCCTGTTTTACTTTGGAAATATAGGTCCAATTTGACAGGGTAGTGATCTTCCTCCCTCTAGGTGGAATTTTGAAAAGAGGAGAAAATTCCAATGAGAAGCCCTTCATTTCAGAGGGCAATTTAGAGATCCTCTAGTCCAGTGATGGTGAACCTATAACACACATGCTAAAGATGGCACTCAGAGCACTCCCTGTGGGCATGTGGCCACCTTTCCCCCACTACCTCCACCAGAGTTTGTTACTAGAAAGACAGGAACTTGGGAGAAGCTGCTCCCTTCCCCATCTCCACCATGCTTGATGATATTTTTTTCACATTCCCTGCCCCTCCACCCATCAATCCAATAGGAGCGCATAGGCAATAAGGTAGGAGGCTCATAGGCAGCAGAGCTGGAGGGGAGTAGAGTGCTTAGGCTACTCCCCTCCTCCTCTTCACCTGCACTGAGGACATTCCTCACTTCACCTGCCCCTCTACCTAGCAGTCTAATGGGAGCAATGTCTCCTTCCCCTGTGTGGGGTAAAGGGGAGGGAATATGCCTGGCACATGGTCTCTGGGGGGCAGGGCACAGGATGTGATCTCTAAAAGGTTCACCATCACTGATCTAGTCCAACTTCTTTATTTTACAAAAGAAGAAACTGAGTCCCAGGAAAGCAAATTGCTAGAGGTAAAATTTGGACCTAAGTTCACTCCTTCATCCTATTCCAACTGCTCTATATTGCTTTCTAGGCTTTAGGACCTAGGGCTTATATAATAATCACTAGCATATTTATATGATATTTTTAAGATTCACAAAGTATACTTACAAGTGTTATCTCATTTTATCTACACAATAACGCAGGAAGGTAAATACTATTAAGGTTCCCATTTTACAGTTGAGGAAACTGAGGCTGAGAGAGATTAAGTGCCTTGTCTAGTATCACAGGCAGAATATGAACATCCTCAGATGGAGCACTCAATATTCTACCCATTGTATTACTCAATTGCCTTTTAAATACAGTTGCTAATTGGCCTTCATTTACTATAAGTAGTAAATAAAAAGTAACCTGAAGAAAATGCAATAAAGAGCCATATTTTTCCACCTTCAGACAAAAATATTTTTGGTTAGTGGTTTGAAAGTCTAGTAGGGGGACCTTGTAGTATAGCGACAAGAAAACTAATTTGAGTCAGAAGACATGGGGTCAGATACAGTGTCTGAGACATGTCAGGTGACCTCAGATAAGTCTTAACCTTTCTGAATTTCAATTTTCTCATCAGTAAAATGAGAATACTTACATAGGTATTGCCTCCTTCACATTGTATAATTTAAAGCACTATTTAAGTGTCAAGAATGGGGAAACTTATATGAGAAAAACTGAGAAGAATTTAAAAATAATTACTGTTTGTTGACAGAACAAAAGAACTGTCAAGATTCTGTCCCTCTTGTCTCATCTTCTAGAAATCAAATGGTACACAGTCCAATACTATCAAAACAGAGAGAAGCTATTATAGACAAAGGCTTCAGAAATGTACTTCTATAGAATTGTCCTAAAATAAAATGGTCTTCATTGGGATAGGGAGAAACAAATGACTCAGGGTGACTCTGGATGATGACTTGTTAGAGATGTTATAAATGGAATTCATGCTTGGGTTAGTGTTGGACTAAACTGTTGTCATTTAGTTGTTTTTTAATTGTGTCTGATTCTTTGTGACCCTATTTGGAGTTTTATTGGCAAAGATAATGGAGTAGCTTGTCATTTCTTTCTCCAGTTCATTTTACAGACAAGGAAACTGAGGTGAACAAGATTAAGTAACTTGCCCAGGGTCACATAGCTAGTAGGTATCTAAGGTAGGATTTGAACTCAGGTTTTTCTGACTCTAGACCCAGTACTGTACCTACTGTATCACCTAGTTGACCTTGGACTAAATTACCTCTAAGATGTCTTCTAATTCTGAGGTTCTATGATTGCTTATGGTAATATCAAAATAGAATTGTACTTCTAAGCTAGTGGTCTCCAAATTAGGGCTAAGGGATCCCTAAAGGATCATAGCATGACCTCAAGGGGTCCATGGCTTGATTCCCAAAGTTGTAATGTAATTAACTAATAAGAAAGCGAGAATTTGAGTGACATCCTACCCTTCTCACAGCAGCAAATCATGAAGCTTGCCTCCAGCCAATCAAGCCTACCCTTCACCCAATACAACCCAACTCTTCTTTATTCTATCTTTCTCACTGCTGCTCATGCTCCCACTTTTTCTGAGCTAGAAGTTGGCTTTCCAAGTTAGTTATAACTTAATTCCAAGTCAGGTATTTGCTGTAGCAACTACACAAATGCAACTAGAAAAAGTCACTCCAATCTCATGTATCCCCCCCCCCCCAGCCCACCCTATCCCTCATTGCTGATACATTTGCATCCTCAAGAAATTTAGGAGATCACTGTTCCAGAACAAGGAAATTACTTTGTAAAAATACTTCTAATGTAATTGAATTTTATCCATTTCCTTTTAAGCAATGATCATCTGGATTTATTCAAGTGATAAATTTGGAGGTGATTGTTTATTTTGAAGAAATTATTTTAAAAGTAGAACTCTCTTGGGACATTTAAGATCTAATTCTTTTTTAACAAAACAAAAACAAAAACAAGTTATCTACAATATAGCACTTCATTGCTTTCATACAAGTCATGTAGATTTCTACTCATTCTTTGGGCTGACTTGGTAGATTCATTACTCAGAGATTAAAAGAGACAAATAGATGGAGAGAAATGAGGAGGGAGGGAAGGAATGAGGGGGAGGAAAGAAAGAGAGAGAGACAGACAGAGACAGAGACACAGAGACACAGAGACAGAGAGAGTGTGTGTCTCTGTTGCACTCTGTTGGTGATCCTACAAGTTTTGGGAGTCACAGCAGAGAACTCAGCTCCTGCCAGTCTGACTAGAACTGGATTTTTCTGATGGGAATAACCACTAAGAAATTGGCAGATTCATTTCTAGGCTATCCAATCTGCCAATAGCATTCTCCTTGCCAATAAAGAATGAACCTGTGAGTCTTTCTGGGACATTTTAGCTTGGTTCCTAAAAAAGCCAAACCGTTTAGGTCCTGTGTGCTCTGAAACACTGTGTCTGAGCTCTAGCTTTTTGCCTCTAAGTAGAATTCCATACTTTGATTCTTCATTACCCAGAGTACTTCATCAGCATTACTGCTCCTTGGGGAACTTTTATTGGACTACCTCAGAGCTAGAGAGAACATGCTTCCTGTGCTGGGTTACTCGTTAATTTGTAGGAAGTTAGAGCTGGAAAGGAGCCTGGAGATTGTCTATGGCCAGGGTATGGCTTAGACAAGATGGCCTTGTCTATCTCTTCCTCTGTGTGTGGGTGGTAAAATTTTGTGCTTCTGTGATCTAATGCAGCCCCCACATTCTTTAGGTGAAGAAATTAAGATTTAGAAAAGGAAAACAATTTGCCCAAGGTCACTATACTTCCTCCTTTATTTAGAGAGAATGACATAGAACCACACTAGGGAGGAGTGGGCTTTGATCTAGAGCACCAAAATTTAGACTGGTGTAAAAATGGTGAACTGAGCTTATTACCTAGTTAACATGAATAAGAAATTAAAATAGTAAGTTACTAGATGCTTATACATTGTTAATAGTTATAATCTTCAAATTGACTGACTGAATTTCACTTAATTACTTATATTATTTTTCATATTGTAAATTACAAATTGATTCAAGAGTGCTTCTAAGGCTGACTGTCCCAGGAGATAAAAGTCCTGGGTATAGATCAACTTAAAACTTGGCTGGGATGAGCACTGCCATCTTTGTATCATAAGCATTTAAAATACATTTGCTGCTTATCTTGCTTAAATTAAATTTATGAAATTTTAAGACATTTACTATGTGCAGATAAAAGTACCAAAATAAAAAGTCCCTCACCTCAAGGACTTTATATTTTCTTGGATAAAAACAGCATAAGTATTAGTGTCTTGACCTGCCTATAAGCAAAGTTTGAGTTGCTATTTAGCTCACATGAGTCCTGAGAATTGTGTCTGACCTCTCAGCAGAGATATAGAGAAAATAAACATTTCTAAGGCACATAGTTAGAGATGTGGTACTCAGGATCCCAATAGCACCTTATTAATCTCCTCTTGGGCATGCTTTCTGCATTGTTATTTTGTCTCTACCAAACTGTTTCTAACTATACCAAGCAGTTCCTAATTCTTTCTATCTCAGCGAATAATGAACTTGGAGCCCTTGTTTCTGCTGTCTTTCCAGTCATATGACCATGACCAAGAAAGAGAGAGACAGAGAGACAGAGAGAGAGAGAGAGACAGAGACAGAGACAGAGACAGAGACAGAGACAGAGAGACAGAGAGGAAGGAAGGAAGGAAGGAAGGAAGGAAGGAAGGAAGGAAGGAAGGAAGGAAGGAAGGAAGGAAGGAAGGAAGGAAGGAAGGAAGGGAGTGAGGAAAGAAAGAAAGAAAGAAAGAAAGAAAAGAAAGAAAGAAAGAAAGAAAGAAGAGAGAGAGAGAGAGAAAGAGAGAAAGAGAGAAAGAGAGAGAGAGAGAGAGAGAGAGAGAGAGAAAGAGAGAAAGAAAGAGAGAAAGAGAAGAGAGAAAGAGAGAAGGAGAGAAAGAAAGAAAGAAAGAAAGAAAGAAAGAAAGAAAGAAAGAAAGAAAGAAAGAAAGAAAGAAAGAAAGAAAGAAAAGAAAGAAAGAAAGAAAGAAAGAAAGAAGAAAGAAAGGAAGGAAGGAAGGAAGGAAGGAAGGAAGGAAGGAAGGAAGGGAAGGAAGGAAGGAAGGAAGGAAGGAAGGAAGGGAGGGAGGGAGGGAGGGAGGAAGGAAGGGAGGGAGGGAGGGAGGAAGGAGGAAAGGAAGAGGAAAGGAAGGAGGAAAGGAAGAAAGGAAAAAAGGGAAAAAGAAAGTGATTATAATATATATGTTAAAACTAATTTAAATCTGTTGTTACTAATTACATTTTTATTGTATTAATATTTGATGCTCAATGATTAATAATACATTGAATTAATATGTAAAATAATCTGTGCTGGAGTAAAGATTCAAAGCCTTTTGATGAACAGACATGGAGGGACCATCATGTTTATATTTTGTCTAGAGCACAGCAACACATGGTCCTGTGTATCTAAAATGTAATCATTTCTTGACTTTCCTTCTTTTCTCCTCCTTAAAACATAGCCTAAACCTTTAAGGAAGTTGGCATGTTGAGTAGGCAGTGCTAAGTTAGGATTGCAGTGGGTGCACAGAGAAATATGGAGGGTAATGGACCAGTGAACTGAAGGTCTCTGCTAGCACCAGGAAACTAAAATAGATAGCAGCAAAGGTACCATGGACCTTCATAGAAATTTGTTTCTCATGCCTCACATCTCAATAAGGTGTGCTGAACCACCCATTGCTTTTTCCTATGTCTAAAGAAAAGGGTGGTGTAAATGGATCACCAGAGACCCACTCATAGTAGGGGTACCAATGCTCCAAAGGCACTGTTCTGTGAACCTGATGGCCTTCATTCAAATCCATTTCTTAATGAGTTCTGTAAGTGGCACTTCCCAAGATTTCCTGGGGATGTGAGATAAAGATGGGATGTGCTCCATAGCTATGCTACAACCTTTTAGCATGGGGAATGCAAAGTTTCCAACATCATTACCTATGACACTCCTTCCTCTGATCTATATTCCAGCTAAATTGACTTTCTAGCTGTTCCTCACAAATGATACTCCATTTCCCATCTGTATATTTTTGCATTGGCAGTCCCCCATTTTTGAATATATTCCCACCTCATTTCTGCCATTCTTGTTGCCGTTTAGTTGTTTTTAGTTGTATCTGACTCTTCATGACCCCTTTTGGGGTATTCTTGGCAAAGATATAAAAAAGTAACTTGCCATTTCTTTCTCCAGCTCATTTTACAAATGAGGAAACTGAGGCAAATAGGATTAAGTGCCTCAGTCAGGGTCACAGAACTAGTAAGTG
Organism: Monodelphis domestica; assembly: GCF_027887165.1. Lineage (NCBI taxonomy): Eukaryota > Metazoa > Chordata > Mammalia > Didelphimorphia > Didelphidae > Monodelphis > Monodelphis domestica. The sequence continues at coordinate 66,451,789 of NC_077228.1, read as the reverse complement.
TCTGAGACTAGATTTGAACTTGGGTTTTCCTGACTCCAGGCCCAGTATTCTATTTATTGTGCACCTAGCTTTCTGTTTCTGCCTCTTAGAATCTCCATTTCCTTCAAAACTATTTTCAAGAGGCATCTTTCACATAAAATAATTTCTTTATTCTCCCAGTTGCTGGTATTCTCTCCTGTATATCTGTATTAGGTAGTTAGGCATCACCTTCCCCAGGAGACTTTAAGTTCCTTAAAAACAAAAACTATTTGATTTTGCCATATCCCCAGACCCTACTGCATATTAGGTACTTAATAAAATGCATATTGATTGATTGGACTTTGTCCATGAGACGCCTTAGCTTCCTATGCCTAATCATCACACCCCTATTGCAATATATACCAGGACACTGGATACCAATGGAAATTTCTGCAACTTATTATAGGATCAGACTACATCAAGGCCAACAGCTGCATCAACAGTGAGTCAGAAGGTGGGGGTGGGGTGGGAAGACTAGGATCAGGGCCAGAGACAGTAAATTAGGCAATGGACCTCCACTTGCTTCTCTCCACCACATGTGCCAAGAGTTGCCAGGTCCTTCCTTAAATGCCACATCTCAATTTTGTAAGTCAGCATAGGTAAGAGTGAAAAATGGTCCTCTTGGATGGTGCTGAAAGCTAACATTCATAACATCCAGGATGGTTTGGCAATTTAGAGAGGTTGAGCAATGGGGGGGGGGGGAAAAGGCAGGAAAAGTCCTGTTGAATGGGATAATTCAGATTTTGTTCCTCCAGGAATTCCTCCCTTGCTCTGTGTTACTTATTTATCCTTGCTACATTGCTAAGATGCACAGGACTGTGAAGAAGGTGATACAAGTCCTTGTTGTCATAACCAATCTGAAAAAAATGGAACCAACTGGGGAACTCAGACAAAGGAATAGATCGACTAGCATGACCTATTCTTGCTCTTGCACCTAAGGATCATATATGAATAGATTCCCAAGCAAAAACAGGGATCTGGGATAATTTGTAGCAGGATTGACTTTAGACAAAAAAATATGAAATTGTCTAATATTGTCTTTGAACTTCCCCTTTTTGCACCATATCTCCCAGTCTGGGGCATAACAGCTTCCCCCATTTTCCATCAAAAACTCTGCAACTTCATATTTTATCCACTCAATTGCCTATCAGAACAGTTCTCGGAAAAAAAATCTAATAAACTACTCTTGAAGGGTAGCCAGGTGGAGCAGTGGGTAAAGAACCAGGCTTGGAGTCAGGAAGACTCAAATTTAAACACAGCCTCAGTCCTATTAACTATGTTACCCTGGGAACATCACTTTACCTTCATTTGCCTCCATTCCTTATCTGTAAAATGGGGACAATAACAGCACCTATTTCCTAAGGTAGTTGTGAAGATTACTGAAACAATAATTATAAAAGACTTAGCACAGTGCCTGGCACATGATTGTTGTTTTGGTGGTTGGTAGTGGTGATGGTGGTGGTGCTATTATTGCTCCCAGGGACATTTGTATTTCAATAGCTAGATGAAGCTTTATCTAATAATAGAAGTGAAGTTGATGATGAAAATGATAACTTGTATTTACATAGCTCTTTGGACTTTTAATACCTTATCTTATTTGATATGATCTTCACATGATCCTCTGAGGTATATATTATTATGATCTCTATTTCATTGATGAGGAAATGGAGGCTCAGAGAGCATGACTTCCCCAGGGTCATGCTGCTAGGGAGTGTCTGGGGCATTAGAGTTTTTCTGACTCCAAATCCAGGGCTTACCATGGAACGCACATCCCTGAAATCAAAATTAACCTACTAATAAAGCATCTCTGTTCATCAATTATCTCTCCCCACCTCCATTATGCCTTTCCCAATTCCCTAATTTTTTTGAGAAATATTATGATTTAATAGTCTATATCTTGTAAGGACTCAAGAAACAAAGATTGTTATAAAACTCATCAAATTTCAACTATATATTATATGCTAGATGTTGAATTTAAATTAATACCATTTCAGTTAAGAAAACACACACACGCCACATTATCACAACGAGCATCTCTCATTTATAACTAAGCTAAGGGATGCTAATGTGCTGATTTTTTCAGCATTGTTATCTTGATCTCAAAGACCCTTCCATCTTATCTCCTTTTACACTAGATGCTTGTGGGAAGAGTAAAGACATCTAAATTCCAATATTTTGAAGAAATGTGTATTTAACAACTGAATACAGTTGCTTCTCCCCCCCCCCAGTTACCCTGTTTCTTTTCTCTTTTTCATATACATATTTTGTATTTACTAATATATGTACATGCTAGGTCCCTCTATAAAATGTAGGCTTCTTGAAGGTGTTTACTTGAAAATTTTTCCTCTTATCCTTAAATTATTGTAATTTAAAAGTTGGATATATTTACAAGATCCATTGGAGAGACTAGTCTTCCACAGATCTCAGGGGGAATGTATAATTGAAAATCTGTTACCCTAAAAAAAGAACTACATTTCCCCAGGAGCCCACTGACTTCCTGCCATTCCATACTACCTGTAGACAGAAGATATTAGTGAGTGGGTGGTCCTCTCGGGCCTTTTTGGCTTTCTGTCAGTGAGCATGGTGGTGGTAAGAGAGGGTGTGAAATGGCTGGTTAGCTATGGGCATGTGGTTTTTATTTTGTATCCCTTTTATTCTTTTTACTTCTAATGATATTTAACAAATCTCCTAAAATATAATATTTTATTATTTGACATTAATTTTAATTTTTACACTATATCTATGTCTCTCTTCACTGCTTCATTTATCTCATTCTTTCATTACAGTTTCTAAATGGGGTGTGCAGAAGCTAGACTACCAAGAACTGAAGTCTGAATTAACTGAAGTTCCTGCTTCACACATCTTCAAAGAGAGTTTGACTAATCATTCTGGTAATAAGGATGTGGGCGATGGTATTAACTTTACATTTCTTCTACATTTTTCTTTTCTGATTTGTCTCTATTCCTCTTTGAATTGTCTTTAAAGAACAAGAATTTCCCTTGTGACTTGTGAGGTGACTTTCCCTTTCTTGTGGTTTTCAAGGAAAGGAGAAGAGAAGGTAGCCATGAAGAAGGATCGGTTGCCCTTGTGAATATTATAGGAATTTGCCCTACTCAGTTAGTGGAATCTCTCCAAAGATATTTGACTCACAGACTCCCTATGCTGGAAGGCACCCCAGAACTCATAGAATCTAGCCTGTACCTATTATCCCCAAAGAGTCATCAAGTCAAGTCATCAAATCTCCAGTTGAAATCTTCCAGGGAAAGTAGCATGAGGAAGCTTGTGATGATTTTGGACAGCTCTATTTATTTGAAGAATTTTTCTGACAACAAAATCTGGATTTTTGCAACATCCACACATTGTTTTCAATCTTATCTTCTGGATCCAAGGAAAACAAGTCTAAAGCTTCCAAATACAGCCTTTCAGACACTTGAAGGCAGCTACCATGTCCCCCTGAGTGTTCTTGCAAATATCCCTAATTCCTCTAAGCAATCCTCATAGAGCAGAGTTTCAAATCTTCTAACCATCTCGGTTACTCATGTCTGGTCCTACTCCCATTTTCAATAATCATTCCTAAAACATGGTACCCAAAACTCAATATAATACTGTAGAGGTAGTTTGCATGGGGCAGAGCAGAGCAAAATTATCATCAGAGGGTCTAGACATTATGTCTTTCTTTGAAATCAAAGATCCCTTTAGATTTGGACAGTTATATCACTACTGATTCATATGGGATCTGCTAAAACCACCTAGAATTTTTTTTCATATGAAGCATTGTATAACTAGCCTCCTTCACCTTCTATTCATGCATTTGATTTTTGAAACATAAATATGACTTTACATTTTTTTCTTATGTCTCACTTTATTATGCAGGATGTCCCCAAAGTCAGTGCAGTTAAAAAAAAAAACAAAAAAACCCTTTCCTTCTGTCTTCAAATCAATACTGTGTATTGGTTCCAAGGCAGAAGAATGGTAAGGGCTGGGCAATGGAGGTTGTAAGTGGCTTTCCCAGGGTCACAAAGCTAGGAAGTGTCCATGGGAAGATTTGAACCTGGCTCTCAATCTACTGACCAACCTAGCTTCCCCCCAAGTCAATGCAATTTTAAGCCATTAAACTCTAAAACTACACTATGACCCTACACTTGACATTAACCTACTGAGATTTTTGGATGCTTGCCTTGTCATACAATGTGTTTGCTATCCCTCCCAGCTGGGCACCATCAGCATATTTGATGGGCACACCATCTTTGCTTTCATTTTTGTCTCAGATAAACACATGGAGCAGTAGAGAGCCAACAACAAACTCCTAGAGACCTCTCTCCATGTTAACATCTGTCTATTAATGATGACTCCTTGACTCCAGCCATTCAATTTCAGATCCAACTAATGATAGCATCCTCTAGTTTCTACCCCACCATCTTTTCCATCAGGATAATATAGGAGAGGTTGTCAAATCTTTGCTAAAATTCAGGTATTCTTTATTTACAGCATTCTTCCTCATCAATTTAATGTAGTAACCTTGCCATAAAAAAGGAAATGAGTCAGCTGAAAGCATGCCAAGTTATCACCACTCCCCTTTCTAATGATTTACAAATTATCTTTAATAATACATTCTTGAGGGGGTAGCTGGGTGGCTCAGTGGAGGTGTGAAAATGAGAGATCTTGGGTGGAAATCTGGCTTCAGATACTTCTTGACTGTGTGACCCTCAACAAGTCATTTAACCCTCATTAACTAGCTCTTACCTCTATTCTGCCTTGGTATTGATTCTAAAATGGAAACCACTGGTTTTTAAAAATAATAATAATAGTATATTCTTGAGTTTTGTATTCTACTTCATTCATTCATCAGTTATATACAGGGTGGTAGGTTAGACCACCAGGAGGGTACAAAGATTATTAGGTTTTGAACAATGACACATGTAAAACCTAGTGGAATTGTGAATGGCTCTGGGAGGGGATGGGGAAGCAGGGAGGGAAAGAACATGAATCATGTAACCATGGAAAAATATTCTAAATTAATTAAATAAAGAAATTAATTAAAATATATATTATTACTTGAAAATTACATTAGAGACCTGACAAAAATCTGAGAATATGGCCCATGAAATTAATTTTAAAATTAAAGCAATGGAAGAAGGTAATTCTTTCCCTTACCTCATCTAGTTCACATTTATACTACTCTTAAATGGATTCTCCTTACAACTACGATGTGGGGGGATGTAATATAAGTGTTATCCATTTTAAAACTCAAGAGGAAATATGATTTGGCCTAAGATTACACAACCAAGGAGTACTTTGAATCCAGGGCTTCAGATTACAGACAATCATTCTTTCTACTATATTGGCAGCAAGGTGGCTAAATGAATAGAGTGCTGGACCTGTAGTCAGGAAGTCCTAAGTTCAGAGGTGGACTCAGACATTTGCTAGCTGTGTGATGGGCAAGCCACTTGCTCACTGCCTGTCTCAGTTTCCTCAACTATAACATGTGGCTAATAACAGCAAAGGATCTCACAAGATTGCTGTGAGGAGCAAATGAGCTAATATTTACAAAATTTCTTAGTACAGTGCCTGGTGCATTGTAGGTATTTAATAAATGCTCATACCATTCACTATACTATGCTAATTCTACTAGAGTTAGCCAAGGTGTAGTGATGTGCTTTGAGCACAGATAGGATGATAGAGTTGATTTGTTTTTCAAACCCTAGTTCAAAGGGTCACCTTGACAACTATCATTTTCTTTCAGGAGTTGTCTTTAGGTTAGTGCTATTGACTTTTAGGATGAACACTAGTGTTTCTCTCTCTCTCTCATCTCTCCTTTCCTTCTCACTTTCCTTTTCTCTCTCTCTTCCCCTCTCTCTCTGTCTCTTATCCTCTCCTCTTCTTTCTCCTCCCTCTCTCCTCCCTTCCCCCTTAAAAATATGATCTCTCCTCTTCCTTCCTCTCCTCCCCTTTGGTCTATTCTCTGTCTCTCTGTCTCTCTCTGTCTCTCCCTGTCTGTCTCTGTCTCTCTCTCTCTCCCCTAAATGTTTATCTGATCACCTCCTCTAAACCCATAAAACCAAGCTAATAACCCAGTGAAGGAGCCATATTTCCTGCCTTCACAATTAGCATTGGCACTTTGGTAAGTAGGTTTTATTTTTCTATTTATTCAACAGGTTGTGGAGAACTTGTCTGGGTGGGCGAGCCAATCGCCTTAAGAAAGGCAGAGACGATTGCTGGCAAGTATGGCGTCTGGATGAGAGACCCTGAGCCCGTGTACCCCTACACCAGGGAGACCACCTGGAGAGTTGACACAGTTGGCACCGATATTCGTCAGGTCTTTGAGTACGACCAGATCGTCCAGTTCACACAGGGGTATCCTTCCAAAGTTCACATTCTGCCGGTACCAATGGAGAGCACTGGGGCGGTAGTTTACCGTGGAGCCCTCTATTATCAGAAACACACATCTAGAACTGTGATTAGGTATGAACTCAAGTCTGAAAGTGTGAAGGCTCAAAGGGATATTCCCAATGCTGGTTACCATGGACAGTTCCCTTATTCTTGGGGTGGCTATACCGACATTGACTTGGCGGTAGATGAGTCAGGACTCTGGGTCATCTATAGCACAGAAGCAGCGAAGGGAGCCATTGTCCTTTCCAAAGTGAATCCGGAGACCCTGGAACTCGAGCAAAGCTGGGAGACCAACATTCGAAAACAGTCAGTGGCCAACGCCTTCATAATCTGCGGCACGCTGTACACCGTCAGCAGCTATTCAGCAGCTGATGCCACCATTAACCTGGCGTATGATACCAGTGCCGGGAGCAGCAAGGCCCTGAGCATCCCATTCAAGAACCAGTTTCAGTATAGCAGCATGGTTGATTACAATCCTGCTGAAAAGAAGATCTTCTCGTGGGATAATTTCAATATGATGCTGTATGACATCAGGCTTTCTCAGATGTGAAACGCTCCAGAGCTATCCCAGGAATGAGAGGAAGATGTAGTCCTCGGTACTAACTAGGAACTCAAGGACAAGGGAGAAGGCAGAGGGAAGAGCAAGCTTTCCCCCTGCCCGCGCTGGGATTTTTTGTGCTTTCCTTGTCTGCGCAAACTCAGAAGAATTCATCTTTTCATAGCACTTGGCTCTGAAAGAATAACTTTCTTTTTTTTGGAGTGGAGAGGGAGTGGAGAACATGATAAATTCTGCTCAAAACTAGCAACGCTTTTATGAATAATCCCAAATGGCTGAAGAACCAAACCTTTGGAGGGCTTCTTGAGGAAAGCAAAAGGAAGAAGAATGTCTGGATTGTGGGTTGGCCAAGACCACCCATTCTACAGTTTTTGGTGGTGGATTTTTCATCAGCATAGACTCTTCTTCCATGGATGGGATCACACTATTCCTCCATACCATCTCATCCTGCTTGATTCCCATTCATGTTTTCCTATAAATTTAACACTGAAGACCTGCCCAACTTGCTGCGGGTGGGAGGGAGGTGGAGGATGTTCCACTGCTATTTTAATTTCTTGGGGCTTGCAGAGCTGCAATATATAACACGAAGCCTATGACTCAGTGAAGAGAAGCATCCTAGTGCCTACGCTGGGCTTCGATTCAGAGACGATGTATTCACAAGAGTTCATTCCTACTGTCTCTGATCATGCCCAATGGTGCCTTTTCAAATAAACATGTTGCAGAATGTTCATATTTCAATTTGGTGCATTTGCTATATGCTTGTGTCTATCACACGTGTTTCTTCCAAATCTTGTTGAATGCTTGTATTTGATATCCAGGGGAAGGTTTTAGCTTCTAAAAATGAATATGGAAGAATAGGGCTTGAAGTAAAGGATCACAGATTGAGAGCTGAAAGGGACCAAAGGACATTAAGTCTGACCGAGAAGTAGCTAGCATGGTTTACATCTCCAGCCTCCAGCAAAATAAGGCAGGAGGCAATATTCCCATATAATCTTAAAATCCTTAATTCAGAGCAAGAAGGAACTTGAGAGGTCATTTTCAGCTTTCTCCTTTTACAGATGAGGACAGTGAGGAATGTAGAGGATAAAAAACTTGGCTAAGGTCACTCAGAAACTAGGTGGTACAATGGGGAGAGCACAGGGCTTGGAGTTAGGAAGACCTAAGTTCTTATGAGACATCAGACATTTATTAGCTGGGTGACCCTGGGCAAGTCACCTAAACCCTATCTGCCTCAGTTTCCTCAGCTGTCATTAGGACCCCCAAAATAAATCTTTCATGATGAAATTTTACACAAGCTATTGAAGAAGGTGAGGAAAAGAGGTCAGGATTAGAGGAACTATGGTATCATTTTTTTTAACTCTTACCTTCCATCTTAGAATCAGTACTAAGGGGGAAGGTATGAGGCTCAGTTGACTGAGAGTCAGACCTAGAGATGGGAGTTTCTGGGTTTAAATCTGGGCTCCGACACTTCCTAGCTATGTGATCCTGGGCAAATCACTTAACCCCAATTGCCTAGTTTTTAAGGTTCTTCTGACTTTTAACCAATACACATTATTAAAAGGTTAAAAAAAAGAATAAATACTATGTTTCGATTTCAAGACAGAAGAGTGGTAAAGGCTAGGCAATGGGAGTTCAGTGACTTGCTCAGGGTCACACAACTACGAAGTGTCTGAACCCAGGACTTCCCATCTCAAGACCTGACTCTACCCATTGAGTCACCTGGATCATCATTAATTCTAATCACATAGTACATACACACTACTAAGGACTCTTCTGTTTTTCAGCAACCTGGCAATAATACTTTTCCATTCCACTCACTTTGGTTTCTTGTTCAAATTCAGTGGCATGCAATGATTGAAGTCTCACACTTTCAAGCTTTTATTATTTTCGCTAATTAACAAAAGGCAACAAATATTCTACAACAAAGATAACAAAAACTGTGCTTACTTCATGTCAAAGTATTGATTTTAAAAGAATTTTTAAAAACACCCAAACTAAGAAATAAGAACCCCAGTCAAGAGGACAAACATCTCACTCACACTGAAAAAGGGGTGCAAAGAAGAGGCTCATCTTTTCTAGTGATATGGAAAGCCCCTTGGAGACACATGAGGCAGCAAGTTGGCCTGAGCTACTTCAGTCAGATTTCATCATTCTCAGATCAGCCTAGGTAGCCTTCAGCAGGAGATGGGGGAGGTGGAGGAGGGACGAGGAGTATAGGAGAAGTCGTGCTGGAGGGAGAGGAGAATCCTAGCTTCATGATTCTAGAAGGAAACACAGAATTGAATCCTTAATAGTGACATTTTAGATATGATGACAAGCAGGTTGACAAGTGAAGAGTCAGACTTGTAATGTCCAGGATGGCCTGATCTAGCATCATCATTCTCAACCCCCTACTCTTTTTGACTGTTGGACTAATTTCCTTCGGGGACCTAGCAAGAAGTCTGTAAATATTTCTTTGTTTGCTTAAAGACAGAGGGAGGCAGGCTCTCTTGGCTAATTAAAAATATATACTCTCCCTAAACACACCAAAATATGTATAGGAAGACATTTTGTGATTGCTAAGAATTGGAAATGAAATAGATGCCTTGGGGGATAGTGAAATACATTTTGGTCCATGAATAAGATGGTCCAAGAATACTGTGCTGTAAGAAACGATATGTGTGATGAATTCAGAGAAGCATGGAAAGATCTACATGAACTGATGCGAGGATCCTAGTTTCATTATTCTGGAAGGAAAGGCAGAAATAAATCCCAAATAGGGAAATTTTAGCCATGTCCACAAGGGAGGAGAGGGACTTGAGTCAATATCCCTTGTAATAAGCAGAGCCAAGAAAACACACACAGTAAAGATAACAATGCCTATGGAATGAACAACCACACATACACACACACAAATAAAAACCAATTGTAACAATATTATAAAGATAAGCATGATTCAGATATGGAGGACCCCTTTCCCCCCACCCCACTAATTCATGACATTGGGAGGTTCACAGATGTTACATGTGGCACATTTTCAGACTTTCCCCAAACATATTCATCAGTTGGGCTGTTTTTTTTTCTTTTTCTTTGTGTCTTTAAAAAATGCTTTGTTAAATGGGTGGCCTTCTGGGAGGAGGAAGAGTCCTGGAGAAAGCTATCATGATGTAAAAACAAAAGACAGTAATAACTACTTATTTGGAAAATAATAATATGCTCAACAGCTACCTAATTAATCAGTCCATGAAATCTGGTCCTAGATGAATGAGACTACTGGAATGGGTTTTAGACGCCATCTTGGCCAATCTCCAACTCTTACAAAGGAGAAAATGGGCTCCCAGAGGGGAAGAGATTTGCCTTATATTACCCTGCAAGTGAAAGGAGCTCATGTCTCCCAATCCACTGTTCTTTCCATCACATTACACTGCCTTTTAATTTCATACATGGAAACCTGACCTTGGCAGATCATAAAATGGATGGGATTGGAATATAGTCTAACCCAATGCAGTACTACCCCTAAAAATAATCCCAACAGGTTTTGTCAGTTCTTGAACCCTTTGAGTAACAGGGACCTCATCACCTAACAATATAGATTAAGGGATATCAAGTTGAGGGATATCAAGGCGATCTTCAGTTATTTGAAAAATTATTAATTGTACGAACATTAGACTTGTTCTGATGGATCCCACAGGGTGAGGCATGGCAATTTCAGAGGGACAGGTTTGGGAAACTTCCTAGCAATTGGAGCTATCCACAAGAAGAATGAACTGTTTTGTCCTCACTAGAGGTGTTCCATCAGAGGCTGGACATCCCCACTTGGGCATGTTGCAGGTGGGATTCTTTGTTAGGCACAGGTTGTAGGTGGGTAGGTCCTGAGGTCATTTCATTACCCATTTTATTGTTAGACAGGATCACTTCTTAGAAATTCCTTAGATGGAGCTGAAGCGTGATTCCTTGTAAAGTCCTTCCATCCCCCCCCACGGGTGGTAGTTCTACCATCTGGAATAGGATCTTTGCCCTTCCAGTCTCAAATACTTCCTAGCTGTTGCTCCTGGGTAGGCACTTAACCTGTGTCTGCCTCATTTTCCTCAACTGTGAGGTAGCACCTGCCTGGCATGACTATTGGAGGATTGAATGTGGCGCTATATATATATATATATATATATATATACACACACACATATATATATATACATATATATATACATATATATACATATATATTCATTATATATTATTGTATTATATATACATGTATACATAACACATAATACAATTAAATATAATTATATTATATATTACAGACATATATAATCACATATTTATTTTATTTATATATTTATACATATATAAATATTTGAAACCTTACCTTCTATCTTAGAATCAATACTATATATTGTTTCTAAGACAGAAGAGTTAGAGGTTAGGCAATGGGGGTTAGTGACTTTCCCAGGAGCTAGAAAATGTCTAGGTCACATTTGAACCCAGGACTGACTCTCCATGTGAGATACTATTTGCAAGTCACTTCACACGGTGCGAGATACATTGTATAGGTACTTAATAAATGCTTATTCCCCTCCCCTGTTTAGGATTTAGCTTTCTTTTCTGGATAATGTAGCATATACCCCATGCCCTGCTACCTTAAAGGTTGCCATAAAGATCAAATGAGACCCTGAATGAGGGGAGGAAGTATCTTTCTTTGCCTGTTTTCAGAGCCAGACCTAGACAAACCAGCTACTTTATAATTCTGTGGGCAACATGGCACCTTTCTCTGCCTGCAGCATGTACCTTCTTCCCCAACGCTCCCAGCATCCCACCTCGAGCTCTTGGTATCTGTCAGTAGAGACTCTGGAGGACATCCCAGCAAACTTGCTCATTTTAGAGATGAGGAAATGAGCACCTGGAGGAGCCAGAGACAGGGAGCACCGTGCCCAGTCTTCTCATAGGAAAGAGAAACTGCTTGTCTGGGGATGTCAATGTGGTCATCATTCCTCACTCCATCAACATACGTTCATCCAGTAGCCCAATTCCTTAAGGGCTAAATGGCCTCTGCTTCTAAAGGTTTCCATCCACATCACAGAGAACTAAAAAGAAGAGCTTGCTCCCTTTACCCTGCTTCTGTCCACAAGTAAATTCTCTATATATTATTCCTAGAAGGTCAAAGTTCTCATCATTATTGTTATTATTATATATTATACTATTATGTGGCATATGTATACTATTAACATACTATTATATTATTATTATATATTATATACAACATACTATTATACATAAACATATATTATTACTATGTTATACTATTATATGCTATTATATACTATTATATATTATATATAATGTTAATAATACTATTATATTATTACTATTATATACTATTATATGTTCTATACTATTATATATGATATATAATAGTATTATACATTATATATAACATTAACATGCTATTATATTATTGCTATAATATATTATACTCTATATTATTATATGCTATTATATGATACATATAATGTTAACATACTATTATATATTACATTTTATTATGTTATATACTATATTACATATAATATTAATTCTATATTATTTCTAATACATACTATTATATATAACATTATATTATTATTATAATATATACTATTATATATTATACTATTATATGTTACATATAATGCTAATGTACTATTATATATTATACTATTATAATATACTATTATATATATTATATATATATATTATAATATACTATTATAATATACTATTATATTATACTATTATAATATACCATTATGTTGTATACTATTATATATTATATACAATTATATATTATATACTATATATGACTATATATTAATATGCTATTATTATTATATTATATTATATGATTATATATCATAATATTATGTTATGCATTATACATTATATATAATAATGCTAACATACTATATTAGTACTGTAATATATTATGCCACAATATATTATTATCTATCATATACTATTATGTTATATACTATTATATATTTTATACTATTATATATAATGTTAACAAACTATGATATTATTACATAGTATATGGTATTACTATATACTATTACATATTAGACATAATAAAATAGATCATTAATGTACTATTATTTTAATATTGTTACTATTCCATTAAAATACCATCAGCCAACACAGATGGTATAGGACAGCAGGGGTTGGGACAAAAAGTCTGAAGAAGCTTCCCAAGTAACACAGATGAACCCCTGTTCTGTATATGGAAGGCCTGCCTGCTTTCATTATTCAGGGCTCCTCTCACTTCCACAGCCAGATGGAAGTCCTGTTCTTGTCCCACTAGAGAAGGAGTTCCTAAGATTTGGGGGCATCCTGGGTTTGAGCAATCTGGTTAAGTGTATGAACACCTCAGAATAATGTCTTTAAATGTATAAAATATATTAAAAGGAAATAAATTATTCTGAATTTCAGGTATCAAAAATGAACAAAACAAATTCACAGACTCAAGTTTAAGAGTCTTTGTGTTCCAGGCAGCAAGGTGGTTCAGTGAATTAAAAACCAGGCCTGGAGATGAGAGGTCCCAGGTTCAAATTTGGCTGCATGACCCTGGGCAAGTCACTTAACCCCCATTGACTAGCCCTTACAACTCTTCTGCCTTGGAATCAATAATTAGTACTGAAAGGAGGAAGAGGAGGAGGAGGAGGAGGAGGAGGAGAATCTTTGTGCTTGAGACCATCTTGCCACCAGAAGAATGTTCCTGGGAGAACATTACCCCAAGGAATTGCACAGGAAAGATGTTTCCAGCAATAGTGGTTGGGGGGGGGGAGGGAATATACTTTACTGCCTCCATTTCCAATCAAAGCAAGATGAACAAAGAGATATTCAGTACCTCTGACTCATGGCCACTCTTCGTTTGAACACTTCCTTGGACAAGTCTTTGAAAGGGATCTCAATGCCTTTGACCCTGGGGATGTTCTGAGCTCTTGCTTGGAATGCCAAGAATGAATGAGGGCTTTCCAATTCCAGGAGTGCCTTGTTTATTGTCATGGGTGAATCTGAAACAGAGCATGGAATGGATATTCACTAGGCTTCTCTTAGGGACCTGGAGATCAAAACTAGTAGAGATACTCCTTGCCAGGAGTATCATAATTCACTGGGAAGAATACTGGTGCAGGTATGACGTTTGCTAGGGTTCCTGGTAAACCTATTCTGTTGTCCCCGGCAGTATCTGAGCAGCAACCCCGTCATCCTCCAAACTTCTCCACGTGGGGCACAGTCTCTGAGGAGTTTAGCCTACAGATTTCACAGGGAATAAAGAATGATAATCAAAGAACCAAAGGTGCCTGTCCCATTTTTCCTTTGGTGAATAAAATCGTAGGGACCTAAGAAAACACCAACAATTAGAATTCAGTGAAACAAATATGACCACTTACTATGTACAAGGTACCGAGTTCAGGGTTAGGAATACAAAAGGGGGTACTCCTTTGCCCTCAAATAACTCAGTCTAACAGGTTAGAAATGATGCTGCCCCAACAAGTATGATTCAAGGTAAGATAGTACTGGAGCAAAGGAGAGAACCAAAGTGCTCTAGGGAAAACCTGTGAAGAGAAACCAGCACGTAAAACCTTCTGAGATCTGATTCCAACCTACCTTTTGGCTGAGGTTTGGGAGTCAGAGTCAAATCAGGGAGGACTTCATGAAAGAAGCACTTCTGAACCAATCCTTGAAGAAAGAAAAGGATTTCAATATCAAAAATTCAGGACCATAATGTGAGATCTGTGATTTCAGAGGATTTGTAAACTTGGTTTGGGGGTAAAGGGGGTGAGGTAGGGAATTACATCTTTAGTTCCATTAACCTTGAGCTGAAGATAGCATTTCCTTCAATTATTTGAAACAAATAAACCTACAAAAAGTTAAGAACTCTTCTATAGCCTTAAAACAGTCACACCCTTGGTCTTCCCTTCTTAGAGTTATATAATTAATCACTTGCCCTTCCTTATAGGACAGATGTATTTTAGTTCTTCTCATATGGGTATGACTCAGTTTATATATAACGCTTTTTTTAAAAGATGTGGTTACAAAACTAAACCTTCTTCCCCAACTCCTTTTATATATAAACTCACACACATACACCACATACCTGGATGAGCTTTCATTGCACAGAGATATGAATGCTTCTCCAGGCAATCACTTTTGAGTTCCTGATTCCAAATGAACTGGGTTTGGAGGAGGTGGGTAGGGGTGGGTCAGGAGCTCAACCTTCTTGCCTTTCAAAGGACTCAAGTCCTCCTTCATCTATCAATTCAAACTAAGCAAGCAAATGGCTTCTGACTTGACTACTTAAACTCTTGGAAACACAGCTAACTCACTTTACAGCAACACTACTTCCTCTGCTTCTCCCTATTTAAAAGACTGAAGAGATGGTTTGACTAGTTAGGTGATAGCAAGAGCCTACAGCTGGGCTCACTTTGTGGGTCTTCTTCCTCCCTCATCTGATCATTATAAACATCCTTGAGGTAGGAGACGCGCACACTATCATTCACCATTTACAGATGGGAAAACTGAGACTCAGGTTGAATGATTCACCCAAGATCACACAGATAGTAAGAAGTAGAGCTAGGACTCTCGAACCCAGGAAGCCTGATTCCATTTCCACGGTTCTTTCTATTAGCAATGTGCCCCAGGGAAGTTGCTTAACCTCCTGGTGGCTCAGGTAACTTGCTAAGATTGAGAGTTAGAAAGAGAACAGCTGCTGATCTCCTTTGGTAGTTTTTGTTTTTAAAATCCTAGCTCCCTACACTGATGAAATTCTGGGTCCTGATAAAAACCTATCTCCATCTCCATTATCTGTCTATCCATCTCTGTGTCTCTGTATTTGTATCCCCATCTCTGTGTCTCTGTATTTGTATCCCTTATCATCTATCTCTCCATCATATCTATCCATCTCTGTGTCTGTTATCATGTATCTCTCCATCATCTGTCTATCCATCTCTGTATCCCTGTATTTGTATCCCCATCTCTGTATCCCTGTATTTGTATCCCTTATCATCTATCTCTCCATCATATCTATCCATCTCTGTATCCCTGTATTTGTATCCCCATCTCTGTATCCCTGTGTTTGTATCCCCATCTCTGTATCCCTGTATTTGTATCCCTTATCATCTATCTCTCCATCATATCTATCCATCTCTGTATCCCTGTATTTGTATCCCCATCTCTGTATCCCTGTGTTTGTATCCCTTATCATCTATCTCTCCATCATATCTATCCATCTCTGTATCCCTGTATTTGTATCCCCATCTCTGTATCCCTGTGTTTGTATCCCTTATCATCTATCTCTCCATCATATCTATCCATCTCTGTGTCTGTTATCATGTATCTCTCCATCATCTGTCTATCCATCTCTGTATCCCTGTATTTGTATCCCCATCTCTGTATCCCTGTATTTGTATCCCTTATCATCTATCTCTCCATCATATCTATCCATCTCTGTATCCCTGTGTTTGTATCCCTTATCACCTATCTCTCCACCATCTGTCTATCCACCTCTACGTCTCTGTATCTCTGTATTTGTATGTTATCATCTCTCTCTCCATCATGTCTATCCATCTCTGTGACTTTTTATCTCTGTATTTGTATCCATTATCATTTATCAAGGCAGATCGATGGAGAAAGATAAGTGTGTGTGTGTGTGTGTGTGTGTGTGTGTGTGTGTGTGTGCGCACACGCGCACAGCAACAAGCAATTTCTGGGTAGCATGGAATTTTCAAGGTAAAATCAGGCTGCCTGGTTTTTACTTTTATCCATATTAGCTCCAGTTAGTCATTATTTTCTACCCTGAAAGAGCCATCTGAAGAAGTTTCTAAACAGGCTTTCCCTTCTTAAATTGCATCATCACAGAGCAGCAGAAAGAATTCTGGATTTGGATCCTGAGAATGCACTTTTGAACATGAGCTCTGTTATTTTCCTACCTGGGTAATACTGGGTTGGTCTCTCTGCATCTTGGTCTCCTTATGCTATAATCTGTAAAATGAGAAGAAGGGGGGCTAGATAACTTCTAAGGGCCCTTGGAGCTCTCAATCTTTGTCTCTTTTTTTCCCCATGGTCTTTCGGTGACATTTAATCCATTCCCAGATATTTACAAACTGTGTGACCTTGGGCAAGTCACTTCACTTCTGTCTGTCTTGGTTATCAAAACTGCAAAATGAAAACAACAGTACCTACTTTCCAGGGTTGCTATGAAGAGCAAATGAGATATTTGTAGGATGTTTAGCAGAGTTCCTGGCACTGAGTAGGTATTAAATAAATGCTTCCTTCCTTCCTTCCTTCCTTCCTTCCTAGTCTCACTCCACTGTTTTACAAATCTTAAGCCAACAAGCATTTATTTTTAAAAATTATTTTATTTTTGTAATTGAATGATTTTATGAAATCAAAAACCCCAAACAAAGACCCTCCCCTGAAAAACTGAAAAATAGAATGCTTTCACCAGCATTCTGACTCCAACAGTTCTTTCTCTGGAGGTGGACGGCATTCTTTTTCATAAAGCCCTCAGAATTATCTTTGGATCATCATATTACTGAGAGTAGCTAAGTCCATCACAGTTGATCATATGGTTGTTTTTGCATACAATATTTTCCTGGTCCTGAACAAGCATTTGTTTTTAAAAATGTGTTTTCATTGATCTTATGTTTTTTAAAAAATTCTTATCTTCTGTCTTAGAAGCAATACTAAGCATTGGTTCCAAGGCAGTATCTGAGGAAATATCTGAGTATCTAGAAAGTATCTGAGGTCAGATTTGAATCCAAGACCTCCTGTTTCCAGATATGGTGCTCTATCCACTGAGCAACCTAGTTGACCCCTTAGGTTTTTTTACATCAATAAAAGTTCCCTCAGTTTTCATTCTTCAGCTCCTTCCCAGAAAGCCATCCCAGATGACAAATATTTTTAGGATACAAAAATGGGAAGGAAAAAAATCAGCATAATTGACTAACACATCCAAAAAGACCGAAAACATGTTCAGTGAATGAGCTTGTTGACCTCCCACTTGTGCAAAGTAGGGCACCTTCTCATATCTCGTCTTTTGAATCATGCTTGTTCATGGCAAAAAAAAAAAAAACAAAAACCAACATGCTTGTTGCAGTTTTGCAACATTTGATTTGTGTGTTTGTCTGCCTGTGTATTATTTTTTTCAATGAACATTCTTTTCTTGTGTATATTGTTCACTAGGCTCTGTTTACTTTATACTGCATCTATTTGTATTTCTCTCTCCATGATAGAGCTTTTTAAGGTTAATAAAGCACTTTGGATCCTTCCAACAGTTCTGGAAGGTAGGTGCTATTAAGATCCCTATTTTACAGATGAGAGAACTGAGACAGACAGGTGTTAAATGTTACTTACCCAGTGTCAGTCAGCTAATAAGGGTCTTCAGCTGATTTTGAACTCAGGACTTTGTAACTACAGATCTAGCTTTCTATCCATATTGGAAGAAATATCAACAATCTTGGATATGCAGATGCTACCATTCTGATGTCAGAAACTGAAGAATTAAGAAGCTTCTTGGTGAGGGCAAAAGAAGTGAGTTCAAAAACTGGCTTGAAGCTTAACACCAAAAAAACTAAGATCTTGGTAACTGGTGCCATCACTTCCTGACAAATAGAAGGAGAAACATGGAAGCAGTGCCCAATTTTATGTTCTTGGACTCCAAGATTACTGCAGATGGTGACATGAAATTAAAAGGCACTTGCTCTTTGGGAGGGAAACTATGGCAAATCTTGACAGCATACTAAAAAGCAGAGACGTCACCTTGCCACCAAAGGTCCATATATCCAAAGCTATGGTTTTTCTAGTAGCAATGTATGGCTGTGAGAGATGAAATGAAAGCTGAGCATCACAGAATCTATGCTTTTGAATTATGGTACGGAAGAAGGCTTTTGAAAGTCCCTTGGATGGTAAGGAGATCAAATCAGTCAATATTTAAATTAATTCAGACTATTTATTGGAAGGAGAAATATTGAAGCTGAAGCTTAACTATTTTGGAGAAGACAGAAATCACTGGAAAAGACCCTGATGTTGGGAAGGATGGAAGGCAAAGGGAGAAGGAGATGGAAAAGGATGAGATGGACTGAGTGACATGGGAGGCATGACCATGCGCTTGGGCAAATTTTGGAAGACAGTAAAGGATAAAAGGACCTGGTGTTCTATGGTCCATGAGGTCATGAAAAGTCAGACATGACTGAACCACTGGACAACAACAGTATTCCATTTGGTTCATGTGCCAAAATTTATTTAGCCATTTTCCAATTGATGAGCATCTACCTAAGTTTTCAATTCACTGCTGTCACACACAAACACACACAAAAGGCTGCTCTAAATATTTTGATGGAAAAGGGAACTTTCTTCGTATCAATGAAAATGAGTTTAGTAATGGAATCTCTGGGTCAACAGGTATGGACATTTTAGTTACTTTGCTAATTCCAAATTGTTTTCAAAATGGTGGTAATGATTCGAGCTCCATCAAAAAGACACTATTTCCCCTAACTTCTAACAAATCCTCCAATATTAACCATTCCCACTAGGACAACAAAGAAAAGCAAAACTCAATCACTGCTCTCAAGGAGCTCAATCTAATTGGGAAGATAACATGCAAACAATTTGTACAAAGAAGACAAATACAGGACAAATTGGAGATATGTTAGAGAGAAAACAGAAGGAGGTACTAGTTCAACAAACCTTGATTTAACTTTTTTATATCAGAGTGGATGGAGCCATAAGGTCATCTAGTCCAATTCCTTCATTTGATTGAAGAAAATTAACTCAAAGAGGGGAAGCAACTTGCCCTAGCTCAAACAACTTGGTGGGAGAAATTGGACCAATAGCATTCTGGCTAAAAATGCATTCTTTTCTCCTCATGAGTTTTCCAAATTTAATATGGACTAGGTGTCTTACATGTACAAGGTAATCTATTACCTGGTGTCAGTGTACTGGGCCACTACAATCCTTTAAACTTTCCTAAACAATTCACTGCCATCTCAATCATCACGGTATCTTTTCCAAACCTTTTTATCAACCCTACCCCAAACTTCCCCAGGCTCCCCCTTCCTTTATCTTCTCTGTGAAGAGCCTTACCTTATATTTCCCTGAAAAAAAAATGGTCATTAACCAAGAGTCCCTTTTTTTTTCTTTTCCAAAGAGGTGAAGTTGTTTATTCTTTTTTAAAATAATATTTTATTTAATATTTTTATATTAATATATTAACAGTAATATTTTAAGTTAACGTAATAAAAAATTATCCCCCTCATTTTATATGTAAAAACAATTTTAACCTTCATTTAAAAAATTTTTGGGGAAAAAAAAAAAACTTGGTTCTAATTCTTCACTTCTCTCTTTCCCTCTTCTCCCCACTCCCTGAGATGGCAAACAACTTGATACAGATTTTATATGTTCAGTAATGTAATAAAAATGTCCATATTAGCAAGAGCTTCCTTTTCTGGCCTCCTCCTGATCTCAATTACCCAGATATCTGCCGTCTGTTACTGTCTCCTCCTTCACACTCTTTCACTTCTTGCCCAGGCAAACCCTTAACATGTCCAAGCGATCCCATTCTATCTTGTCTTCTCCAGCAGACTGTCCCCTCTACCGTCCTACACTCTCCTTTAATTTCACTCTCTCCCGGTTTTCTGGCTGCTTCCCTACTACCTACAAATATGTCCATGTTTTCCCTGGCTTTAAAAAAATGTCCTCACTTGATCTGTCTGTCCCTCTTAGCTACATCTCTTCTACCCCCTTGTGGCTAAACTTCTTGAAAACACCATCTAAAATCGATGCCTCCACTTCCTTTCCTCTTATTTTCTTCTTAACTTTCTTCAGGACTAGGACCTCATGGTTCAACCAAAATAGTCCTCTCCAAAGCTATCAAAGATCTTTTAATTGCCAAATCTAAAAGCCTTTCATCAATCCTCGACTTCATTGCAGTCTGACACACTCAGTCACTTTTCCTCTTTGATACACTTCTTTCTAGGTTTTTGTGTCTCCTGGTTTTTCTCCTGGCTTTCTGACTTCTGGGTTTCCTTCGTTGGATCTCTATCCAGGTTGCCTCCACCAAATGTGTGTCCCCCAAGGCTCTATTCTGAGCTCTCTTCTCTTTCACTTGGTGATCTCATCAGCCCTGATTCAATGATCAATTATCTTATAACAATTATCTCTATGCTGATGATTTTCAGATCAATTTTTGTAGTCCTAATCTCTGTTCTAGCTTCCTGTCTCTCACCCCCAACTTATCATATATCTCAAACAACATACGCTATGTAGGCATCTTAGTCCAAAACTGAACTCATTATCATTTCCATCCAAACCCTCCTCTCTTCTTAATCTCCTCAATACATGGGTGCCATTATCCTTCAAGTCAACCAGGTTCAAAACTAATGTGTCATTCTCAACTCCTCTCTCTCCCTTTCTTCCCCCATCCAATCTGTAATTTCTATCTTCACAGAATCTCTAGTATTTATCCTTTTCTCACGAGCCTGGAACATGCCTTTATCAATCTATGCCTGGACTATCACCTGATTGACTTCTCTGTCCCATCTTTTTCCAATTTAGAGCATCCTCCACTGAGTTATCAAACTGATCCTTCAAAAGTGTAGTTCTGACCAATCACTGTCTTTTCAATAAACTTAAGTGGCTTCCCAAGACTTCCAGGATCAAATGGATAATCCTTTGTGTAGCTTTTGAAGTCTATCATAACCCAGCCCCTTTCTTTTTACTTTGCATACAGCAAATTTGAAGGTCTCTTTTTTGTTCCTTGCACAAGACACTCCATTTCTCAAAGCCATGTGTGTCTACTGGTTGCCTGGAACTCTGTCCTTCATCTACTCCTAGTTTCCCCTGCTTCCAGTCCCAGCTAAATTCCTACCTTGGTGCAAGTGGCTTCCCCTCCAATTTATCCTATCCTATCCTATCCTATCCTATCCATCCATCCATCCATCCATCCATCCATCCATCCCTTCCTCCATCCATCCATCCATCCATCCCTCCATCCCTCCCTCCATCCATATTTGCAGGTTGTTAGCTTCTCCATTAGGTTATGAGCTCTTGGAGAGCTGGTTTTTGTTGATGGTTTTTGTCATTTTTAAAAAAAATCTGCGGTGCTTAGCATAGTGCCTGACACATAGTAGGACTTTAATAAATGCTTGTTGTTATGGACTAGACAATAGCAACAAGCTCTCTCTATAGGAAACTTAGTACACCTAAATCATCTTGACTGAAATTCTGTGATGAGTGCCTTGTCCAAATCCAGATTCAGTTACTCTTTGAATACAGGTTAAGCAGCAGAAGCCTTTCAAAGCTGTACAATCTGATATTACTGTTTTATTCGATCATCTGACTATGCCCGAGTAGATGCAAACTCTTGACAGTTTACTTGACTTTCTGGTTGTTTGCAATTTCAGTTATTCCAAATGATAGGTTAAAGGGTTGATGTGAGTGATAGGGGAAATCGATCTCACTATTGATCAGCACTTAAGTACCTACTTTGCCACTTTTATTTTGTTTGTTTTTTTTAATACCCGTCTTCCATCTTAGGCTCAATAATGTCTATTGGTTCCAAGGTAGAAGAGCTGAGGGCCAGACAACTGGATTTAAGTGACTTGCCCAGGGTCACTGGGCTAGCAAGTGTCTGAAACCAGAATCTCTGGGCTTGGCTCTCACCTTACTGAGCCACCTTGCTGCCCCTCTTTGTGCTACTATTTGGGATTTTCTTTGGCAAAGATACTGAAGTGGTTTGCCATTCCCTTCTCCCGATTATTTTACAGATGTGGGGAACTGAAGCAAACAGGATTGTGATTCATCCAGGGTCACAGAGCTAGGGGACGAGGCCAGATTTGAACTCAGAAAGATGTCTTCCCATCTTATTCCCAGCCAGTTCTCTATCCACGGTGCCACCTAGCTTTAGGGAGCCCAGGAGGCAAACAAGCCAGTCCCTGCCTTCAAGCAGTTTGAGGAGGGGGGGGAGGAGGGGACACCATGCAAACAAATATATATAAAGCAAGCTATTCGTAGGATAACTAGGAAATCATTAATAGAAGACACTAAAATTAAGAGTTGGGAAAGGCTTCCTGTAGAAGGTGGGATATAGTTGGGACATAAAGAAAAGTTGGTGGGATTTGGAGGGGTTTAGGAAAGTGCCTCCGTGTACCTCTAGTTTCTCCCCCAAACTCCTGGAAATCATCTAAAGGTACTTTCTGTCTTCTTGAATGTTTCCAATAACAAGAGGCTTCATATAGCACCTACTATGTGCCAGACACCCTTTATAGATCTCATTTTCTCATTTGAGCATTAACCATTCATCCATCCATCCTTGGAAAGTCTATTATTAATCCTGTCTTCCAGTTGTGCGAACTGAGACAAATAGAGGTTAAGTGACACACACAGGGTCACAAAGCCAGTTTAGGTGTCTTGAGGGTAAATCTGAACTCTGGTCTTCTCAATCCCAGATCGCAGACTTAAAATGCTGTTTTGAGGTGGGCTGAAGGAATATTTTACTTGTCAAGTTGCTGCGGGGGGGCAGGGGCAAGTTAGTGTCATTTTAATGTGTATATAATCTTACTGATTAGAAATAATGCCTTTGTTCTAAGTATTCAAGTATTTGTCCCTGTCTTTACCCTGGCTTTCTCCCATGCGGGTGGGGGCTCACTTTCACCTCTTTAGGATCATGTTTCATTCAAAATTTTGTTTGGCCAAGAAGGTAACTAGGTGGCTCCATTCACTGAGCCTGGGGTCAGGAAGACCCAAGTTCAGATCCGACCTCAGGCACTTGCTGTGTGACCCTGACCAAGTCACTTAACCCATTCCCTTAATCCCCCGGAGGAGGAAATGGCCAACTACTCTAATCAAGAAAATCCCAGATGGGTCCCGAAATCAGGTATGATCAAAAAGTGAACAGGTCTTACTCCAAACGTTCTTACCCCCTCCAATCAACAGTGTTTAAAAACATTTTGCCTACAATTACTCATTTACTTTTTCTCATCCGGGCAAGTGTAAGCTCCTTGACAGCAGGGTCTGTTTCATTTCGGTCTATCAGCGGCATCATTTGTTTTATGGGAAAACAAAGGTAACTTATTTCCACAACCCCAACTTGTTTGGGAAGCTCAGCCCTCCCAAGTGCCATTATTATACCCATTTTAAAGGTGAAGAAACTCAAGTTACAGAAAGTGGCAACTCGTTTGGTTTCTCTTGCCTTGAATGCGTGGCATAGAGAACAGACATGGCCCCGAACTAGTGGTCCTTTTGGTCCTTTTGTCGAGTGCTCTGGCAAGTGCAGCCTTTTGTCCCCTCATTTCCCTCCTCACTCATTCAACAGGAACCAATATGGCTCCCACGACAGGGGAGGGGATGTGGGTATGTCAGGCCCTCACGGGCACGGCTGCTTCTGCCACATGGTGGCAAGTTATCCGGGTTGGTCCCTGGCTGACAAAGGTCCTGCCATCCAAGATCTCCCAGCACCCCCTCCGCGGGGACAGCCTTCAACAACTGAAGGTTAACTGTACCAGACAATGAAGCACAGGAAGAGCTCTAAAAGGGGAAATTACTGTTTTGGTCCAAACCTGGGATTTTCTCATACGTGGGAAGTCTATGGAAAGCACCTCACCTGCACGTCACCTGATGGACAGAAATGGTACGGCACAGTAAGAAGCTGTCACGTTCACAGGGTGACGGCGCTAGTGTCTGTCCAAGGCACACCTGGAACCCGGGTCTTCCTAGTCCCCAAATGGAATGTGTACAAGGAAAAAACAAAAAGGAAACACAAACCTTCTTTTGATTCTCTCACTTGGTACCGTGCAAGAGTAACCTCTGCTGGCTGGCTGGAAAACGTGGCCAGGCCATCACAAATGTGTTCTGGTGGGCCGCTGAGACCTGCCCGAACACCAGTCTCACAACAGAGGATTCAGAGGTGCATCTCAGCAAAGACAAAGGGCAGGCCAACAGAACGACTAAGATTTTTTCTCAGATTCCTTCTTGGACCCCCCCCCCCCCTTCTGTTGCTTGTTTTCCTTTGGAGGTTCAACAAGGTCCTAAGAGAGCAATGTTCACCTGTTTTTCCTCTTGCTGACTTGGCCTGGCATCAGGAGGACCCGAGCTCAGCTCCTATCTCAGACATTTCACCCCTGCCTCATTTTCCTTAATGACATGAAAGTCTCACTCACTGGGGAGTCACCAGGATCACAGATGACAGGATGCAGAATGGAAAGGACCTTAATTTGAGTCTTATATTATCATTTGAGAAATAAAAGATCAAATCTAGGGAGGCTTTAATTTTTCCCAAGTCATAAAGTGGGTAACAGACTTCAGAGGCGACACGTCTTCTCTCTAGGACACACTCTCACTCCTTCCATGTTCCCAGTTGTTGTTTAAGAAGGGCAAGGTGTCTCTCAACATTGCCTCCAAATTTGCTTGATTATGGAAGAGTCAAACAAAATGCCTCTAGTGAAGCACAATTTTCCTACTACGGAATTCTCTATATACTAACCAGACAGCCTATCACTTTATATCATTATTTAGACATTAATTTAACCACAACTTTCTGATGAGTAACCACAATAGGGCAGATCTGGGAAACCAACTTTGGCTACCTGTGTGTACCCTTTAAATCTCCTTTTAGATGGTTCTGTCTTACATGTTTTATGGAGTCAATTACTGCTAGACAAGGTCTACACGGAGGCTCACCCACCCACTCTTGGTCCTCTTTGCTAGAGCAGGGGTCTGTGAAAACGGAATGATTTTGTAGGACCTCCAATGGGTGGTGGTCCTTCACCATCTTTCCAATAATCCTCTCTGCCCAGTTGACTTCTTAAATGGTCACTGTTCTTATTTGACATGCCAGTTGTTGTACCTTATAGGAAAGGATTAGGAAACCGAAGGATACATTATTTAGAGAATATTTTATTAGTTTCTGTAATCAAACCCATGTAAATAAGACCTTACATATTTAATACAGTGTGTTACCCCTGTACAAATGGAAAAAAAATTAAGTTTAACGTTTCTAGACCAATATGGCTGTTAATTTCTGTACAATGCCAACTCAACACAGTACAAGTGGGATACTTTTTCCAAAGTTGACATCACAGCTAAAGTTTCCAAAAATTCAAATTATATATATATATATATTTATATAAAAAGATAACCAATAGCAATTTGCTAGGCATCAATAGCAGCAACAGCCTTTCCAGGTTCTGCAGTCATTGAACAAAATTATACACATTAGACTTTCAGCTCACTGTTTCCAAAACAAAAACAAAACAAAAACCCCTGAAAACATCCCCCTCCTCCCCCCAAAGAAGTTTCTAAAAAAATCCCAGAAAAACAGCATTCTGTTACTGATGTGGTACCTGGCGCCTTTTATTAGCTTCTCAATCATCATCTGGAAAAAACAAAAGTCTATCTAGAATAACGTCATTAAAAACAGCTCTGGTATAGCACGGTCACTACTACGTATCATAAGCAGGTACAGGATATTTTACATTCACAGAAGTATAATACAGTACTGTCCTACAGCTATAATACTAGAGGATACAATTAAAAAAGGCATTATTTGACTTGATTCTACTTTTCCAGCGCAGAGTGGGCAGGAAGGGTAGTGTGACACAGCTCTGATACAGAAATGCACCTCCTTAGATAGAATTTCCTTTAACTAGCCGCACAGATCTAAGTGCTTGTTGCTCTACATGAATGTTAGCTGAAAACCGTTTAGAAAACCACTGGCTTCATACAAAGATGGCTGAGCAGAGGCAAGAAGGACTTGTTTGACTTATTAATGCAACAAGTCTGCCATGTCAAAGGCAGGAAGGAAGAGGATGCCAAGTAGTACTTCACGCTTTAGGCCACAATCTAAATACAGCATCATTTCAAACAGAAGCAGTAGCCAAACACTGCCCATTTGGAAAAAAAATTTTTTTAAAAGGATGCTGACATGACTATCCATCCGTTTAGAGGTCAAGGGAGGGGAAGATCAGTTACTGTCCTTTGATTGTGTTCATTTAACTCAGCTTCCATGTTACAAAACAACAGCAAGCTGCCATAATACAAAATAAGGCTACTCTGTCCAGCACCATCCATCTGCAGCTCTTACGCACGGAGCCTATAAAAAACGGAAACAGCAGCCAAGGAACATAAAGGAGCGATCAGAAACCATCTCTGCTCAGTAGCTGGGGAAGCACTGCTCAAGCCACATTCTGACTCTGATGTGCTATCTTGTCTTCATGCTTCTGCTATGGCAGCTAACCGTGAAGATTCTGCATTCCTGCATTAGATGGACTCAGGCCTGTGTTTGTTCATACATGGGTATCTCCATCCTGACTATAAAAATGCATCGCCCAGTGCAGACTGACCTCTGGCTGGGTGACACAGAGCCTCAAGCTTTCCCTGGTGCTGTGGGACAGTGTCAATAGCTTCTTGTGTCCCTGGTGTGTCCTCCTGAGCCACAACAGGAGAATGTCACAATGACCGTTTCACCCTCTTCCTTCCCCCAGCTATGGAATCCTTCTGGCATTAGCTGAACTCATTCTCCAACCCACCCCCCAACCCCCAAAGCCCTACCCCTTTCCCACCCCAACTATCAACCGGAGCCTTTAGGATTTGGTTTCTTCGGTTTTGATGGCCTGGGGTTTGATTGGTCCGGTTCTAACAGGTTTGGCTGCAGTGGTGGGTGTAGGGGGAGGCTTGTCCTCTACTCTGTCCTGACAAACTCCAGGGGGGTCAGTCAGAGTTTCAGGAGTTTTGTTTGAATCACTGTCCACTTTCTGTGCCTTGCCTCCTATCTGTTTGCTCTGCTGCTGTTCGGAGAAGAACCGTTGCGTGGACTGAAGAACCTCTGCTCTCTGCTTTGCCTTAAAAAAGGAGAAACAACCAGGCTGAAAAGGCAGCAACATTGTAAAAGCCGAAAGAAACATACAAGATTTACGACCAAGTAGAACCATCACCCAGATCTAGAGTATCCACTGGATTTTCCAGCTTAAAATGTCAGGAACACCTTGAAGGAGCATGTCTAAGAGATACTTCTCTTCTGAGAGGTAAAATGGAATGTTCTCATCATTACAAGAAATTTGAAGGCACAAATGAAAATTCAAAATGTATAGTTATCAGTAACTGCCTTCAAGGAAGCACCGATATTGTGGCTTTACCAAAAAACACCTAGAACCAAATGTCTTGGTGTGGAGTCCCCTTCTTTACTACACTCTTCTAAAAGGGAAAAGCATTCAGAAACTGGCATTTAACCACTAAATTCTGTTAACCACATTACTGGATAATGACAGACCAGTTAATTTAATCTTATTTGCAAGATATCTCAAAGAACATACTTACGTTAATCCACAAATGACACCAAAGAACCACATATAATCAGTATGGGTTGATTTTATATGTAATTCAAAATATTACAATGCAAGTTAAATAAACACCTACCATCCAAGTTCCTGAAAGCAATTTGCACACAAGCCCCTAAAACTACTAAGAAGAGATTGCCTACATTTATTTTAATGTTCATTAGGGGAAGTAGTGAAAGTGAATTGAGCAGCTAGCAACAGAAACCAAAACCAATCACAAAGAGCTGTTTAATGCCCATGTTCAAATTTTGGGAATTTTAAATCATATTATTTCTAATCATAAGTTAGCTTTATAAAAAAAGTATGTCATTCAAGCCATATATATCACTGAAGGGGCTTTTAATTTATTCCTTTTTAGAAATTCAACAGATGACAAAACCTTTAATAAATCTTAAACTCAGAGAATATGACATTTAACAAATGATTCAATATAACATATCTTCATCAAAGGAAACCATCAAAATGGACAATTCTACTTCCTTATTTTTTTTTTAGTTTTTCTCCTGCCAGACCTCCTAGGTGGAAGACTGGTAGAATTCCTTAGATCTCTAAAGCCAAGCCTAAGGACACAGAAAGTAAAAGAAATTATTCTGTTGCCTGTAGAGGTAGCAGACAAGCAACATGGTCATTACAACCCTAGATTGTCCCCACACAGACTCTTAGGCATTCTTTTATTGTACTGTATCTTTTTATAATGGATTTCATCTAGAAGGATCCCAAAGTGCTTTCCAAGCTTGCTTTATTTAAAAGTAATCCAGTCCTATGACAAGACATTGGTGTTGTGTGTGTTAACAGGTACAGAGGAGTACACAGGAAACATTTTAACACAGAAAAGCCAGAACATTTTACCCAAATGGAATTTTGACAGGACATCAGTAATATCACTGGCTCATGTGGGGGTAGGGGTAGGGTGATTTTCAGTGATCCCCAAATAGTTTTCTTTTCTTCTTTAAAAAGGTATAGCTGCCTCAAGGCTAAACTCAGATCTCCCTCAATTTATTTCATTGGCAATTTATAGGCCACAGGTATAAAAATGCTGGTTTGTTACCAATTGCAATTGCAACGGAAGAAGAAAAAATGGAGGAAAAAAGCATCTAGTTTCGGGTCGATTCACTAATACAATAATGCCTGGATTTGTGTTAAGGGTCCATAGGCATCTTAAGACATGGTTCAAGAGACACAATCTTGCCCTATCAGCTGTTAACACTGTACTAACCTTCATGTCTTGTTCAGCCTTCAACGCAGCCTGGGCCTGATTACCTCTGACTCCAGATAGTGATCCACAAGGACCCCTGGCCACATGTGGCAAACGAGGGTGGCTCATGAGGCCTGTGGTCATCGGAGGAGGCATCTGACTGGCCAGTGCCATTGGTGGCCTCTGAACAGGCGCTGGGAAGGTGTTAGTATGTGGGGCTCTTACCAATGGAGGGACCAGGTTAGGCTGAGAGAGGATCTGAGTGAAAAAAACAAAACATAACACATTGAACTGTTAAAAAAAAATTGCCAACTAGATCACAAGTTGGCTTATCCCAGAGTAAATCTAGTGCCCATTGTGCCACTGAAAGGAAATGTGTGGGCTGTAGAATTCCATTAAGGGGCCATGCTCAAAGAATCTAGCCCAGAAAACTTGAGCCAAAGCCATGTTACGATACCTAGCTCAGCTCTACCATCTTGGCTGCAAATTCTGAAGAGGGGAAAAAATAGCAATGCTATTATGCACGAGGACATCTTCAGAAAAGAGAGACCTGCAGTAGAGGTATACACATATGGAATGCAATATGAAAACAAAGGAAGTGCTCTTCACCTACAGTGAGGGATCATGCATCCTCTCTCAGAAGTCCAATCTATTTGGGGAGAATTTAACTTTGGTTTGTCCTAACCAAGAAAGTTACTACAGGACAACCAAGGAGAATATATGAGATGATATTCAAGTATCTTCAGGTGGAAACCTAGGCTTAGAATACCCCAAGCACTGGGACCCTTCTCTTTAGACTCAACTTTTCCCAAAGCAACATATAGGACTGAAATGTACTGTCAGAGCTGTGTGGGGAATCTTCAAGGACTTGGCTCTCCCAGCTGCTTTTAACCCATTCCTTTTAGAAATATACAGTTGCCAACAATAAAAATCTAAACTGGCATTTACATTAAAATGTTACTGTTAAGAGAAAGAACCACTGCCTTAAATCCCTGGGCTTCTCAATCTGTTAACACAAGGAAGGATTAACAAGTCCAAGAATGTGGAAGGAAACACTCCTGTCTGTATCTGCCCACCTGGGGTGCAAACTGTGCAGGAAATGGTTGTGTCATCCTCACAGTTGCAGCTGTCGACTGGAACTGCTTCTGATAAACGATGCTGTTCATTTTGCTGGACTGGCTGTTGGGACTTGTGGAACTGGCCCTTGGGAAGAAGCCACCAGCAGTTAGTCAACATCTACCCTGGACAGACAACTCTACAACATCAATCACTCATTTCTACACCATTTTTTCTTTTTTTTGGTTCACAGCTGTCCTGTAAGGCTAGCAATGCATTAACATTTTAGAGATGATAAAAAAACTGAAGATTGAAATAGCTTGAAAAAAAAAAAAAAGCTCAGGACCACAAAATGATTGGCCTAATAGTTTAGAGTAGTGAATTGTGTATTTTGGGGTCAGGGATAAGAGTCCTGGCTCTGAAACTCATAGACCAAGTCATTTTAACATTTTCATACTCCAAGACAACATGCTAGACACAGTGGTATCAACCCCAAGTATGCTCTGAACCAGAGTAAAATGTAATTGGAAAATATTTAAGAGAATAATAATATAAAACACAACTAATGATAATGTGTAGTTCTCTAAGTCAATATGTACCCAACTGTATTGGAATATGGGAAATGAAATCATAGGTTCTATCCCTAGTCCCTATGAAATTGACTTTG
Source organism: Monodelphis domestica (assembly GCF_027887165.1). Taxonomy (NCBI): domain Eukaryota; kingdom Metazoa; phylum Chordata; class Mammalia; order Didelphimorphia; family Didelphidae; genus Monodelphis; species Monodelphis domestica. The sequence continues at coordinate 66,420,563 of NC_077228.1, read as the reverse complement.
AGCAACATGAAATTAGTATGATTCTTATGGCTCTTCTGTTTCATTAATTCAATGATTTCAGAAAAAATTTTAATTCCAAGATCCTTTTCAAGTAGGATGAAAACAAAGACATTGAGTTGTAATATCTAATATTTTCCAAGTCACTTAACATATCTCTAATATAATGTAATGTTATCACATTACAAAATAATGATGAATATAAAGTACTAGATAGTAATTAACACTGAAGGGGGTAGAGGGAATTATTAGGCTTCATAAACAAGTTTAAAATTCTCAAATAGGGGAGCATCTAGGTGACTCAGTGGATTGAGCCAGGCTTAAAGACAAGGAGGTCCTGGGTTTTTGTCTGGCTTCAGGCATTTCCTAGATGTGTGACTCTGGACAAGTCATTTAATCCCCATTGGCTAGTCTTTACCGCTGTTCTGTCTTTGAATCAATACATAGTATTGATTCGAAGACAGAAGATAAGGGTTTAAAAAGAAAACAAAACCAAACAAACAATTTTCATTTACCGGAAAGGACTGGATGTTGGTGTGGTGCTTCTACCACCAATTGGAGGAGTACCAGGCTTTACATCAATGCCACTTCCAAAAGCTTTCAGATCCATTTCTGACATCTGGGTAAGATAAAAAGAAACTGATTTTAACATTTAAGAATTCCAAGATCTAAATGTAACGTTTATTCAAACTGAGGGCTGGAAAGGATCTTAAGAGACTACTTGGTCTAACTTGTTCATTTCACAAGAGCTCAGACTGAGAAGTGAAGAGATTTGCAGGTCATATTTATTGCCCCTGACTCCAAAAAACATCCCTCTTTCCACTTCATCAAAGTGCTTTAGACTTCTAAAATTTCAAGAATCACCTGATGGGCTAAGTAAGAAAACAAAAATGAAATAGGTAAAGTGGTCTCACATATTGGAGTAATAAGCTAAGGTTTGTACTTATCAAAAAAAAAAAATTTAACAAGTAACTTGAAACTTTCAATTATTGAGAGAAAGGAAGATGGTAGCACAATGGATATATAAAAATCAATTTAAAATGGTAAGTGTTTGCTAAGTGTCCTCCTATGTTTCTTCAAACAAAAAAGTCTCAAAATGATAATTAACAGTTACTTGTACGTAGGTAAATTCACAAAATTAGAAGGCTATACCATTTGTTTTGCAGAACATAGATTTAGAAAATTTAAATAATCATAAGCTAACTAGCTGTAGACAACTACAGACCCTTGGCATATATCTCCCTTTGGTTATTAACAAAAGCAGCATAAAGTACTCTTCACTCACCTTTCCAGTAGCTGCAATCATGCTATGCTGAGTTCCTGCAGGAATTAATCCTCTGAAAGGCTGATTTACTTGTGTGGGCCTATTGAGGCCTTGGGCCTGAGGCTGTGGTGGGGTGTGTTGTAATGGGGGCTGTAATGTCTGGGGTAAAGCAATTAGAGGTTGCCCAGTAGATCCAAAATTAGGCAAAGAAAGCTGTGAAGCTGGTAAAGGTACAGTTACCTGGGGAGGAGGAAGAAAGAAAAGAAGATAACTCAATAACATGCTTATGTTTTTCATAGATCCCTACCAACTCCCTTAACCCATTTAACTTCTATTCAACCCACACAATAATCTACTTAAAAAAATAATGACTTGATTTTGATAAATGCAGTGTGGCTAATGGACACAGAAATGCGGATTTCTTTTGACTTCAATATGGACAGAGCACACAGAATAGTATATAAGGAAATAAATCCTATGTGAACTGGCTACACCAGCTTAATAAAGTGCCAGGAAGGAAAATGATACAAATTTTTCCAATGCAAGAAACCTCATGGGATCATAAAGGCTTAATTAACTATAAAATTATACCCTTATTATCACCTACTGAATAATTCAAAGACTCTAAAGTTTATGTAAAGGAAGGGGAAAGCCAGAGTTGAACCATTCACAATGATCACATGGAGAAGGCAAATACCAAAGGGAAAACTGTTTTTAGGAACAAAATAATATAATATCGAGATAGATTAGCATTTTGTGGCAAGGTTAGCTTTTACATACAATATAAAGAATTCTAAGCACGCATATAATTTTACTTCTGTAAAGCCATTAGAATTTAACAGAACATTATCAATGTCAAGAATAACAAAACCTGTCAAGCATGTCCTCTATTTCATTTTTTTAAGCAACAGAAGTGAATGTTTAAACAATATTCTCTAAATGTTGTTTGGTCATTTCATTCAGGTCTGACTCCCGCTGACCTCATTTTGGGTGTTCTTGGCAAAAATAATGGGAGTGACCTGCCATTCTCTTCTCCAGCTCATTTTAGACAAAGAAACAGAGGTGTACAGGGTTAAGTGACTTGCCCATGGCCATACAGCTAATAAGTGCCTGAGGTCACATTTGTATTCAGGAAGATGAGTCTTCCTGACTCCAGACTAGGCTCTCTATCCACTGCCACACCTAGCTGCCCCAACCTCTAAACAGGATGCTAATTAATTAGCAACATCATTAATTACAGTTTCAAGAAATATCTTGATTTCAACATTCTCATTTTGTTTTTAAGAAGTGTATTTTGGAACCAGAATGTATGCCTCCATTGTTTTCTCCAGTAAGAAAAGTATGGTTGATTTTTTGGCATTCTGTTCCCATCTTTGCACATCCTTGTTTGTGCATTTAGCCCATGAGACAGGCTGTATATATACCACATTATCCTCCTGGCTCTCCTCCCTACCCCTGCAGTGGCCCTATGACAGTATTTATTTTTGATAGGGACAGATATGACTTCATTAGTATAGGAAAGTCCTCAATAAACTCTCTTTACCACTACAGGTTTCTGCCAGTGTTAGAGAGCTACCTGAAACAGAGAGGGGATATGAACTTCCCCTGTCTTCCTGCTCCAAGGCCACCTCCCTACCTATACTATACCATGTTCTAATACTTTAAACTTAGTTTTATAAATTTAAGTTAAAAGAAAAAAATAAATAAAAAGAAGATTGAGGAAATTTACCATGCCATAGTTTACCTGCTGAAGAGCACTGGGTGACTGAGCAGTATTATAGAAACTGCTCTGACCAGGCTGTTGTACTTGTCCAGAATAAAGATTGGAAGCCTGGGTGAGACTTGCTCTAGCCTAGAAGGAGAGTTTAACAAATTAGTGAAGTATAAAAAGATGATATTTAATTCTTATTTTTTTGAACATCAAATTATTATTTTTTTAAATTTAAAAATGCTATTGGAGGTAACTAGGTAGTTCAGTGGATTGAGAGCCATGCCTACAGATGGGAGGTCATGAATTAAAATCTGGCCTTAAAACACCTCCTAGCTGTGTGACCTTGGGCACTTAACCCCCACTGCCTAGTCCTTACCACTTATCTTTGCAATGTAGCTTCCAAGGTCATCACTTAACTGAAAATACTCTCCAAAGTTAATGACAATATCTTAATTGCGAAATCTAATGGCCCTTTATTTAAAATCCTTATTTTTCTCAACTTCTCTATAGCCATTGACACTGTTGATCACCCTTTTCTCCTTGATATATATTGTTTTTAGGCGTTTCTGGTATTGTACCTTGGTTCCTTTCCTACCCGACTATTTCACAGTCTCTCTAGTTCTGGCTTTATCTGGATAATATTTATTAATCATAAATTTCCCCCTCCTCAGGGCTCTGTCCCTATTACTGTCCAAGGCACCACTATTCTAGTCACCGAGGTACAAAACCCAGGCATCAACCTTAACTTCTCAAATATTTCTCCTCCTGCTAATTCTACTTTCCAAACACTTTGTATATGCTTCCCTCTCCCTTTTTAATGTAACCAGACTGGTACTGGCCCATATCACCTCAAACCTAGAATACAAGAGCTTCCTGATTGATCTCGTTGCCTCAAGTCATTCTTCATTTCAGTTCTTAAAAAGTGAGTTTGACAATGCTATCATCTCTCCCCATTCCTTCAATCCAGTAGCCCTCTATTACCTATAAAAATCAGATGATTTGAAAGTTTAGCTCTTAAAATTCTTTAAAAATTGGTTACTTCTTGGATTTTTCCCTTTTCCTTTCTTATATTTTACTGTCCAGTGACACTGGTCTTCTTAATATTCAGCTCATAAGATACTCCATCTTTCAACTTTGTGTATTTTCTTATGCCTAGACTTCTCTTCCTACTCTTCTCCCCCCCCCCCCCCCCCCCCGATAAAATCCCACCTTCTATTGATTTATTATCCTGTATTCTTGTTTGCATGTTGCTTCCTTCTGGGATTGTGAACTCCTCAAAGGACTGTTGTTTTCCTCTTATCTCAGTGCATAGGACAGTGTCTAACACATGGCAGCTGCTTAATGAATGTGGAACTTTAGTCTCAAGTGTTCAAGAGATAATGTTAACCAAAATTCTCTTACCTGAAGCAAATGTGTGTCAATCAACTGGGAACCTCCTAGCCCTGATGCCTGCCCTAGCTGATGTTCATACAATATAGGAATGGGCTGAGCATTAGAAGTTTGTTGAAAGGCAATGCCTGACTGGGCCTTGGCAAGCTCCTGGTGTTGTACTGCTGGAAAATTGTGCAAAGTTGTGCCAGAAAGAACCACTGGTGATGGTTGGGACAGGCTGCTTTGCATAAAAGCTTGCTGAGACCTATAACAACATTGGAAAGAAAATGCTTGCATTAGCATTATTTCTTCTTACTTGTATGGATTATTGTCTCTTCTGATTGCCATGATTTAAGGGGGAGGAATTGGGGGGGGGGGGGAGAGATGCAGAGAACAGTAGAAAAGAACAGACATTACATCTAAGTAAATAGGAAGCAAAATAAAGAACTAAATTTAACACCATAAAAGTGAAATCTACTCTCTAGAATCAGATATGAGAAAGAAGAGGAAGACAACACTGGACTGAAAGAAAAATTTCTAGCCACAATGGAGCCAAAGAATTAAAATATTTTACTTGCTTTAGTTCCTCAAATATAAAAACGGATTAAAATGAAAGATTGTAATTAATATAATAGGTAGACCCTATGGGGTTTAGACAAAAAACAAAAACAAACAACACTACAAAACCCCCCAAAATCTTTTTCCTTTAAACACTTGCCATCTCTGACCTAACAAAAATTATAGACATGGAGATACCATTGACCTAGAGAGGAATAGAAAACTAAATGACTAATAAATGACAGGCAAAAAATGGAATCCATATAATATTGAGAATAACAAAAAAAAAATCACACAATTTTAAGGTTAATTCAATAAAAGAATCCATATATAATAATGGAAAAGTGCAGGCTAATAAATTAGGTTACAAGCATAAAATCCAACTCCAAGATGGTAAATGCAGATTGTCATGGTTATCCATGGTTTGAAGAGTTTCTAATATCTCACATTTTAATATATTTTCTCATGCAACATTATTCAGTCAAAGAGCACAAAATTACTATCACCATGTTTTTTTAACTTTAAGAAACGGCTTTCTTCATGAAGCCTCTTTTATTCTTCCTGTGACACCCAAAGTACTGTTTCCCTTCCTCCTATTTCTCACTTTATTCATCTGTGTGGTACTTTGTCTCCTGAAGGAATTATTGTAATTTTTTCTTTGTATCTCAAGCCCAGACCACGGTATCTTCCTCACATATAGTAGGTATTGCTTAAATAACAGCTGAATTAAATTTAGTAAAAGTCAAACCACCAAATTTGTGAACTACATACATTATTGTGAAGCTCTCATCATTAGGCATAAATACTGCCTAAACCATGCCCTTGAAATGTTGGACTTAAAAATTCAAGCACATTATCAGTAAATGAAAATACTAATGATCAAGATATTTGCACCAAGATTAATAACTGACAGAATAAAAGGGAGCACTGCATAAGTAGAAAGAATGACAAACTTGGGAATTATAAAATCTAGATTCAGATCTTGACACTGACACTTATACTACATAAATTAAGTCTCCTTTTCTCCATCTAATATTTGTATTGCCTACTTCAGAAGGTTGTTGTAAGGATAGCATTATGTATACCTCAAAACAAGAATTGTGAGTTGTAATCAAGTCTATAATTCTACTTTTTTATAGCAAGTTAAAGAAATTTATATTGTTTAACATTAAAAGTCATTTTTAATACATTTACCTGTATGGTTGAAGAGGAGAATTAAATAATTCCTGAGCTTGTGAAACAGCAGGTCCTGCCCCCAAACTCAACTGAGCTTGATGCTGTCCTTGTAGAGGTGCATAGATAGGGATTGGAATCTGTTGAACTGAAGTAGGCTTTAATAAAACAGATAAACAAACAAAAATAGGAGTTAAAAACAAAAACAAAACAAAAAAAACTTTCACGAAACTAAAATCAGTTTTAAAAAGCCAAAAAGAAAAAAAATGAAGAAAATGGGGGGGGGGGGGGGAGAGAAGAGAACCTGTTGTCCCTTCTCTAACATAGTTTCTCTCTCTTTCACACCCTGTTTTTGCTCCCATAACCCACTCCATAATTTTACTGACATACCACCTTATCCAGAAAACTAAACCTTTTATTATAACAACCAGAAGATCCATTTTTTACAACTGGAACTTGCAGTTACTATACTATAGTATAGTATAAATTACAGATTTAATCCTAAAGAAAACTGTTCAAAATAAGATTAAAACTTGCATTTCACCAATTGTTTTTCTAAACATTAAAAGTGTCTTCACGAACCCTTTGAGTTGTACAAGTGAACATATGATTGCAGTAACCCTGAGGGGTGAAGAGGCAGTCAGAACAGGGATTATAGTGTAACCCACAGAATATTAAAATATCCAAAGGGGAATCTCTGGTGTATTTATTTGGGAACACAAGCATGAGACACACAGAAAGGGGTAAGGATAGATAATTTATCAGTTGAATGCTGGCCACTGAGCTCATAGATTCAATGAAGTAAAATATTTATTCCAAAATTACCATAATCAATGACAAAAATGACACAACAACATAGTTAAATGCTAGTTTTAACAAAATTTTTAAAAGTGTATGCACTTTTCATAATGTATTCCAAATTACCTGAGAAAGTCCGGGTTGAAATCCTTGTTGCTGAGCCAAAGATGCTGGGGCCAATCGTGCATGCTGGGTATTAAATAAGTGACTTGTATCCATATAAAAAGCTGGGATCTGTGCTGCAGGTCCTCAGGAAAAGTTTAAGATTTAGTTTTAGATTTTTTTGACCCCCCCCCCCCCTTATAGTTTCATAAAATGTCAGAGTTGAAATGGGACCTCAAAACTATCTGGTTCAAAGTCTCATTTTATTTAAACTTGTTGAAGGTCACAAAAGCTATGACAGGGTCTGCTAGATTTCAGTTTCTGCAACTCAGCCTAGTTTTTTGCTGCACCACACTACAGTCAAAATAAATCCTAAGTTCTTAAAGTAATATAACAATCAATAAGCATTTATTAATTGACTACTATATTAAAGAATTATCAGTTCTTTGAAATGTAAAAGGCACAATTCAAAAAAGGTAGTTCCAACCTATGAATCACTCCTTTTAGGACAAAACCAATTGATAAAACATTTAATAGATACCTACTATGTGCCAGACAGAGAACACAGACAAATAAAAACTATTAGCTATGACAATAAGATAGCATATCTTCAAAGATTCAGTTAACAACTAGATCTTTAAAAAAATCTTAAAATCTTCAAGACACAAGAGTTGGATTTTCATCCTACTACATTCTAAAATAAGGTAACCATGGGGGTAGCTAGTTGGGGTTCAAATCTGGCGTCAGATACTTCCTAGTTGGGTGACCTTGGGCAAGTCACTGCCTAGCCCATACCGCTCTTCTGCTTTGGAACCAATACATAGTGTTGATTCTAAGTTGGACGGTATGGGATTAAAAAATAAAATAAAATAAAAATAAAGTAACTGTACTAAAAAAATTATACAAGTGATTATCTTCCAAGAGGCCTATAAAGAATTTATGATACCATTTATAACCAAGTGCCATTGTCAGGAGTCTTAAATCTCTTACCTTACTAAATAGGTGACTGAATTGTTTATCCCAATCACGACCAAAAGCCATTTACCATTAACTTTTTTTGTCTTGGCAAACATAAAATATATGCAATGCTCCATATAAGCCAGAATTTGATGTCCAATAAAATTGGCATTACTTACTAAATAAACCTTTTAATAGGGAAAATACATCTTTATGACTTAAATTCAATCCTATATATATTATTACCTGCTGCAGATTGAGACACATAGACTTGTGGACTTTGCTGCTGTTGGGCAATAAGGGAAGGCATGCAGCTCAGCTGAGAGAAATGACTAGCAGAAGGCAGGCTGCTGGTCTGTAGCTGTTGAGGCTTTACTTTGCAAATGTTGGGAGGGTCTGAGGTGGTTGCAGATTTAGTACTCAAAGACGAGGTAGTATATGTACCAGCTCCTAGGACAGAGAGAGGAAGTAAAGGTAAAATAGAATTTAGGATATATTTTACAATAACTCTCACTAAAACACAAACTTTGGAGAAAGGTCACAAGGCAAGTGATTTTTCATGTAATTTTCCACATGGACCAACACAGGAAATGGAAAACAGTACTCTTGGCAGAATTTAAAAGGTTCAATAAAACACGAGGAAAAATTTCTGTATAACAAGTAATTGAAAACTGGCATATACTGAAGGATTTTCTGTTTCATCACTGTCACCAAAATAAAACACTTTGAAGGTAGGACAAAACTCTCCCATAAAAGTCATAATTACAGAATGCCTGTTGAGAATGATGAAGGGTATATGTGGCAAGAAATTAACACAATTAATTCTAGATTCAATAACTAGGGAGTATGAGATTTTTTCTTTCAAATGAGGAAAAGCACAGGAATGTCAAAATTTAAGAAAAATGTAGGTCCATTTTCAGGTCAAGATGGCTCCAGAGTAAAAACAGGGTTCTCCTCCTCTCCACCGATCGAGACACAGTAGCTCAAAATAACAAAACCCAAGTCAAATGAGAGAAGGAGTTCCAGGTAGGGCACAGCATGTAAGGTAGGCAAAGTTAGGGCATTTCCACACTAAAAGGGGGTGAAATTTCCCCCACCAAGGGGCAAGTTCAGCACCCTTTCCCCACTTCACCTACCTTTCCAGAGTCTGAGCTAGCACTGGATAAACTTGTAAGTTCTAGGAGGGAGGCTGGCTGAGGCCAACATAGACTTACCCCTAAGAGAAACTAGACTCAGAACACTGGGAAGCTGAGGAAACACTGAGATAGAGTGCAGAGCTTGGGGAGAGAGGAAGGTACATGCAAAACACCACAAAGAATGGAAAAAAGGCCTCGGGCAAAAATCTCTCCAGTGCTCAATACAGAAACTTCCCTCCACACCCAGACCTCTGAGAGTCAATCTTAAAGTTCTCAGCAGCTGGACCTGTCCATAAGAATAGCAAGACTAGGGAACCCTGGAGGCTGAGGAAACCTGGAGATAGGGTACAGAGCTTGGACAAAGAGGAGAGGCTTAAAGCAAAACACCAGAGACCCAAAAAATAGCCTGTAGGTAAAAATTTCTCTAGCATTCAATAGAGACTAGCCTACAATCTGGACCTGCCACAAAGAGCAGCAAGGCACTGCTGAGGCCTGGGAAAATATCTTCAGGGCAAAAACCTCTCAAGAGCCCCAAACAAAGATCACCCACATTCCTCATTTAGACATCTAACCATGAAGGAACAAAGCAATGGCTGCCAACTCTGAGAAACTAAAATCCACAAACACCAAAACAACCAAGAAAACCTTAACCCATGATAACTTTTATGCAGAAAAAAAAATAACCAAAGAGACAGCAGAAAATGACAACATATCCAAACCTTTAAAAAAAAATGGGTCACAAGTTCTTGAAGACTTTAAATCTGAGATTGTGAGAAGAATGGAAGAGATGTGACAAGAAAAGGGAGAAATATTTCAAAAAGAAAATGACAGTTTAAGAGAGGATCTCCCACTTGGAAATTGAAGCCCCAAAATCAAATGAAATAATAAGCAAGTTGAAGACCAGAAATGAAGCCATGAAAAGTAGGATAGACCAAACTGAAAAGGAAAATCAAAAGATCTTAGCTGAAAACAAGTCATTAAAAACTAGAATTGGGCAAGTAGAAGCCAATGATCTCACAAGACAGAAAGAATTACTAAAGCAAAGTCAGAAGAATGACAGAAAGAAATGTGAATTATTTCATTGAGAGGGTGGTTGACCTGGAAAACAGATCTCGGAGAGTTAATTTGAGAGTCACAGGCCTACCTGAAAACCTGTAAACAAACAGAAACTTTGACATTATACTACAAGAAATTATCAAAAAAAAAAAAAAACTGCCCTGAGGTTCTGCAACAAGAGGGCAAAATAGACATTGAAAGAGTTCATAGATTACGCAGTACACTAAATCCTCAAAAGACAACACCCAGGAACTTACATAATTGCCACATTCAAAAGCTACCAAGCTAAGGAGAAAATATTACAAGAAGCCAGAAAGAGACAATTCAAATATCAAGGAGCACACCAATCAGGATTACACAGGATCTAGCAGGCTTTGTGGCTGAGTTCCCCGAACTTCCTTTGGCTTAGGCTAAGCCAGAGAAAAACTTAGACCCTTTTTCCTCTCTCTTCTTCTTAACTCCTTCCTTCTATTGTAATTAAACCACCATAAAAATCCCAAACTGACTTGAGCATTTTATTGGGATTGAATTAATCCCTGGCGACCACTAGTGTAATATATTCAGTCAATAACTCCTAATTTTACCCTTAATAAAACAAGGGTGCCCATTATCACCTCTATTATTTAACATTGTACTAACACTAGCAGTAGCAATTAGAAGAAAAAGAAATTGAAGGTATTAAAATAGGCAATGAAGAGAACAAGCTATCACTCTTTGCAGATGATATGATGGTCTACTTAAAGAATCCTAGAGAATCAACCAAAAAGCTAGTCAAAATAATCAACAACTTTAGCACACAAATCATCAGCATTTCTATATACTTCAAACTCATCCTGGCAGAAAGAGTTAGAAAGAGAAATTCCCTTTAAAAATCACCACAGAAAATATAAAATACTTAGGAATCTATTTGCCAAGACAAACACAGGAATTATATGAACACAACTACAAAACACTCTCCACACAATTAAAACTAGACATAAATAATTGGAAAAACATTAATTGCTTATGGGTAGGACGAGCAAATATAATAAAAACAACAATCCTACCCAAACTAATTTACTTATTTAGTATCGTACCCATCAAACTACCAAAAACTTTTTCACTGAATTATAAAAAACAACAGCAAAGTTTATTTGGAAGAACAAAAGCTCAAGAATATCAAGGGAAATAATGAAAAAAAGTGTTAAGGAAGGTGGCCTAGCAGTATCAGGTCTTAAAACTGTACTATAAAGCAGTGGTCATGAAAACAATATGGTACTGGCTAAGAGACAGAAGGGAGGATTAGTGGAATTGACTTGGGGTAAGTGACCTCAGCAAGATAGTCTATGATAAACCCAAAGATCCCAGTTTTGGGGACAAAAACCCAATATTTGTCAAAAACTGCTGGGAAAACAGTATGGGAGAGATTAGGTTTAAATCAACATCTCACACCCTACACTAAGATAAACTTAGAATGGGTGAATGACTTGAATATAAAGAAGGAAACTATAAGTAAATTAGGTGAACACAGAATAGTATACCTATCAGATATTTGGGAAAGGAAAGATTTTTAAGACCAAGTAAGAGTTAGAAAAAGTTACACAATGCAAAATAAATAATTTTGATTACATTAAATTAAATTTTTTTGTATAAACCAATGCAATCAAAATTAGAAGGGAAGCAATAAATTGGGAAACAATCTTTATAATAAAAACCTCTGACAAAGGTCTAATCACTCAAATTTATAAGGAGGTAAATCAATTGTACCAAAAAAAAAATCAAGGCATTCCCCAATTGATAAATGGGCAAGGGAAATGAATAGGCAATTTTCAGATAAATAAATCAAAACTATTAATAAGCACATGAAAAAGTGTTCTAAATCTCTTATAATCAGAGAGATGCAAATCAAAACAACTCTGAGGTATCACCTCACACCTAGCAGATTGGCTAACATGACAGCAAAGGAAAGTAATGTTGGAGGGGATGTGGCAAAATTTTGACATTAATGCATTGCTGGTGGAGTTGTGAATTGATCCAACCATTCTGAAAGGCAATTTGGAACTATGCCAAAAGCGCGCCAAACCGTTTGATCAAGATATAGCATTGCTGGGCTTGTACCCCAAAGAGATAATAAGGAAAAAGATTTGTACAAGAATATTCATAGCTGTACTCTTTGTGGTGGCAAAAAACTGGAAAATGAGGGGATGCCCTTGGATTGGGGAATGGTTGAACAAATTGTGATATCTGTTGGTGATGGAATACTATTGTGCTCAAAGAAACAACGAACTGGAGGAATTGTATGTGAAGTAGAACAACCCCCATGAATTGATGCAGAGTGCAAGGAGCAAAATCAGGAGAATATTGTACACAGAGACACAACTGAATGTAATGGACTTCTCTACTACCAGCAATGCAATGATCCAGAACTATTCAAAGGGACTTAGGAGAAAGAACACTATCCACATCCAGAGGAAGAACTGTGGGAAAAAGAAACACAGAAGAAAAACAACTGCCTGATCACATGGGTCGATGGGGATATAGACTCTAAAAGATCACCCTAGTGCAAATATTAATAATATGGAAATAGGTCTTGATCAACGACACATTAAACCCAGTGGAACAGCGTGTCAGGTACAGGAGAGGGGTGGGAGGAGGAGAGGGAAAGAACATTAGTTGTAACCATGGAAAAATATTCTAAAGCATATAAATTCTAAAGCATATAAAATAAAGAAAAATGTAGGAAAAATATTTTCATGTATCTAATGTAGGAGAGCTCTAGTCATATGATCCCAAATGATCTCAAGTAGGATGGATTACAAATTGCCTACCAATGCCAGTTACTCAAGCTAACTTAAAATAGTTGATTAAGTTAGATTCAAAATAGAAGAATTTGGGCCATTTATTGTAGTCAGTCTAAAATAAACAGCACAGAAACACTATTAATTAATAACACAAATATATTTCCATACCAAATCTCCATTAAAATCTCTATATAACTTATACAAAAGAATTAATGGGCAAAAAATCCTAAGTGTACTACTATATAGTCCCTATGTCACAACTATGTTGGTCTGCAAGAGTAACTCTTTTCTCTATTATATAATGGATCAAAAATGAAAGGGAAAAAGTTAAGATGAATATAAAAATCTTCTACCTGATAATGAAGTTGTAGGAGTGACAGATGCAACAGGAATAGGAGGCACTGATGCACTTGAGAAGGAGTTGTAATTACCAGTGCTTGGTACACTGGCACTACTACCAGCTCCACTTGCAATAGGAGCTGCTGTGGAAGTTGCTGGTGACCCTTTCTCTCTCACATTTGGAGAGTTTTCCCATGCTTTGCGTGCAGATTCCATCTGTAATTAAAAGGGACAATTTTCATAATACTCTAGAATATAAAGATTCACTAATATAATGGAAAATAAGTATACAGCATATGCAGAATACATTTTCAGGGAAGGCCTTCAAAAATTCATCTAATTTTATAAAGCCTAGGTTTTTCTTCACCCCTTCCCCCCTTTTCATCGTGTCAAAGAGATAATTTGATCCAAATAAAGCTTCAGAAATGGTTTTCTGAATTGCTTTGAGAAGCAGCAAGATATTTACAAAGAATCACTGGTTTGAGTACCTGGGAAAGAAAGATGGCAAAATCAGAGCTCTTTTCACTTAATGTTGTCAAGTTATCATCCCTTCCCATAAAAACTGCAGAATGTTTCCTATTCCCATTGCCATTAAATAATGTGGCTAGGTTAAAAGCTAGACTTGATGTTCCTAATGGTCTGAAACCTAGGAAAAGGGGAGATCTAATATATATTAGATAAACTCTTTAAGATTAAAGGATTGTAATTTGGTAAAAGGACTGAGATAAGTAGAAAACCAAGACACCACAATTATTTGTGAAATTCTCAGTTGGCATAATTTTAACAGAGATCATACACTTTCCTCCCCTTGTAAGAAGATGTTGCATAGGACAGATTGATATAGTTGAAAAATCTCTATATTTGATGAAGACTTGAGTTCACTATCACCCCCCCCACACACACACACAGAGTAGAGGAACAATGATTGCCATGCTTACACTAGAAGTTTGTTTTGCAACTTTCAGATCCAAGGTGAATATAAACTATTATTATCATGGCTGCCAGAAATCTGTTATCTGAATAGAGGCATTAAGAGGTAATAAAGGTAGCTTTTGGGACAAAAACCCAATATTTGTCAAAAACTGCAGGGAAAACAGTAAGGTAGAAAAAGGCTACGTATCTATAGTTAATGCTGAGATCAACATGAAATATTATTTCAATAAAATAAGCACCATTTCCCTTTTCATTCCAGAGATTGGTTCTGAGATTTAGCTTTTACTTGTTTTTATGCAAGGGAATTTAAATGTCCGGTGCATTGAACTTTAAGGCTTGTATATTTGTATTTACTGAAAAAGTATTTCTTTAAAAGCTAAAAGATGTCATTTATTAAATGATTTTATTAAGCTCATATACAGTATATTTAATTAAATGTGTGTGGTCAAGAAGATTGGAACTGAAACACCTGAGTGATATTTCAGGGCTCAAAAATAGCACACATAATATATTAACAATGATTGAATTAACTTTTGGATTGTCCTTACACCAGATATCTTGTTAATAATACCCAGACCAGTTATAGTCAAAGATACAGGATAATCCTTGATTTGGTTTCAATCAGTACTCCTTTTTAAAATATTAAATTTCCTCTTAGCTTAGAGTAGAAGGAAAATGGATTAAAGCAAAAGTAGGAAGGAGATTTCTGAAAAACAATTCATCTGATAATGAGTTTAGCAAATGCTAAATATAAATGTGAAAACAAACACAGTAAGACAGTTACCATGGGAGTTGTAAACATTCTAAGGGAAGAGTAAAGATGTAGAAATGGGGGGTCTGATAGCTAAGAGCTGAAGATATTGTGATACTAAAAGAGATTTGAGGCAGGATTAAAATGTGAAAATAAGAACCTGTGAGCTTTAAAAATACAGTATCAAAGCTTCACACACTTCTCTAAATAAATTGCTATCAGGGTTTAGACTTTGTGGAATTATAGGACCATTACCACCATGTTAAAAAAAGTTAATAAAGGGGGGTGGGGAGCTAGGTGGCTCAGTGAATTGTAAGCCAGGCCTCAAGACAGGAGGTCCTAGTTAAAATCTGGCTTTAGATACTTTCTAGCTGTGTGACCCTGGGCAAGTCACTTAACTCCCTTTATTACTCTTCTGTCTTGGAACTAATACAGAGTACTGACTCCAAGATGGAATTGTTTTTTTTTTAAGAAGCTATCAAGTACGAAAATAAGTCTAAGAACCAGTACTTGAAGACTAACAGAAACTTTTGACCAGGATGCTTCTAGATATCTTTATGTTCACTGAAAGTTCATTTAAAAATATTTTTATCTTTTGTTTTTTAATCACTTAAATTTCCCAACTGTGTAAAGGGGAAAAGAAATATTTTATACCATATAATAAAAAAGAAAAAAATTGATCAATATATTGAAAAATTTCATGGCAAATATGCAGTTACCACATTGTACAATATTGGGGGGGGGGGGGAGAGACAGAGACAGAGAGACAGAAAGAGAGACAGAGAAAAGTGTTTTTACATGTCTCTTCTTTGGGTTCTGCTTTTTCTCTGTATTTTCAACATTCACTTTTGATGGGGGTTATTTTGCTCTTTCCATTTACATGTAATCCTTGCATATGCTATTTATTGACCTGTGTATTTACTCTTATTTCACATAGATCTTTCCATACTTCTCTGTAATTATTTCTTACAGCACAATATTCTCAAGATTTTTAGGTATCACATAATTACTTTTTCCTTATCAATGACCTCCTTACCTTGTAGTGTAATCTCTAGGTCAAAAAGGGTGTACCTTTAAGTTAGCTGATTTGCATAATTTCAAACTGCTTTCCAAAATACTGGATGGAACTTATTTATGTGGCTAACAAGAATGCACTGGTGTGCTTACCTTATTTCCCCCACCCCAAGTCAATCTTTTCTCTTTCCAAGAACTTGGTTCTTATCTCTTAAATCACTTAGTTACTACTGGGTGAATAGCTTTTGTGCTTATATAATCAGAGAAAATTGATAAAAAAGGAATTTTCTCATTTGATTCTTTTTTATCCTAGGTCCCATTAATTGTTGTACAGAAACTTCAATCTTATTTAATCAAAGTCATTTGTCTCTTTTTTGGTTAAGAATATTTCTCCTTGTTCAGAGGTGGAACATATACATTCTGCTTCTCTTCTAATTTTTTATGGAATGATCTTAAACATTAAGGCCATGCATCCATTTTGAACAAGTAGAATATGAAATAAAGTATTGATCCAAATTTAATTTCTGCTAAATTACCAGTTTTCCCAGGAATTTTTATCTAAAAGGGAATTCTTTTCGAAGTAATTTAATGATTTCTAACTCATTGAACACTGAATTATTGAGTTCCCTGCCTGATTCTCCCCTGTGTCTGTAGTAGTTCCTCTTCCTGTACATTATATCCAAAACCAGAAAATTTTGATTCCTGCTTTAGGAAGTGCTTTCCCCCCTCCATCTTTTCATTATACCTGACATTCTAGATATTCTGTCAATCCAAATGAATTTTACTATTATTTTATCAAGTTCTAAAAAGTATCCTTGTTATAGTTTGAATGGTATAGCATTAAAATGGCAAATTAGATTGGTAGCATTTTCATTTTTATTAAATGAGGTACTATTTATCTCTTGGTAAAGCAGTCTGTTATTCAGGACATTCTTTGTGTCTATATTCACAATATAGACATATATATTCTATATTTTCTTTGCCATAGCCTTTTTTCTCCAAGTAAAATAAATAAATCAAAAGATTTGTTGTCAATCATCAACAGCATCAGGAAGTACTATTAAGCTTTAATTTCGTGTGATTAAAAAACAGCCCGTCACCAACTTCCAGAAGATAATACAACTTGAAAAAGTCCAATGCTGCATTTCTTATTAACTCTTTTCCTATAGGCTGATCCTAAGGTAAGAATCTGTTTTAATGATCTCTCATTAGACTCATTAATCTAAAAGTAATCATACTGCCACAAATCTTTAGCCTAACTCATAACACTATCACTTTAAGAATAAAACAAACCCAAATCTACTATCATTATTTCACTCTTTGAGTACTCTTATTCAAAGAATTATAATACAATCAAATAGTAAAAGCTCAATCTATGTGCTACTTTTCCATCTTAAAAACAACAACAACAACAACAAAAAAACACAAAACCAACTTTAAACAACTTTTACATAATACACACAAATGATAACATGGAAGAGCTAGTAATGAACATCTTAATTCATTGTTCATTTGAACAAAGCACCAAGGAAACCTATTTATTTCTGCTACATATATTTAATGAATCCTATTGAATAGCACACATGCTGTCCTATATTTTA
This sequence comes from Monodelphis domestica, assembly GCF_027887165.1. NCBI lineage: Eukaryota > Metazoa > Chordata > Mammalia > Didelphimorphia > Didelphidae > Monodelphis > Monodelphis domestica. Next base: position 66,403,022 of record NC_077228.1, on the reverse strand, counting down.
AAGTAGATGACCTTTAGTCCTGAAGCTAAGGCTTGACTCAGAAAATGAGGGAAAATGGGCAATGCTAAGAAAGTGGCAATGGAAATTACTATAATTGAAGCTTGAAGCTTCTTCCCCTTCTGTTTTATTATTCTTGAACACTACCTCCCCACCCCACCCCCAAGGCTCTAAGTATACAAAGAGAATCACCATCAGCTTCCTTCCCCCTGCATGCAAGTAATAAGGACCCTTAGATGGACATTGTACATACCTTAAAGGTGAGGTTGAAAGTAGTGGGAGGAGCTGGAGTTAGGCTGGAGCTCTGTTGTAAAGTCTCCCTCTTAGGGAGGGGAAGGGTGTTGGGCAGGGGCACCTGAAAAGGCAGGCAACATACATCACAATCTAACTAAGGCTACCATAAAAGCCCCATTAAAGAAAAAAGCTCAAGTGGTGCTGAGGATTTAGGTTCTTTTCTTAGGGCTTGACCATAAAAGGTCAATGTGTAATATTGCATTTCCATAGGTGTTCCACACAATCCTAAACTCTATAAAAGACTAATTAGTATCCGCCTTAATATAAGAAAAATCAATATAAAGAGTTAATCCCCAATAGATACTACATTCTCTAAAAAAACAATTTCCTCCCCAAATACACATCCTAGCTACAGTGGATTTTTATATATGAATGCACATGTCCCAAATTATAGGTTAGAAATAGCAAAAATTTAAGCCTGGTTATGTCTTTGAAGCTTCTTTTCTCATAATTACACTCAGAAAGTAGCAACAGTAGAGGAAAACATAGATCCATTAAATTACTGTGAAGACAAACATAAATTTCAGTATAACTGAGTGAAACTCAAAGGATTGTTCCCATGTTCTTATTGTTTTGTTGTACTAGAATTTGAATACACTGTCAGAAAACAATTACATTTCCCATCAAAAGGGATTAGAGATACAAGAAATATTCAATCTTTCCTTTATAAAACAGAAATAAAAACAAAGCCAGGAAAGGGTAATGGAAGGACAAGCATCCACTTCCTTCTCTACAAGTTCTTTTGTACTGTTTTGTTTTTGATGCACAATTTGGGAATTTGGGTGGGCTGGTGAGAATGCTATAAAAATCATAAGTAACTGTTGCTTCATGAAAAAGGATGTGATATTGAATTTCAAAAATATATTTAATAAATTAATATATAGACCACCCAAGAAGATAAGAATTTCATGAAACTTTTAAAACTTTTTCCTATAAACAAAACATTCACCAAAATATTACATGCATTCATTTACCACATAACGAATATGAAACAATTGTGATCATTTAATACAAATCAATGCCAAATTTCTGACATTTAAAAAAATACAAAATCCTTGATTCAGTGAAATACTTATTCTAACAAAAATAAAATAGAATCAAAAAGCAGCAACTAGACAAGAACCACAATGCTCACAGGTTCCCCCCTCACACACACAAAAAAACAAAACCAAAAACCAAAACTCATCCCAACATGTGATATTTGTCAAAGGTCCCTAACAAAATCTCAAGTCATTGTTCAACCTGCCATATTATTTTGACCTGGTTATCATTTACAATACTCCCGAAAACAGAGCTTGCTGTTTTCACACTGAACTTGGAATCTATATTACCATGCAAGCTTAACAAATATGCTTTCTGGAATCTCATCTCCTAATTGGCAGCAATATATATATCATTAAAATAGGGATCTAATTAGGTTCTAATAGGAAACTATTATAGGTTCTGCCATCCCTATCCTTAAAAATTCACAAACCACCTCATTTTTCCAGAGGGAAATTTAACAGAAAAGCTATCATAAAAATACAAGTATAAATAACATAGCTTAAAACACATTTCAAATTTGACTACAAAAAGGCATGGAAATTCAAACAATTGTGCTGATCTAGTTCACATTACTTCAAGAAAAAGGCAGTCCTCAATAGTTTCCTTTATACTATTTTAATTTATTCCATCAGTTTTAGAAGCATAATCCTGAATGTGGGCAGTAGGAATGGAATCTAGGGGAATCTACCAATCAATATTTAAATGTTCTTCATATTAGTCAATTAAATATTTCTACCAATCAATAAGCAAAGAGAACCTCTGGACATCTCATTGTCACTCAAGACAAAGGAGGGAGAAGTTGAAGGAGGGTTTGGGTGGGGAAAGAATTAGATTGGAGTGGATCTTCAAGATTCACTCTACTTCTAAAATATAATTTCATGGACACTATTGCCTTTGATGTTTTGACCAGATTAGAAACTTTCACAATTTTCAATTTTTAACAGTTCCAAGTCAATAAATATTTATGTGCTAAAACGAATAATTTTATCTAACAGACACTAGTAGAATCCTTTGCAGAATGTGTACAGTAAATTTATATTCATTTCACAGAACTTTTAAAAGTTGTATTAAGAGTAGTAAATTGGCAATCCTGAAATATGTGCTCTAGTCTCAGCTCTGACACAGAAAGTGAGACTTTGGGTCACAATATTATAATTTGACAATTCTACATTTATTGTCAAAACAAAACCCAATTCCTAGGCATTCAAATGACTCTATAATTTGGTTCAACATTGGGCAAGTTAGTCTCTATGGATCTAGACTTGCCTATCTGTAAAATAAAGGGATTAGGCAAGAGGATCTCTAAATTACCTCTCAATTCTAAAATACCATGAATTATTAACTTAAATGATTTTATATATACACATACACACATAAATATATACACACACACACACACACAGAGAGAGAGAGAGAGAGAGAGAGAGAGAGAGAGAGAGAGAGAGTTAGTTTTCTGTCTTTCTTTTTGAAACCTTTTCCTTCCATCCTAGAATCCATACTATGTATTGGATCCATGGCAGAAGAGAGGTAATCGTTAGACAATGGAGGTTAAATGACTTGCCCAGGGTCCATATGTAGTTTTAATATTGTTAGCCAGAACGATGAACTATTTGATGATAAATTCTTAGTTGTTTTACTGTCTACTCCTAAATATTAGATTTGAATTCAAGATCTAATTTTATTAGATCTAATTAGACCTAATTAAAGAATAATGGACTGAACTTAAGACAATGAAATTTAACAGAGATAAAATATCAATACTTATATCTTAGTTTAAAAAAGAACACCACCTACAGAAGGTGTTACAAACTAGGGAAGGCATGGATAGAAAATCTTTTGTGAAAAACATTTGGAGGATGTAAGTGAACTGTGTCCAGAACAAGAGAGTTGATTTTGTCCTAGTCAGACTGAAGTAGTATTACATTCCATTCTTGCTGCTACATTTTAAGCCAAGAAACTGACAAGATAAGACCAGAAGGAAGACAGAGGAGGCCAGGATGTTTTAAAGTTGGGGGTGGGTGGGTGGGAGAGAGAGAGAGAGAGAGAGAGAGATGATACTTGATTAAGGAATCAGATAATTTAACTTGGAAAAAAGATGGAGTGACTACTTGTCTCCCAGAGGAAAGTATTAGAGCAATGGCTGTTAAGTTACAGATTTAGGAACAAAAAAAGAGTTGAACTTAATAATTAGAACTATTCTAGAGGAGAAATGAGTTGGGAATAAGAATTTTCTCTTCACTTAAGGCCATCAAGCAGAAGTTTTATGAAGACTTGCCATTGATAAGTATGATAAAAAAGGAATGGGAAAGATAAGAGAATTCATATTTGGTTGTGGGTTCAACAGGATGACTTCTGAGATCCTCCAACAATTCTTAAAGATTTCTGGGCACTTTCAAAGATGCTATTAAGTTAATCAAATATTCATCCAATGTAATATGCACTATATACATATAAATAAATAACACTATCATCATTAAAGTCCTTCCTCCCCTCCAGTTAGTTCAAATTAATGAATTTCCATTATTGCAGTAAGATGGTACTTGACACACACACTGTTTGATTTCGGGAAAGGAATAATTTTTCCCCCCTCAGCTTTAATCAAAGGCAGATAATTCAGTGATCAATAATTAGTACTCATAAAAATAAGGACAAGTACCATAAATTCAAATTTGAGATTAAAAGCTATTTGGGTATTCAGATGATATAAGAGAAACCTTTCATCTGAATCATCTATTAAGTACATGTAAAAAAAAATTAAAATTCTGAAATTGTGTGATGTGGCTATTTCCAAAACTGCCATAAACAGAATAAATAACTTACATTAGTAACCAATGTCTCTTCCATCTTGGTATTACTAGTGGCCACAGTATTAGGCAGAGAAGAAGAAGGAGTAGTATAGTCTGTTACAGACTCCTGTGAAGGAATAAGTGACAGAAAAACATACTGAAAAACAAAACAAAACCAAATAACCATGTCTTTTCTTAAAGACTTATCCAAGTTCTAGTACTAACATTAATTTTGAAAACACCAGAGTGAAAAGAATCATAATAAGTCCACTCATTTTAAAGAGAACTACCTGTGAACAATTACATAAAGAAACCCAAAAGGTTCAACATGATCCTTTTAGGAATAGAACAATGGTAACCACTAAGGCACAGTATGCTAATTAATATTTTGAAAAGAACCAATAGCTTGCTAAGACTCTTATCAAGCAGAATCAACAAAATTTAGAGATTATAAAAATAAATATGTATTTTACAATCTATTAAGACACAGTCCCTTTTCATGAGTAGAATTATATGGCTAACAGAACAAAATAATTGTAGCATTTTCAAAACAACCACCTACAAATAATCAGGTATATGAGACTAAATGCTACCGCTTTCCCCCATGTTCTTTTTTATATATCCTGTAAGAGATTAACTAACACCAGTGGATCTCAATCAGTGGATTGAGAGCCAGTCCTGTAGAAGATCCTGGACTTAATTCTGGCCTTGGACTGGGTGACTCTGGGCAAGCCATTTAACCCCAGTTGTCTAGCCCTTTCCACTTTTCTAGGTTGGAATTAACAAACAGTATTGACAAAAGTAAAGGGTTAAAAAAATAAAAATAAAAAGACGTTTAGGCAGAAGTAAGTAGCTTAGGTTTGAGTCTTGACTGAGATCATATAACAACAGGAACTTTAACAAGTATTCCCAGGAACACCTAGCATAAAATAGGTGCTAAGTACTCATTAAATGACTAATAGTATAGAAATCCCCAGTTAAATACAAAATCAGTTGTATTTCTATCCTCCTTGTCATTTTTGATACATGTGTCAATTAAATTTCTAAACACTGTATCTTGCTTACCTTTGCACTAGCACCAAATTCTGGGGCAGTAACAGATATCATTGTGCCTATTTCAGAACTCATTTCTGTAACTGTTTTGGTTTCCTTTGTGGTAACAGCATCAGGATTTCTGACTGAAGGTGGACTGGACTTTTCCTGTCCCTCAGGCTCTGCCTGTTGAACATCCTTCACTTTTCTATTTTTTAAAGAACGCTCTTTTCCGATGGGACCAGGTTTGTGCTCTTTGTTCTCTACTGGACTCAAATCTGGAAGCTAAATTCAAGAGTTTGGGGATTAGAAAATATTCCCTGCTGAGAGGTATTCATGAAAATGTTCCTTTTAATATATTAAAAAGCATATAACTTAAAGCCCACCCTCTATTCACTTTTGAGAAATACTATCTTTTTAATTTTCTCCAAAATTTGGCAGCAAAATAAACTACAGAATTGGGAATTAACAGTTCTACCTTCTGGGCTTTAATTGGCCCTGCCCGCGGTTGCTTTTGCCGTTGTTCTTTGGGTTCAGGTAATTTGTCAGGAGGCTTTTCGGTAAGTACTGGAATAACTTCATTTTCATTGCCATTTGAAGCTGGAGCACCAAACTGAATGCTATCAATCCCAATTTCAACACCACTTTCTTGGCCATTCTTTGTTCCCTAGAAAAGATACAAACACATCTCAAAGCAGCCAATCAATCAACAAGCAATTATATGCCAAGCACTGAACATAAAATACAAAAGCGAGATAGTTCTTATCCTCAAGGAGCTTATTTATACTGGGAGACATCCATATCTATGTTAGATCAGTATGGGTTACAAGCAAAAATGTACAATAGGAATAGAATGACACACTGACAACTAGAGGAATCATGAAAGGCAAGTGAGAGGTAGCACTTAAAGGTGGAAGCAGGAGAAAAATACTCCGCATTAAGGAACACTATATGCCAAGTCACAGACAGAGGCCAATTTGGCTAAATCATATTTTGTGTGTATTGAGGATGGGAGGAATGAATGTATATGCCATATGGAGTCAGTCTGAGAAAGGCTCAAAATGCCAAGTAAAGGAGTTTATCTTTAAAGGAACTGGAAAATCAATGAAACTTCTTGGGCAGTGGAGTGGCACGGTTATTAGATCTATACTTTAGGAATACTGAAACCACATGCTGAAAATAGTTTGCAGAGAGGAAAAATGGAGAGCAAAAAGGAGGCTGTTAAAATAGATGGGGAGATAGTTGAAGAACACTTGAATGAGGGTGTGATTTGTGAGAGTGGAAACAAGTTTCAAGACTTGATTCTCAGCTTGCTGATGTGAGTGAGAATCCATATCAGAGAACAATTCCTGTCAATTAAAGAAGACTGTCAACTAAAGAAGCCATATAACAACTGTCCTAGGTTTAATTATATATTCTGATTGTATAGCAGTCTGTGTTGGAAAGAATACTGGACTCAGAATCCACATGAATTTTTAATTAAGAACCTGATCAAATTATTGTTTATTCAGGAAAACTGCTATAAATAATAAAAGATGCCATGAGATCTGCCATGGCAAATATTAAAGAATAAATGTGAAATGATGAAATTCAGATATGTGCCAGTTTAGTTGTGAAAATCTGTAGTGAATGCTTAAACCATGGATTGACATATATACAAGAAAACCTATCTCTATACTATGATGAAAATTTTTACCAAAAATCTACATTAGACTTATGTTTAACATAATCTATCAAATTCAAATTTGATTGATCGATACAGATTAAATTCTATGACATTGTTCTTTATACATGTATTTGAGAGAACAAATATCAGATATGTTAATATCTAAGATTTTAAAAGGAAAATATGCAGGCAAAATCTAAAACCAGATAGTGCTCTGTGGATAAAATCATAGGACCAAGCCATATTATGATTTTATTATTTGAAATAATTCCTACCTCTGGTGATGTAGATGATCCAAAAGATGTTAAAGGCTTATTCCATGCACTTACTGAAGGCGGCTGGGGTGGACTAATAGGTCCCACTGAAAATCAGAAGCCAGAAAGTATGAATTTTAATTCTCAATAATCAAAATCACCTTTTGAAAAGTTTCTTTACTTTTTCTTTAGTTCATTAAAAGAATTTACACATTTCACTGTTTATATAATGCTGTAATGAGCTTAACACGCCTGGACAAATGATTATTTTAAGCATTTGAGTTCATAAAATTACTTTTTATCAAAATTGATGTAGGTAAATGACAATTTAATAAAACATTTGGGCTTGGGAAAAATACTTATGATCTCTCATTCACTTTAGCTAATGAAGAGAACTCATAATTCTGGACAAGTAAAAAAGAACAAAAAGGTCCTTAATGAGAAACAAAAACATAACCCATCAACTTTGCTGCACAAAAAGTATTCCAATCCTTTGTAATCCCAAATAAAGAATCAGAGTCACACTTACATTTCTTAGAAATATCATTGAGAACAGGTGTAGGAGCTACTTTGTTTTCCCATAACTCTGCCCCTAGAGGACCATGAGATTGTGTATGCTGGATAGACTTTCCTGTTGCTACATAGTCTGTGCCATTGGTTGCATTTGTTGTTTGGACTTGTGACTGGACTGATGGTGGTGACTGGTTAGGATTCTGTGTTGTTGTCTGTGTCTGAACCTGAGCAGGGACTTGAGCCTGTGCCAGACCCTGAACTGGGGGTGGGGTTGCAGTTTGTGGTTGTTGGCCTACTGCAGCCTGTTGCTGCTTTTTAGCAAATCTTGGAGGAAGCTTAGAATTCTGATTTCTTCCTTTTTCATTTGAAGTCTTTTTGTTCCACACCTAAAAAAAAATATGAAATTCATTATAAGTTTTTAAATTGTCCATTCAAGAGCTAAAGAACTTCTCTACTTCTCAATATATATTTAATATAGCAAACAGACATAGTTTCAAAAATTGTTCCATTTACATGATACTTTGGGTAAAATTCTTATTTAAAAATTAAAAAAACTTCAAACCTGTATAGTTTGTTCTTCCTTCTTTCTACGTTCTTCATCTTGTAAGCGTTTCTGTTGTTTTTTTGAAACCACTTCAGTGAAACCATCATCATTTAAATTTGACTGAGGGTCTTCAACCACAGTCACTTCAGGATGGTCATCAATTATTACAACACCTGCAGTTAAAGAAGACAGTGCTTTAGATGTATTTAAGAATGTTGGTGCTTACTTCTTCCTCCCCATAATACCCATGGTGGAACAGTCATTTGTTAGCAAACCACAAGACCAAAGCTATTTTTGAATCACACCTGTGATTTATTAGTAATGGGAACATCCAATAAGGAAACTCCCTAAAGATTAAACTCCATACAGACTAAAGATTGTTATTTAAAATAGCTGAATATTCTCTGTAAGGATTTTATATTAAGGACAAAAAAACCCAAATTATTTGCTTGGATGGGTCACCTTAATGCCTTTCAGAACTTAAGGTAAATGTTAGGCATACAAATAAGCAAACATCCTATGACCCACTTAAGGTTAAATATAAAAGGAAAAGAAATAGAAGAAAAATGAAAAATATCAGCAGATTTTTGTAATGAATACCTCTCTCATCTAGAGACAAATCCATACTATCACACCCAGATCCTAACATGCGCTGTTTAGTATTCAAGAGAAAAAGGGATAAGCACCTAGATTAGACCATGAATGAACTGAAAGGTCTTAAGACTTTTACTGCCTGTGTAATCTTGGGCAAGTCACTAAATGATTCTTATCTATAAGATGAGATGGAGAAAGAAATGGCAAAAGAAATTCCAATATCTTTGCCAAGAAAACCCTACAACAACCCTGGGGATAGACATTATTTTTTCATAGATGAAGAAATTGAGGCAATCATTGAGCTAAATGACTTGTTAAATGATTGAGCTAATAAATGTCAAAGGCTGGATTTGAATTTAAATCAAGTTCCTTCTAGGGTAGGGAATATCTCCCCCCACCCCACACCCCCATGTATTTGGGCTCAGCACAGAACCTGGCAATTAGTAAGTGCTTAACAAATAACTATCAACTGATTGAATAAAATGCTGCCTACAAGGAGTTCTATCAATAAAGTTGTCATGTCTCTCCATCCATATTTGAAACTGAAGGTGAGACAATAAACAGGGAGATGTTTACTCAAAAGATACTTGCCATGAGACTGCCCAAAGATTATGGATAGGAAGGTTGTCCAGATGACAAAGTTCTCTTTAATTTTCTGGAAGACTTTTATGGTCTGACCATCCACAAAGGAAAGACCAAATGGAATGAGTGGTTGGGGTTAAATCTTTTTAGCACAATAGGTGGGTCTGGTGAGCTTGTGAGATATAAGGACCGGCCCTCGGTCCCTATATATTTTTACCTGTGGGTAATAACCTGAGAAGGGGAAGGGAGACTGAAGGAAATCGGTGAATAATAAAGACTCAGAGACAAAAAGTTAAAACACATGGGGAGTGGTGCGATCTCCGTGAATATTTCCCACTGACAAGGGTGCCAGAGAATTAATGGGAAATATGAGGAATAAGAAAACACGTGGGGAGTAACAACTCCTTTATGCCTGCTATGGACAAAAGAGTGCCAGAGGATTAATAGGAAGCATGGGGGCGACAGCATCGCGAGGAAAGAGACAAGGTGTGAGCTAGGCCCCTGTGGCCACTCAGGAATTCTCTTGCCCTTTGGACTGTAACTTCTATACAATGATCATTAACTGATCTGATCATGTGTCTGGTAAATGAATAATACAATATCAATACATCAGCCATACTTCTAAGATGCTAACATGCCTGGTATGCTACATGAGAGGGCATGGAGAAGCACAAAAGATAGGCAGGAAAAGATAGGTTCAGGACTATGTAGATGGAGGGATTTCAAAACTAATAAGTGTAAAACTAAGACAATATTTGTAAATTTTTAAAGAAAATATATATAAGGAGGATTTTTAAGCCATATTAATGACTTAAAGAGATCTAACAGAAGAACCTTCTTAGCACAAAAAACTATAATACCAGATTAGCTCAATAATCTATATTCTGACAGGGATTCCAAAGAAATGTTTGGGAGGAATAGGTGGTAACCTATATATATTATCACCATAAATAACAGAAACTGTTTCCAAAGCATGATTTCCCTTAGGAAATTCATTAAGAATTTGCTCTACACCTTCAAAAAGAACTTATAGGGCAATAATTTCTTCCATGAGATGATTAACCACTACGAAAACCAGAAGCAAAAACTGGCTGAGGTGGTAAGGAGGTACACCCTAGTTTTGATAATTATGATTAGTTTAAAAGTCATGAATTATTCCATTTTTAAAGGAAGCTAATAATAATTATTTTCTTTTATAGATTCAAGTGCTTTAAAACAAACAAAAAAAAATTTGGCCTGTTATAGAACATCATTTGTGAACGTTGATCTGTTCCATTTTTGCATCTTTACTGAAAATACTTTCAGTATGTGCAGGATATTGTTAAAAGATCTTAAAGAGGGGGCAGCTGGGTAGCTCAGTGGATTGAGAGCCAGGCCTAGTAATGGGAGGTCCTGGGTTCAAATCTGACCTCAAGACACTTCCCAGCTGTGTGACCCTGGGCAAGTCACTTAACCCCCATTGCCTAGCCCTTACCACTCTTCTGCCTTGGAGCCAATACACAGTATTGACTCCAAGATGGAAGGCAAAGGTTTTAATTAAAAAAAAAAAAAAAAGATCTTAAAGAGCTGGAAAGTAGTTATATCGATTAGAAATTTAAAACTTCTCAATTGTCTTTGGGTGGAAAGTATTCTTTACTCTTTTAGTACTCCCAAAACTGTGGACACCAGATACTGACCCAAGCTGTATACACTTACTCTAATTCAGTTGGTTGTTTTCCCCCTCTTTTGGTACTGAATATTCTATCTATTAAGTATCACAATTGCATTGATGAAGGAAATTTCATTACAGAAAGTTTAAGATTTTTGTTTTCCTTTTTACATCTATTCAGTTTTATATAACCTAAAAACTGATTTTATCATCCTCTGACCTCTTTTTAGCTCTATGAAATAGAATAGCAAGCCTCCCCCCCCACCCCCCCGCCCAAGTTGGACTTTGCCAGTCCATTCTTCAAAAGTAGTCATTTCTTTAACCCCTTCTCACTGAATTTCTCTACTATTTTGTGAACCCTCCAAGCCCTTAACAGTCATATATGGGGATAATTGCATTCTTGACCTTGCTATTACCCACACTTCTGAAATGTATTTTGACAACCAAATTCCTTTAGCAGATCCCGATTTCATATCTTTCAGTTTCCTTATACCTTATTCTTCAATCTCCAGGTTACACTGCAGACTTTCTCTATTATTCCTCTCTCTACCAGTACCATTCAGCCCTCCTAAATTTCCTTTCATGTGTTATCTTTCATCATAAAAACTGAATATCTTTAGAGAGCAGGGACTGTCTTTCTGCTTATATATTTGTAGGAGAAAGACTTTTAGCTAAGCCAGGGTTTTGATAATTATTCATCTGTTTTTCCTAAACTTATAATTTAACTTCTAATTAAAATCAAGAAAAAATTCTGCTGTAGCAAGGTTGATTCATGTGGTAATCAGATGGTAAAGTTTCTGCTTGCATCATAAGTTTCCTCCCACTTGTAGAAGGCAACAAAAATTAGTACATTAACAAAGCTAAATGTGATGGTTGTTCACTGTTGCCTTGGCTGATGTGAAATATGGCTAATAAAAAACTTATATATGGCTAATAAAAAACTTATAGACATACTTGCATAGTTGTTGAGATCAAACTGAGACAGGGCATCTACTTTTTCTTTGGGTTTCTTAGGACCAGGTTTAGGTTCTTCTCTTTTTTTCCCACTGACATCTTTGGGGTTCTTTTGTCCAGTACCATTTGGACCTCCATCCTGATGATGTACTGAGCTGCCATTGGCAGGATCAACACCAGCCATGCCCACAGATGACTCTTCAAATGGACTGTAAAAGAAAATAATTTATGTTAATATACCTGTACTTCCATAGAGCTGGAAATAAATGATATATAGAGAATTTTAATCATAAGATGTCAAGATTACAATTACCAAAAATTGTTTCTACATGTATTTGAAAAAAATTATTTTAAAAATTGGCATCATATCCCAAGTAGAAAAGAATATCAGGATTTGAAATGCTTAATTTTTTTGTGTGTAAAGAATATTTAACCGGAGTCAGAAAATCTAGGTTATATTTTTTGTAATCACTAAATCAGCACCCTATAAGTCCACAACTTTTTAAAGTGCACATAGTTCCTTCACCTATAAAATTAGGGGTTTGTAAATAATGTTGAATGGTTTTAATTTCCTTTGATTAATAATTGGAAGTAGGGTAGAGTACCTCAATTTGTGACTTAATTGATAGAGCTACCAACATTTCCCTCTACTGATAAAGCTCTCAGCAACTACCCAGAAAACTGCCTCAGGGCACTGAAAGTTTAAGTGACTTGTCCAAATATACAGTCATTATGTCTCAGAAAAAATTATTGGTCCTGGAATAACTGACCTGCTATTTTAAGAAGACAAACCATTTAGATCTTCATTTAAAGAAAAGAGAAAAAAGATTTTTTTTAAAAATTGAAACAGCAAGGACACACTGTCATTCAAAATGCCGTATTTTATCTTGAAATGTCTTCATTTCAAGGGATATGTGGAGACACGTGCCTTAATGTTTATAAATGCCCTATAAAAATAAGCAAGTGTCTAATCCATCCAACAATGAGTCTTAGAAATGAAGCAGATTATGTTGCCTACATTTAACATTGTTGTTAGAACAATGTTACAACAACAAATATACTTTCATTTTAATGAAATTTAATGATTTTCTTGGGCAGTGCATTGTAACTTGGTATTGAGTAGAAAGACACAGAGGACAGAGATTGCCAAAGGATGGGTATTTGTTGGATGAAAATAACAGTCTCAAGGGACTGAGGAAGGCCAAAACAACCCCATAGAAAAGTCGTGTTCTCTGAATCAAGATTGGGTAAAAAGGTGCAAGTGCCAGGATAAAGAAGCAGAGGTAAAAGGAACAGAAGTCATAATAACAAGCAGCATGTAAAATAGAACTAAGAGTTTGAGAGGTAGAATAAAATGAAACCATTCCTTCCACCACAAAAAACTGGGAGCTGTCTGTTCCCTAACTTCAACTAACAGAACCTTTTAGCACTAATAAATGCAAACCTCCAAAATGTCATTTAAAATTAAGATCAGCAGGGACATGAATAGTCAGTTTTCACATGAAGAAGTCAAAACTATCAATGAGCACATATGCAAATTAAAACAACTCTGAGATACCACCTTATACCTAGCAGACTAACCAATATAGCAGTAAAACAAAAGTGAAAAATGTTGAAGGGGATGTCGCAAAATCGGAACACTAATACATTGCTGGTGGAGTTGTGAATTGGACCAACCATTCTGGAGGGCAATTTGGATCTATGCACAAAGGGCTTTAAAAGAATGCCTACCCTTTGACCCAGCCATATGATTGTTGGGTTTGTACTCCAAAGAGATAAGGAAAAAGACTTGTTCAAAAACATTTATAGTTGCGATCTTTCTGGCGGCAAAAAATTGGAAAATGAGGGTGTGTGTCCATCGATTAGGGAATAGTTGAACAAATTGTGGCCTCTGATGGTGAAGGAATATTATTGTGCTGAAAGGAATAATGAACTGGAGGAATTCCATGTGAACTGGAAAGACCTCCAGGAACTGATATAGAGCAAAAGGAGAACCAGGGGAACATTGTACAGATATTGATAAATTGTGGCACAATCAAATGTAATGGACTTTTCTACTAGCAGTAATGCAGTGATCCAGGGACTTATAAGAAAGAACACTATCCAAATTCAGAGAAAGAATGTGGGAGTTGCAGAAGAAAAAGACATGATTAATAACATGTTTCGATGGGTATATGATTGGGGATTTGGACTTCAAATGATCACTCTATTACAAATATAAGTAACATTGGAATAGGTTTTGAACAACGACACATGTATAACCCAGTGGAACTGCTTGTCAAGAGCAGGGGATCATGAATCATGTAACCATGGAAAAATATTTTAAAGGAAAAAGTAAATTAAAGACCAGACAGAACCCACTTAAAAATTTGCCTGTTATTTTTCCAATATGCTTGCAGGATAAGATAAATATAACAGTAGTGATATATACTTTATAAAGCTCAATAAAGATAAACAAAAGTTAAATAAAATTATCTCATCTAACATGTTGAATAAAATACCCTCAGCACAATGAAAATAATGTAGTCTGAGAAATACAATTAAAATTATCCCATGTCTTGTCTTAAAAAATTAACCTGAACAAACAAAACAGGCTAAGTGTGGTAATAAGCTAATGGATCAGGATATTAAGGTTTACTAATGTCATTAAATACACTATTGAAAAGAAAAAATTTTCAAATAGAGATTTCTGAAGCTTGAAATAACTAGATGGATAAAATATCTAAAATGTAAAGCAACCGAGAGGCTTAATTATCTTAAGTTCCAAAACTTTGTATCACTCAAGAGGTATAAAGGCTGTATGTGTGCATAGCAATTTTTAAAGACATCCAGATGTTAACCACTGCTCTTCATACTTTATTTTCTCAAGTTCAATATCTGCATAGGATATCACTGTAGGTGCAAAAGACTATTATACAGAGCTACAAAAGTCAGGAGTCCTTTACTAGCATATTATCTTGAATAATGATCATTCAGGATTGGTTAATTGAATGAAAATGTTATTTTCATATGTACCATTCCCCAACTACTTGAGGTCTCACTGATCCCTCTTCCCTGAATTTTCATAGCATTGAAATTAGATATAAACAAACTTGTTATTCACCACTTTTTCATGAATTAATCTCATTTCCCTCTCCCTCAAAGGTAGGCATCATTTTTGTGGCCCCCAAAGCAACTAACAAGTGTGACAAGCATAATTCATAAATACTTTATGAAATATTTTGTCACTGGTTCCCCCCAATCTTATTGCTTCTATAGGAAAATCAACACATTCTTACTCACCCTCTTTTCCCACTTTTTGATGAAGGACCACTTCTTCTTTCATTCCTAGGACCAGAGAAATTCCTTCCTGATTTGGGTGGACCACTGTTGCCTCGCCTATTCTGGCGATCTATTCCAGGTCGCTGGCTGGAAAAGCTCCGTTTTGCTATTTCTCTTTTTGGAGGCAATGCATTCTCTCCGACCTTTGCAGTGGCCTGTGCACTCAAATCAGCTGTTTTCTTCTCATCCCTCTCACGTCTTTCATTGAAATCACTACTCTCAGAAGCTGTCTCCCATTCTTCATTTGCTTGATCTGAAGAGTTCTGATTGGATAAATCTGGTGTCTTATTCCCAGAAATATCCCCAGAAGCACTGACTGGTTCCTGAACCACATTATTAATTGTGCCATTTGTGGCAGAAGTAGTTGCCACAGCATTGATTTTTGAAGCAGCCTCTCTTTCCTTTAGTCGTCTAAATCGTGGAGGCTTATCCTGCCGTGGTGGTCGTGCAGGTCTTTGTCTTCGAGGTCTCTCTCTGGTTGGATCAAATTTCCGCTCAAATTTTGGGGGTCTTTTATCTGCTGGTATAGGTATAAATTGATCGTGTCTTCTCAGTGGCTCCCCATCATCTGGTTTGGGAGGTTCTGCTTGCCTTGGATTCCACTGATTGTCACGGTATGTTGGCCTTCGTAACGTGGAAGGACGTGGTGGACGGCCTCCAGGATCCCTTCCACCACGTCTGAACATTCCACCCCTGCCTCTTCTAGTAGGTTCTCCTTTAGGAAGGAAACCAGGTTTAGTCTTATTCTCATCATCCCTTACATATAATTTTTCCAGTGGTCTGTTGTTATCTACTCGGACATTATTTTCAGGTTTGAAAGAAAGCAGAGGCTTCAGAGGTTTTTTGTTTTCAGGTCGTTCCTCTCTTTTTGGATGCTTGCCTTTGCTTAAACTATCTTTGTCTGATGGAAGAGTGTCACTTGCACTTTCGTGAACTTCACTATCAGAGTCAGTTTCTGAACCCCGCTGCCTTCGACGTTTAGGCACAATTTCAAAATCAGAGCTCTCACTTCGAGTTTCACTTTCTTCTCGTTGCCTCAGAGATCCCGATGGTACATGCTCTGTTCTTGGTTTTGTTTCTCTGTAATGAGGATAATCTCTATTGTGTCCTCGGCCCCCTCGACCACGTCCACCATAGGAACCTCTATAGCTTCGACCCCTAGAGTAATATTCCCCTCGCCCTCGCCCTCTATAGCCTTGATCTGGGAACCAATCTCTCTCTCTAGACTCCTTCCAATACGTTCGTGGGGGCAATATTGGTTCTTTTTTAACTGGCCGTGTATCTATTCGTGGTCTTTCTACTATTCCCTGTTCTTTACCAATAACTCTTTCGGGTTGTTTTTCTTCCTTGGTTACATGAAGGGGAGCAGTCTGCTGATTTGATGTTTTAATGGCAGGTTCTATATGAACACTATCTATAGTTTCTGGTGACTTCACATTATCTTGAGATGGCTTTTTAGCCAAAGATGAAGTCTCAGAAGGAGGCTTTTCTGGCTCTGGTGGGTGAGATGGTGGAAGTGGTTGGGGCTGAACCTGAGCTGCAGGAGGTGGAGGAGGATCCTTCTTTTCAGGTTTTTCAGGTTTTACAACTTTCTCAGTTGGTTTTTCTACCTTTTCACCCTCTTTCTCCTTTCTCTGTTCCCGCTCTTCTTTCATGTCTCGGAGTATTGGTTTTTTAATGGGACCTGATCTTCTCACTGGCCTGTCACCACCTTCGTCCCTTCTACTAGAGCTAGGCCTTGGGCCCCATCTCGTTTCTGACTTAGATTTGTATAACTTTTCGAGTTTTGGTCCTTCAGAAGGCCTTATAAAACCTTCCTTTTTTGGCTTATCTTCAAGCCGTTCTGGAGGTTCTTTTGTATCAATGCACCTGTTATTTACTTTGGGAATGTTTGCAGGCACCTCATTCCTTGGCTCCTCTGATTTTTGAGAATGGCTGGATCCATGGGACACACTTCGTTTCCTGGCAGACTGACCATCTCCAACTGGACTCTGATCATCTTGAGGCGTGGGAACAACATTCTGATCACCTACTTCAAAACAAGCTGTTTGGCTATTTGTGTCAGTGGGAGGAGGTCTTGTATCTTCCAAAGACTTGTTTGGGAACTTTTGTACCTCTGTCTCACCAGCATCTCTGAAAAAGTCTGCCTTGGGATGAGTATCCAACTGACTATGTTCAACTGTGTAGGAAGGCATTAGTTCTTGTTCCAATGGGGCTTCAGGCCTATGATGAAAAGAAGTAAAAATTATTGAAAAGGTATTTCTTAAATTAGATTTCTCTTCAATGCCACTAATTGCAAAGAATTATAACCCATCATCCAAAGACAAGATTTCTAATCCTAGTTAAAGAAATATAAATTATAAGCAGCTAGTTATAAATTATTTTAAAATTACAGAAATTAGCATCTTGCATGGAAGAATTCCAAAATTGACATTTTTCTTCATAATTTCCATCTGATTAAAATAAATGAAAAAGATGTATCACTAATTACTACTAGAGGAAAACTGTGTGAGCACTTCTTTATACTAAGTGACATAGAAATGAAACATGGCAACTTTTCATTTCATTTAACTTTCTGACAATCATTTGAAATAAGTAAATATAGATGTTATTTAAAAATCACTTCAATGAGAGAACAAAATGACAGAGATCAGAAAGGATGCTGTGAGTCTAGTGTGATTGAAGCACAGTACCTAAAAAAATCACTGGTAGAGCTGTGAAATGTATACCAATAAACATATAGAGAAAACAGACTATATTTTATGCTTTGATTTTTAATAATTGAGTAACATTCATGATTACCTTAAGTCCTTGGGTTCTTCAGCCAACTTAGGGGGAGAACTTGCTTGCTGAGGTTCTACTTGGGGATAGGGTTCTGATCCCCACATCATACGAGGTTCAGTGAGGGAAACGGCATGATCTCTTGCTGATCGAGCAATATGTTCAAATGATTCAGAACTAGCTGTAGAACTTTCTATCTGGTCTCTTCTCATTAAGGGCTTAGGAGGCATCATTCCTATCATAAGAGTTCAGAAACAAATGAAATGAAAAACAAAACTAAATAATAATCACAAGTAGATAGTATATAAGTTTATTTTATATCTGGGATAAGTGTAAATTATTTTTATAATTAGTAACATTTTAAAAGAAAAAAGGACAGAAATATATTAAGTAAAAAAAAAATCCCTCCCTCCCCATGAAAATGCAAAAAAGCACCGTGCTAAGTGCTGAAGGCAATATAAATGGCAATATAAATATTTATGTCATCCTTTCTATCCTGAAGGTATTTATAAATATAGGAGGGGCAAAGTCACTTAACTTCTGGCTTCCTCAGTTATCTCAACTATAAAATAGGAATTATAATAGCACCTACCTCCCTGGGTTATTTTGAATATCAAATGAGCATTATATCCAGCACACAGTAGGTACTTAATGATTATTCTCTTCCCTTTAAATAGGAAACATTTAATATTAAATATTTAAACTACCCAATTGATAGTCACCTTATTAATGGGACTACAAATGGGAAAGATTTCTATAAGTTTGAAACAGCAACATCAAAAAGACTACTTCTAATTATAAAGTATCACTTGCAGATTTTCAGGCTCTTCTTTGCTCCCTAAAATCCCCAATAAAGGGAAAAACTACAAGGTAAGGTAGTGTTAGTATTTAATAGTTTGTAATTAAACTAAAATGAAGCAAGATCCCACTCCATTCTGTACTCTTCTCTTTAGTTTCAGGTGAAAGTCAATCAAGGAACAGAAAACAAAGCAGTTCTTGAAGAGTTAAAAAAGATCCTATTTGGGAGAAAATCAACTTGAACATAAGTTTATAACAACGATAACTTCAACATGCCTGGATGTATAGGTGGAATATCCATAGCAGGTCTTCCAGACATCATTCGGGGATCCATATAAGACTGTACCATAAGCCAGCGTGGATCAAAGCCCATGGAAGCTAAATGCTGAGGGTGAGGCTGCATGGGCTGGTAAAGAGTTCTATGGGGAGGAGGTGGGACAGCACCACTGGAAGGCTGAGAAGGAGCAGACTGTGGAAGGACACCTTGTTGTTGTTGCTGCTGCCACTGCTGTTGCTTCATTTGTTCCTAAAAAAGCATTGCAAAATCAGCACAATGAGTTGGAATGAGTCAGTCTTAAAATTTTAATTATGTATTTAAAAAAATTAAGAATCATGGGGCCAAATAAGGCTAATAAGATTTATTGGAATATACAAAACTTAATTTTTAACACTTTACAGAATGTTAAAGCTAACTAAGTCCATAAATGTTTATCAAGTATCTCATATGTGCCAGGCTAACTTAATGGGGAAGGCAAGATATTATAGAAGGAAGGTACTAGAATCAAGAGGGATTGGGAAAAGCTTCCTGTAGATGGCAAGAATTTAGCTGGGACTTAAAGACAGGAAAAGGAGAGATGAGGAGACAGAGCATCTCAGATATGGAGGAGAGAGAAAATTCCTTGAATCTAGAGATGAAATGTTTACAGAAAAGAGGTAAACATCAATTGACTGAGGAGTCTATGGGGACTTGTGGATATGTAAAGAGTAAGTATACAGAAAGGTGTGTGTGTCGGGGAGGTTATGAAAGACGGAACAACATATGCTGAATAAGGAATAAAATTTATATAAAGGGGCAGGACAAAGTCCCAGATATCAAATTCAAATCTTCAATTAAGAGAGTACTGTATCTTACTTTTAGAACTGAGTATGGATGGATCAAGTATAATCTACTTGACCTCTTTCTGCAAGATAAATATATGTCACACACACACACACAGAGTATGTATTCATATACACATTTACAGATATGAATTTATTCATCTGGGATATTACTACTGTGGAAACGCTACTGGAGATAGACAACTCATCGATAATGTAGAGGTTTAAGAGAGCAGTGTACTAAGAAGTTAAACTGACTAGTGCCCATGGTCTTAGTGAATCCAGATCTTCCTGACTTCAAGACTAGCCCTTACTCCAAACAGCTTCCCAACTAAGCCATTTGGACACAATTTGAGATTTAAATCTTTTTTTACCATCGTGTTTTCTACTCCGATGTTTTTGTACCAGTACACACAGTAAGTTTTTACTAAATATATAATTTATCTTCCTACCTGTTGTCTTTGGAACCGTGGTGGCAGTGATTTTTGAAACTGTTTGGAATAGCCTGATGAAACTGCAGGTCGAGGCTGAGAGCCTGAATCTGGTTCCACTTCATGAGTCACCTGTGGTTCTTTTTCACTACGATTGCTGTCTTGTCTTGTGAAAACTGGCTGTTCCTCTGACAAAATAAAATAATTATTTTTCATACCCATCTCTGTGAATTTCTACAGACATTTGATCAAATGAATTTGTTACACTTTGCAAATCTTAAAGCATAACAGAGATGCTATTAGCTGCCTTTTACATCATCGTATACATGCTAATTAAAATGGTCTCAAGTTTCCAAAGGGACGATATACTTCTGCTCTAATGAATATTGGAGGTAGAAAATCTGGCCTAGAAAAAGTCTGGAGGTTCCAATGAATCAAGGAATCCTATAAAATTATTCTCAGCTGTAGATGCCCCCCAAATTCCAGGAATGTGCAGCTCAAAAGGGTAACCCCACCCCCAAATTTCTATATTACAAAAACATTATCTACCCCAATTCTCAATTAAAAAAAATTTTAGTACCATGGATTCTAACACAACCAAAAAATGAATCATTTATTGTACTTCATTTGACCAGTGTTAATAAATTTTTAACGACTAAGGATTTCTAGCATCTGAGTTATCTTTTAAAAAAAAATGAAAATTGGGTATAAGCAGTCACAAAAGAACAATGTAACTAGTTATCTCTGAATAAATAAATTCTTGATGGGTAAAAGATCTGAGCTCTTCTCCACAATGAAAAGATCTTTTTTACCATAAGAAAGTGCAAAAGTCAAAGACAAAAATTTAGTAAAGCAAAAGTTTAACCCATTATGGAACAGTATATGTTGTCAAATAGGGTTAAATTAAAAGGGAATTTAAGTAACAGCAAATTTTTAATGTAATAGTATCACATACTAATGCAAAATTAAAAATTAGACCAGAAGTTCACTTTTTAAAAATGTGCCAAAGCCACAAACTGTGGTTGTCATATTGTTAGATCATAGTAACAAATGGGAATGACTAGATCATCAAGTTTAATTGAGAATAAACAAAGAGAAAATCAAAATGAGATGTGAAATGTGGCTTGGAAAAAAAAATGCTTCTTGAATATACACAAGTTTCCAGATACTTGGTCCATCCCACTATAGGCTTTCATTTTGTAATAGTTATTACACAAACATATCTTTATTATTTAATTAAAAAAACAACTCTTGATATTACCTCAAGTTGTTTCATCTAAAAGATAACCAGAATTCCCATTAAAAGTTTTTTTAAAAAATCCAATTACATTGACCCCATAACTCCGAGGCAATATGGAAGAACTTAAATTATAGGTTTTATAAAAATCAGCATTTCCATGAAAATCCACTCAACCGTTCTAATTTGTTGTTAATGAATTTTTTCCTTAGGAAAATGCCCAACAACTGAAAGGAGGAAATGGAGATGGTTAAGATGAGAAAGGATGTATGTGGTAGTCTTTTGAGAAAGTCTCAGATAAAATCAAATAAAAATTCACAAGAACGTATCCCTACCCAATCCTCCAACTTGTTAAAAAAAAAAAGGCAAATCAAAACAAAATCTAATTCTGCTTTGGCATAATTAAGTCTTCGAAACCCTAAACAGAGCAGTAATGAAGACAAGCTACTGTCTTGGTAGTGTAATGATCACTGGATTTAATCTCTCCATAAGAGAGAATTTACATTAAAAGAATTACTTTCTTTAGGCAATAAAATCACAGAAAAAAACAAGGAAGAAACAGTAATTAAGAAAAATTTATCTAAAAGTTCAAGAATAAAATTATATTAAAAGCCATACAAACCTATTTTTTCTTTATTACAGCTTTCATTTTCTTGTTTGTCTAGCACAGGTTGTACTGTGGGCTCTTCATGGTCCAATTTTTCTTCTTTCTCTCTCTCTTTTTCCCTCTGTAGTTCTTTTTCGCGCTCTTTTTCCTTCTCTCTCTCTTTTTCCAATTCTTTTTCTGCTTCTCGTTGTCGTTCAATTTCCCGTTCTTTTTCCTGCTCTCTTTCTCTTTCTCTCTCCCGCTCCAGTTCTCTTTCCTTTTCGCGCTCCCGCTCCAGTTCTCTCTCCTTTTCCCGTTCCTTTTCCCTCTCTCTTTCCCGCTCCCTTGCCCTCTCTCGTTCTCGTTCCCGCTCCTTTTCCCGCTCTCGTTCCCGCTCCCGCTCCTTTTCCCTCTCCCGTTCCCGAATTTCTTCAGGAGATGGCTGCTTTTCTACAATGCCATATTTCTCATTTAACTGTTTCAGCTTTTCAGCACATGCAGCCTTTCTCTGCTCTTCCATTCTTCTTTCTTCCTCTTCACGTCTCTTGCGAGCACGTTCAACTGCTGCAGAAAGCTCTGATGGTTGTCTTCGCCTCTGCTTCCAAGCTTCATCTTCATCAGGAACTTGTTTAGGAGGGAAGGGACCTGATCTTCCGGGTCCTGCCTGTCGATCAGGAGGCGGATGCTGAAACATTAAGATAAAGAAATTCCAATTAGTCACAACACACACAAAAGAGAACAATTATTCTATGCTAGGTCTAAAAGAGAAAGATTATAACACCATGCTAATTGTTATAAGACTAGGTCCCAAGATAAAAATAATTTAAAAAAAATTTAAAGTATAGGGCTCTCCAGGTCACTTTCCCATTCAATAAGATTCAGTGGTTCTCTATTACTTTTCTTTTGATAGGTATTTGTGCAATAACCTGGTCCCAAACTACCTCTCCAACCTAATTACATATTACTCTCCTTTATGTATACTACAATCTGGCCAAAGTGGATCTGTAATTGTATTTTATATCTGCCACTTCCAGGTAAGTCTCTATATCTTTGTAATCATTGTCCTCCATGCCCAGAATAAACTCCATCCTCCCCAAATGTCATTTAGAATCCCAGTTTTCTTTATGGTTCAGCTCAAACATTAGCTTCTATATAGAAAAGTTACCAATTCTGCCTCCCCCCAAAAGTGAGCCTATCAATTTGTATGTACTTACATATTCACATGCAGTCTCCCTTGTTTATATTGTAATCTCCTGGAGGGCAGGGGTTATTTCACTTTTGATTTTATTTACCCAGTGTTTGATACAATGTATGTCATTTAATAGATATTTACTGATTGAATAACATTTTAAAATGTGATTATGCCATCTAATACTATAGCCTTGTAACGTAACAAGTCTATATACCAGAAAATAAATCAGAATATCAATACTGCATCTTTATAATACTATATATATTTTATGCATCTAAAGACATTATCCTGAGGGAGAGGTTCACAGAGACATCAGACTGACAAAAATGTCCATGACCAAAAAAAAAGTTTAAGCATAGTTTCACTAGAGGAATTTTGAGAAAACTCTAGTGTGGGGTCAACAAGACAAGTAAATTAACATACAAATATATTTCAAAGCTCTGAGAATAAGCATAAAATGTAAAATGCCTTTAAAGAGCTTTTAAGTTAAGCACAGATAAGGGGGTGAGAGAAAGCTTACATATGAAGTTCTAGAAAAAGAGATGGGGATATAAAAACTATATGACTTGTGTCATAATAGCAAGGCATATGCTCAATACTTCTGAATTTCTGCTTGAGAAGTTTTATTAAAACAAAATGAGGCAGATGTCATTTTAATAGAAAAGGTAAACATAACACCACAAGATTATCAACAAAGAGATTCCATTATTTGATTCTTATAACAAAATATAAGGCTGGGGCAGCGAATCACAATTTTTCACTCAACAAGCAAGATTCATATGAAGAAAAATAAAACCCAGATAAGTTAAATGGCTTTTCAAGAGCAGGGAAATACAAAATTGCAGGACCTCTCTTTCTGACTCCCACTTTTGCACGCTATACAATGCCTTTAAAAGAAGTTAAATGTGGTGAATTTGCTTTTGAAAAGCAAAGAAACAGATCAACTAAACCTGCTTTCTTCTATAGTGGGTATTCAATATATATTTTCTGATATGATGAGATATGAGCATTCTTTGCATTTATTTTCCTATTTTAATGTTTGCACTAAACTTAAAAGACACCAATTATTTCAAGGTAATGAAACTCAAAATATGAAGTGATTACAAATCCCAGCTAAAATCTCTGCCAGGATGATCTCATATACCTTTAAGAATGTAAATTTTATCAGCTAGAGGGCTAAGTAAAGGTAGAAGAAAAATTTTGATTGGCTTTGCAAAAGACTTACCTAAATTACAAAATATTTAGGGTTTTATGTAGTATAAAAACCTAGTTTGTGTATATTTAATATCACAAACCATTTTCCAATGATGCCTAAGGATACTTTGTTATGGTAATAAGCAATAGTCCAAAAATCAGAAATAGTTTAAACTAGAATTCATTTTGTACTTAATATTCAACTATATGGATGTAGATAATATTCTGATTATTCATTGCACAACCAAGTAATAATGCCATATTTACTAAGAATGGCTAGGTACCATATCTTTTTCATATTGGTACAAATCATCTGTGTTCAAAAAGCTGCCATGATTATTCTAGCTCAATCCTGCAATGAAATGTGTGAGCTGAACAGAGCTTGAATTATTTTTAACTCTCTATGGGACAAAGGCTGAATGTAAAAGAATAGGGTCATGTTAAATAGAATGTAAATACAGAGTACAGGAAAAGACAGTCTTGGAGGCACTTGTAGCTTGGAGGATCCAGAAAAGCCACTTGGTTATTACCATATGTGGTGCTTAGGTTGTATATTGAAGTACAAAACAAAGGCATGGAGAAAGGAATGGGAGGAGCACTATGTATGAGGAACTCAAAATAACCTAGTCTAGTATAGCAGGACCCAAGATTTTATATGGAGGTGAGGTAATATGTAAGAAGGCTCAAAGCTTGGAAGAGAACTTTAAATGGCAAACAGAGGGATTTATATTTGATCCTAGAGATCATGAGAAATTGGTCAGGACCATACTTTAGAAAAACCAATTTGTTGGGGGAGGGAGGGAATGACCAGAATAGGCCAAGATATCAGATGGATCCCAATTAAAGGGAATGCCACTGCAATCTTCCAAGGAAGGATGATGAGAGCCTGGAAGTATGAGAGTATGAGATTTTATATGTAGAAATAAGGGAGTCCATCTAAGGGGTTATCTTGTGGAGACAGAAACAAGGACAGGCATACAAAGACCTAAAGAATTTACATACACACACCCCCACCCCCACCCCATAATTTTGAATATACAAAAAAGGAGTCCTATACACTAAATTTTCATGTTCAACAAAACCAAAAAAATCATTTTAAGTTCCAATTTTGCAAGTATTTTTATTAGGTTCCCAAAGTAGAAAAACAATTTGCACATCTTTCCACTCAAAAATTCAGACTTTAACTAGTAACTAGTAGCATCATACCTGCTGAGTAAGTGTCTTTGGCTGAAGTGGCAAGTGAGCAGTACTGTTCTTTTCATGCATTAAGGACTGTGTCGGAGGAGGTCCTCGTTCCTAATTAATAAAGGAGGAAACGGTTTACAAAATGAGGTCCAGTCATTCTGACAAATAAATACATTTAATATTCTAAATTAAAATACTAAATCTTCAAAAGACTCTCACTCTACAAGGCCTCCATAAACTTCTTTCTAATAATTTAATGTGAGAACTGAACTTGTCATGAAATTTTATTTTGCAGTGTAAGTTTCCTTATCCTTACTATAATCAGAATGTATGTATTGATGAGTGATTAGGGTAAATGGCATTACTTGAGTTACATAGTCAGGAGCTAGACTACAATAAAATCTAACACTTGTATTTTTGACTAGTTAGCAAATATTAGACCATTGATCTAACCAGGCAAGAGTTATTAATGATCATTACCCATAGATATGTCAAGTTGACTGTCCTGCAGCCAATATGTCCTGAGGTTCTAAGACTATGACAAAGCAGAAAGTGGCAAACTGAACATTTAGAGCTACATAATAGGAATGAAGTTTTTCCAATAGAAAGGGTTTGGGATCAATTTTGGAGAAAGCAGGTTCATTTCTTTTTCTTTGGCATCTCAAGGTTAAGGTTAGATTTCAAAAAGGTTGTTTGGTATTAAGCTTGAAATTAAACCTTCCTATCCTCTAATTGAATTAAGAACAGTTTTTTGTTTATCTGTCAACAAACTACACAATGAAAATGAAGGGATGTCCCTCAATTCAAGAAAGGCTGAACAAATTGTGGTATGTGATGGAATACTATTTTGCTATAAGGAAAGTGAACCAGATGATTTAAAAACTGGAAAGACCAACATGAACTGATGTGGAGTGAAATAAGCAGAACCAAGAGAACATTGTACACAGTAACTAAAATATTGTGAGATGATCAAATGTAATGGACTTTGCTACTAAAAGCAATGCAATGATCCAGGACAATTCTGAGGGACTTATGAGAAAGAATGCTATTCCATTCTAGGGATAGCTAGGAGAAAGAAAGCTAGAGTAGAAATGCAGGAGAAAACATGATTTGTCCAATGTTTATTTGGGCACATAATTTGGAGTTTTGGTTTTAAAAGGTCACTCCATTACAAAAATGAATAATATGGAAAAAGGTTACATATAACCCAGTGGAATTGCTTTTCAACTCCAGGAGGGGGAAAACGTGAATCATGTAACCTTGGGAAAAATTAAATTAAAGACCAAACTACTGAAGATAATGGTATAAAGGATAAATAGTGGGAGGCATGGACTCTCTGAAGCCATTCTAAAGGCATCCTAGTGTCAGGAAGACCCTTGTCTCCTGCCCTTCCTGACTTCCTAGCTTCAAGAAGACCTGCCTCTTGCTCAGAATAAGGTTGGGATGTCACTAAGAACATAAATCCGAATCTCAAGAGAAGTGGGGGCTTTTTTTCAGGGAATCCAGAGGGAATAGTGTGTAGGCCTGGCTCCCAGCCAGGCTCTTGGAGGCTTCTTAAGGGAACAGCCAGCCACATGTGGCTAGAGGCCTTCCCTCACCCCCCCCCCAAACCCCCATCCCTTTTTATTATTTAATAAATATTAATAAATTAAGATACAGTTTCCAGAGAATTTTGGATTTAACACATACTTAAAGAGATGGGGTCTGGCAAGTGTTAGCAGATGACAAGATACATCATCAAAGAAAAAATATAGAGTAGTAGTGATTGATTATTCAGGCCTAGAGAACCAAGGAAGCTATTGAATAACTTAACAAAAGATCAGTTTTGATAAGTGACCACCCCCAAAAGTATGTGAATGATAATTGCATTAAAGACATGTAAACTAAAGAAAATCAATTCTGGATTTCAAAGGATTAAAAAAAGTAGATAGAGGGTGGAGTTAAGATCTAAGTCTACAAGCAGCTCAGTAGTACAGTGGACAGAGCCAGGCCTGGAGTTGGAAGGACCTGGGTACAACAGTGGTCTGAAACACTTCATATGTGACCCTAGGCAAGCTACTTACTCTCAACTGCCTAGCCTTTACCACTATTCTGCCTCCAAGCCAATACTTACTATTGATCGTAAGACAAAAGGTAAGGGTTTTGGGGGGGGGGGGGGGGGCGCGGCGGGGGGGTTGGGGGGAGGGAGGTCCAATAATCTAATACATTGAGGGGAAATCATGACATACAAGAGCTACAAGGGAAGCTGCGAAACTGAGAGGCAGTATAGTTCCATTGAGAAAAGATATAATGCCAAGTTAATATTTCCCTTAGTAGGGAAGCTAAACTGCTAGATCAGGGAAATGCTTAGGCAAAAAATACTTATTTTTCAGTAAAATATTTGGCACCAAGTACTTTATGTTATGCTTAAGGATTGGAGGAAAAATATGGTATTATGTGATAGTGTGATATATTAAGACAGCTGAATTTGGAACCAGTTGACTTCCAGAAACTCATTGATGAATTAGTGTTAATTTGGAGGAAAGAAATTACCTTAGGTGCCCCACTGTTAATACATTTTCATCAGTAACTGAGATTAAGACATAGATAAAATATCTGTAAAATCTACAGATGACACATAGCTTGGAAAGATAACCAATATACTGAATGACAAGATATAGCTCCACAAGATCAAGAGTATTGAACAATGGCCCAAAACAAACAAAATGTAATTTAAAAATAAAGTTGTATGCTTGGGTTAAAAACATTGCCATCACAAGTATAAGATATTGAAAATATTGCTAGACAAATCTGTGAAAACCATCAAGATTGTATTGGACTATAAGCTGAAAAAGACTTGTGAAGCCATCAAAATAACTAAAGGTTAATTAACTTAGGTTATATATTTTTTTAAATGTACAGTATAAAAGGCACTAAACTGTTATGACTGAAAACTCTATTACAACTACTGGAGAACAAAAGACAAAAAGGACCCAGACATATTAAAATATTTTTAAATGTCCCTTTTGGTCATAGAAGTGAAAACTAAGGGAATACCTATCTGGCAAAGTGTAGCCAAACAATTTATGATGTATGAATGAACTGGAATACTATGTCCTAAAAAAATGGCAAAAAGGACTGTTTACAGAAAATACCTGGAAGAGCTTTATAAGATGGTATAGAATGAAGTGAGAAGAACCTAAAAACTAACAGACTTTGAACAACTTTGAAAGTCTCAAGAACTCTGACTGACCAGAACTGAAGAGAATTAATGATATTAAGTTATAAAGAAACATATGTTGGCACTCTACAAAAGAAAAGCTATTTGGCTTTCCCCAAAATACAGCAAGCAAACTGCCTCAGAATACATCAGATTTCTTCTGAAAGGGAGTATCACACAAAACCTATGTAATGGCTTCATTAAAAAGCAGCAGATTTCAGCATCTTCTAAACTTCTTAACACTTACAGTTATCCAAAAGGAAAACTAGTCAACTAATCCCATTTGTTCACTAGAAAGAAATCTTTAAGCAGAAACCTGACAACAGTGTTTTGGGTCCAGGACATTAAAAAAAAAAAAAGCTTGGCCTAAATATAGCCTCTCTTTTTCTTAAAATTCTTTAATAAAAAATGTTTATTACATGCTTCACAAGGACTAGGTTAAAAAAAAAAAGGACTACATCTGGCTTTCAGTTAGTTACTATACTTGAAAGTCTTCAGTTGCA
Source organism: Monodelphis domestica (assembly GCF_027887165.1). NCBI lineage: Eukaryota > Metazoa > Chordata > Mammalia > Didelphimorphia > Didelphidae > Monodelphis > Monodelphis domestica. The sequence goes on along the minus strand of NC_077228.1, from coordinate 66,373,589 downwards.
TAATTTGCTCTAAATGATAAAAAAAATCCCACTATTTCAATTATGTCTATTACACAAAGCACCCTTTGTTGACTACACCTCAATTCAACAAACCTGATTAAAAGGAGGTCCTTTTCCATAAGGACCTTTTGACACTGATGACTGTGGAAGCAACTGAGATTTGGGGCCAGAACCTTCATCATCATCTTTTCGGTTTTCAGCACTTTCAGAAGTCTTTGGTGCTTCTTCACTGAAGAACAACAGGCATTAACAAGAATGGAAAAAAAAATAAGCCACGTATCATCAATACCTATTTTATCCACTACACTTTCTCATAACAGTTTTTCTAAATTGTGAGGGACAATGAATCAAAGACTTTGAAAAAATATGAATAGGTTCATTCACTGCTATGAAAAATGGCTAAAATCCCCATTATTTGAAGGCCCGAAGTTAGACACCTTGATTTTTACCTTCTATGTTGGCATTCCAGAAGCAAATGTACATACTTTGCATAGTGAATACTGTTGACATTTCTTTTAACAGGCTTTCAAGAAAGATAGTGAAATGGAGAAGAAAGTCAGCAGTCTCAATTTTTGTGACAGTCATGGTATTAAGGCAGGAAAACAAGTTCTTCTATGACTTGTTTGATGATTCCCTCTTAGCCTTCTTTATTGAATAAACATTTTCTCTGCCAATGTTCACAAAGTGTGGGTACACCCTGAGGCTCTTTCTGTCCTAAGCCCCTTTCTCTTCTCTCTTGGTGACCTTATCAACTCCAATTCTATTGAACTAGATTATTGAACAGATGATTTTCAGATCTATCTACTCATACATACAGCCCTAGTGGCCCATCTGAGTTCCAGACTCAAATGCCTACTGGATGTTTCAAACTAAATATTCTATAGGCACCCCCTATTTAAATATACCAAAAGGTATATTTTCCCTGGATATCTTTACCTCTTCCTACTTAGTGCAAAATACTAACAACTTTATCTTTACCAGATTTGCAACATCAGAGCCATACTCAATATCCTATCTAATCAATTGAAAAGTTGTCAAGTCTGTCTTTACATATCTTGCATTAACTCCTATCCACACACAACTATAACTATTCAGGCTGTCATCACCTTTAGCCTCAATTTTATCATCTTAAATTGGTCAAAGCTCTTCCCTTGGGGTTCTATTTTCTATACAAGAGTCAATGATAATTTAAAGTAGACTCAAAACACTGCTCTGTCATTTAAAGAATTTCTATCAGAGTTGGCTATATAACCTGCCCTAACTTGGACTTTCTAGTCTAGTCTATACATTATTTGTCATTATGCACCCCTCATTACCAAATCTGTGCCAAGGCTACTTCCCTACCCCCATACCTGCAATGTGCTTGTCTCATCTCTACCTCTTATAATCTCTGGGGTTCCTTCAACTTGAGCTGAAGTTGAATTTCAGTTTAAACACTTCCTACATGAGGCCTTTTCTGATAGTCAACCCAAATTGCCTTATATTCACTTTGTATATACCTATACACCTTGTTCTCCAGTTAAAATATAAGCTCCTTAAAAGTAGGGACTATTTGACTTTTATATTTATATTCTCAGAACCTTACATAATGAATGGCCCAAAGCAGATGCTTTACAAATGTGGAACTGATATTTTTTAACAGTGGAGCAGAATAGTGAAAGTTTTCACACAAATGTTGAATACTGTACAACTAACAGCAACCCACCAAAACAGGAAGACCTGGTTGAATGACTTACCAATTATCTTTATTGTCTTTCTGACTACCTCCTTGTTCATCATCATCACTAAAATTGAGCTGTTCTGTATAATCTACTTCCATCTGAGCTCCTATTGAATATAAAAGTAAAGGAAAATTGAGTGCTTCCTTAAAGTGAATTCAGTAAACTAAACTGAGGAGTCACTTTCAATTCTTACCTGCCCATCCTTCATCAGCTTCAGCATCTAGGTTATCAAATTTATCAAGCTCTTTAAGTTCTGTTGCACTAAGTATAGATGGACGTTCAGGCTCAGGGGCCCAAGTTGGGGGTGGACCTCTTCCTCTAAGACCTCTAGATAAAAAATTAATGTCAGGGTTAAGAAATTACACTCTGAAATAGAATGAAATATTAAATTGACATAAAATTAAAGACTGAAATTTTCTGATTCAATTTCTAAAATATAAAAAATAAAAATAATATCCACAAGGGATATGTTCTAAGACTTGCTGTAGATATGGGGTTTTCATGCATATACATATCCTACATGGATAATTAGCCAACACCTATTGTGAACTCCTGGTAAATGAATCAGTGAATTATTGAATCAGTGGATATGAGGGTATAACTGCACTGACCAGAACCCGTATTCCTGAACTTTATGGCCATTATTATAGTATGGGCTTTCTTAAAGACACTGCAATAATGGTATAATAACTGCAATCAGCAAGAACACGAAGTCAACTGGAAGAAAGTTTCATGTAGGTATGGGTACAAAGGGAAATGAGTCATGTACTGGACTAGCCAACTTCATCATGCATTCAATGGCTTGTGGATTGAAAATTAAGAACCATTCCCCCTCTCCCTGGAATTTTCCAAATTAAATATTTTCCCAAATCCCCACGATTAACTGCAGATAAATGAAACAGTGAATAGTGAATATAAGGACACAACTATAAAATGAAGTACTTTTAAGAATGAACAATGGATTTTTTTATCCTTGGAAGTTAAGAGACTAACAATTATAAAACATACCCTTAACAAAGTTCCTGTTTCCCCCTTTTATGTCTATAAATCATAAGGAAACCTACAATTCAATAAGGACAATTCAAGAATAAATCAGGAGCAAAACCAAGGGATGGAATGTATTAGGAGCAGCAATGGTAAAAATTATATCTTATTCTTTCTTTTGTATCCACACTTCAATAGGATAAATTCTACTTTCTGAAACTTTCAAAATCATAAAATCATCTGAAAGTTTAAATTCATTCTTTTCTCAGAGTTGGCAAATAACTAGCATATTTTTAAAAGATTTATACATAGTTGAATGTCTGCATTTCTTAATCATTAGAAATTACAAACTACTACAGAATTCACAATGCAATAAATCTAATCACTTAAAATTCTTACTTGTTAGCTTCTGATAAGGAAGGTGGGAATCTGATGGGGCCATGTAATGGAGGATATGCCATCCTAGGATACTGCTGAAACATCTGGAAGGGGAAAAAAAACAAAAAACCCAAACATATCAACCCCAAAAATTACTGCAAAATTTTAAGTCTGCTTTACCCCTAAAATGATACATAAGCACAATATTAATTAAAATAAACATTATTTCTATTTGCCTAAAACAAGTTATATTAATTCTGAATAGACTATTCTATAATTAGAGTTGGAAGGAACAGTATGTCTTCATATCCTAGATGTTTAGAAACCAATGTTCTGAAAGTTCAAATAACTTGCCCAACTATTGATGGGACCAGCTCTTGTACTGACATCATCAAATCCACCAGAGATTTTAGAAATAAGATTCATTACCAGTGAAAACAGTGATTCAACTATCCACTCAGGGAAAAGAACTAGAATAACTATTGACTGATCGTGCTATAAGATGGATGGAGAACCCAGTAAGAAACTAAAATTTGAATAGGCATTATAGATGGAGAGTAACAAAGAAAGCCTAGAATTGAATAGCAAGCAGACTGGATTGCACTCAAGAGGACTGTATTGTACTTTTAAAGATCCCAAAATTCTCCTTGAAACAAACATTTCACCAGGAATGTTAAACTTCCAACTAATGGAAGGCAATAGTTTGAAAAGAATTATAACTGCCTATCACACAATTGGTCCCTTTACAGGTTTACTAGTGATTTCATCAGTTGCAGGGAATTCTCCATTTCAAAATGTGAATGGACAATTCAGCTGTAACTTCTAGTAAAATGAGATTAAATGACTTGCCCATGTTAAGAGCTGTGGATCAGAAGGTCTTATTATGTGACCAGAGGTAAGTCACTTAATGCCAATTTCATCTGTCAAAAATTCAGCCTACTTTGCAGAAGAGTTCTAAGGATCAAAATCCGATTAATTCAAAATTATAAAAACATGAGTTACCTTGCTCTAAAGCTTACAGTTTCATAAGCTAGAAATTGCAAGCTCCTCTAGAAAAAAGGGTATTTTCATATTTGTATTCCTTATTTTTAAAATAACTGAAATATAGATGTTCTAAGTCAGTTATGTGAACGACTTTTATAAAAACTCAAAATTAGTTTATTTTAACTATTGGCTTTATATTTTCTGGTTAACTAAAGAATTCCAGTTTTAAGTTGATGTTGACTGGCCCAATAGAAAAAGACAGTGCAAAGCAAAATTGGTAAGTATGTCTGAAGGATATGGTGATTTCTTATACACAGTGGGGATAGGGTCCTCAACGCTGAACAATGGGGAATATTACTTTTAAAGTAAGGTCAAGTGGTGGCTCAAAGATTTTAAGTGAGGTTCAGAGTTCAAGAATTACAGGATGAGCTATATCCAACAAAGGTCTGTCAATAGTCAAACACTTTATCCTACAGTAAGTACAAGTAGAGCCCTAGAAAGAATGGACTGGCTCCAGACTCCAAAAGAGTAGATCAATGAAAAGGAAGGAAGGGAGGAAAGAAAGGGAGGAAAGAGGTAAAGAATAAAATTCTAGCATTTGGAAAGAAAATTTAAAATTTAAGACCAGAAGGTAGAAACTTTACCAAGTTGTGGGACATCCTGAAAAACATAAGAAAAAGAACTCAGTGAGATTCAATGAAGAAAAATATTAGAATAAGACCAGAAGACTGAAAATCTAGAGCAACATGTGAGGTAACTAGCAAAAACAGACCTGGAAAATGGGGTGGGTGGGAATAATCAGGGAATGTCTGTAAATCGTGACTTTTTTGTGTTAATGGAACAACATTATAGCATAAGAAATGATGAACATAACACATTCAAAGAAATCTGGGAAGAAGTACATTCGGACAGATACAGAGTAAAGTGAATAGAAGCAGAACAATTTATGTGATAATCAAAATAACAAAGGAAAACAACTCTGAAATACTTCAGAACTCTAATCAATGCAATGATAAATGATTACTTTCAAAAACTGATAAAAAATTTGCCTGACTTTATGGTAAAGGGTGGATAAAAGATGCAAAACCAAATAAACATTTTCAGATGTAGGCCAATTAGTTTTGCCTAACTATTTTTATTTGTTACTAGAAAGGATTTTTTTTTGGTGAAGGAGAAAATAGTTGGTTGGTAGTGACAGATGCAAAAAAAAGAAGAAAAAAGTATCAACTAAAATAAAAATATAGAAACTTTCAATTTCAATCAAAATTACCTATTTTATCTTTTGTTAATTGCCTCTATTCTTTATACATGTAACTGCCAAAAGTAAATAATTTGATTCTTCTGGGTTTTTTTAAAATGGTATGAGCTTAAATATCTAAGCTAGGTCATATATTCATTTTGAATTGGGGGGGGGGGGGGGGGGGCCATGCTGCAAGCTGTTGGTCTAAGCCTATTTCTATCAAACTGTTTTCCTGTTTTTCCATTAATTCTTACCAAATATGGAATATTTCCTTTATAACTTATATTAGGGTTCTACCAGGCATTGGGTTGTTTTTAAGTTCTTTCACTTATATTCTCCTGGCTAGTTTGTTCCAGTAATTTACTTTTCTATTTTTCATACAGTAAGATACAATTTTGATGACTGCTGTTTCATAATGTAGTTTTGAGGTTGAGATTTTACTGTCTTCATTATTTCTCTTCATAGTTTAGACTGCTTTCTTCCTCTAAATGAATTTTCTTACAATTTTATCTAGCCATCAAGTGTACCTTTGGTTTAGCATTAAATCTGTAAATAACCATAAAAATCTAAATATTCCTCCAGGTTTAAAAAAATGTATATATAAGCATGCCAGATTTTTCCCTATTTTTTTTTCCTCCACTGTGTGATCAATTTTGCTAAATTTTCTTCCTCTTTAAGAAAAAATTCTGTTATAAGGAATGAAGAGGAGGGATGCAGGCAGAAATTTAATAAAACTTAAGAACAAAAGATAAAGAAAAAACCCAATTAAAAATATGAGAGCAGCAAAAAGTAAATAAATAAAAAGGACAAAGAAACTATTACTTTGGCATTAAAGTCAATTTATACTTTAAGAAACAAAATGGATGTAACAGAAGTTTCTTTTCCTGTGAACTTTTCTTTTTTTGCTCTTCTTTGTCTACTTTCTCTACTAAGATAGTCCTATTTAAGTTAAAAGAGAGAAAGAATCCAAGGGAACCTATTTTCGAACTCAGTTTGAGAAAATTACAAAAGTTAGTAAGCTAACTTAAGGATTTGAAGGAAACAACAGAGATATTACAGCCAGGAAAGAATAATAAAAGATGGTATCCTATGCCTGGCATTGACTTAAATGTCCAGATTTCTAGTTATGGTCCATAAGATTTACAGAGCATTCATTTAAGCTATATAGTTCTCCAAAAAAGTTGATACTAATATATATATATATTTATGTATATGTGTATATATATACACATACTTAAAATTTCATTTATCAAACTATATAGGTAGAATAAAAATAACTAAAAGTGAATACACAAATGGATTATGATTTTACCAGTGTGCTTAATTCCCTCTACCAATATAAATTGCAACCATCCTCTTAGTAGTGAAGTCTTTGGATAATGATTAAGACACATAAGGGCTAAATAAATTCTCTTGGGTTAAAAAAGAAGTGTCTTATCAAAATTTGATTTCTAGTCTCATTGGCTCCCAAGCTGAGCACTTTATCCCCACCTAATAGTGTCCTGCCACAAATATTTAAGGATTGATATTAAAAGACAAACTTTCTACTTTTTTTTCTCCAAATACATTATTAGATCACTGCTAATTTAAAGTTTCCCTAGGAGAATTGCTAGTAAAGAGTAATTAAGAAGCCCTAAGACCAGCCTTGTCATCCAGGGGTTTAAACATAATTAAAAGTAAATGCAAGACCAAAAGGAAGATCTTTTTAAAAATTATAGCTTGCTTCTTTTTTCCAGAAAGGAAAATGATTTTAATGGAATTTTTTAAACTCATATAACCATATTTATTATTAAATTATATAATATTAAAATTACATAGCAGATATTTCAAAAAGTTAAATTAATGGGTTGAAAGCTCCTTGAGAGCAGGGGGTCAGGTTTGGTTTTATCTCCCCAGATCCCAGTAGTATGTCTTATACTTAGTAAATACTTAAAAAAAATTTTTTTTAGTTGAATTTGTATGCAGATTTTAGACCTCATCCACTTAACAGTACTTACATAAGGGGGCATCATTGCTCTGTACTGAGAGGCAAGAGCAGGCTGCTGTTGTCCATTCAGTTTAGGCTGAGGTATCTGAGGCGGAACACCAGGTAACCTCTTTTCTGTTGTTTTATGAGAATCGTTTTGCTCTACTGGTCCATTTGCACCATCATCTTGACCAGGGAGCTTATCTTCTTGATCAGATGGAGAAGATGGGCCAGCAGATTTACCACCTTCTCTCCAACTAGCAACATCTGGTAGGAAGAGGGATTAAACATGCAAAGCACTAAGAATGAAATGGATTAAAAAAAGCAAAAATTGGCTTTTACATAACTTAGGAGGCAAAGGCAACTATAATTTATTGATGGAGATGATAAAAATCTAGTCTGGCTTTAAAGGCCTAACAAGTCAATTGTGCAATTCACTAAAAAACGTCAAGTGATCTAGGAATGGTAGTACAATTAAGTTTATTTGGGAGGTAGTTTGGATACCAAAAGTAATTATTTATCGTCCAAGAGTAAATTGGGAATGAGGTTAGTAAGTACAATGCCCCCGTCCCCCAAGGATTTGTGATGGACTCTACATTCTTCACTATTTTTGTCAGTGACCTGGATAAAGACAAAGAAGACATGCATAGGAAGGATAACTAACATATTAAATTACAGTCAGTATCCAGAAGGCTTTTGAGAGATTAGATTAGACTGAATCTAAAGTGATGAAATTTAAAAGGGCTCAATAAAGAATCTTAAATTGTTTCATAAAATCAACTTCCTAAGTATAAGATGGGGGAAGCACCATCAAAATTTATGATCCCTTTCATGATTCTTCTTATAAAGACTAAAAAAGATATGGGTTTTTAGTGGACAAGTTCAATATGAATCAAAACATCTGATTGATATGAAGTAAAAACCCCCTAAAGACAGCCTAACATATCCTTAGAGCCAGTGTCAGCAACACATGGGGGTGATTGTGTCATAATACTATAACCTAGTCAGACCATCTCTGGAGAATTATTTTCAGATAGTGGTGCCACAGTTTAGGAAGGTCAGTGATAAGCTGGAGACTATCCAGAGGAAGGAAACAAGGGTGGATAAAGGGACTTAAGATCACATCATGAGGTCTAGATGAAGAAAAGAAGACTTTAAGGTCAGGGAAAGGGCTGGTCCATGGGGAAAGGGAAATAAGGTTGGTTCTACTTGAATTTAGAGGGAATAATAAGGAAAAATGAGCAGAAGCTATAGAGACAAATTTCAACTAATTTAAAGAAAGCCATTTTAGCAATTATAGCTATCTGAAAGTGGAATGAATTGCCCTGGGAAGTGGATATGCCTTCCTTCCACTTATCCCTCTTCCAAATGAGATTCTGAAGTAGGAAGCCTGTAAAACTAAAGTAACATAAAACTGACTCTTGAAGTCAAGAAGATGGAGGTAGTATCATTTAATACATATGAATGAACAACTAAGCAACATGAGTCCCCCTTAGACTACTCACTTCTTGCTTCACACATTCCAACAATCACTAAATTTTATTAATTATACCTCTGCTACATCTGCATCCATCCCCTTCTCTCCATTAACTGAACTATCAATTTAGTTTAGGCCCATATAATTTTCCCCCTAGAATATATCAAAAGCATAAAAATTGCTCTCCTTGCTTTATTTCACATATACTGAAGTACACTGTCCACAAAGCTACAGAAGTGATTATCACCCAAGCACAGGATTCATGTTACACTAGAAACTTCAGGGGCTCCCCCATTACCTCTAGGTGAAATACAAATTCATTGGCAGTTAAAGCTTTTCACAAACTGGCTCAAATCTATCATCCCAGTTTTAAAAATAAATTCCCATTATCCACTTCATGCTGCCCTCTTTCTGTGTGGCTTTCCTGCTGCTCATATATTGTATTACACCTTTCAACTATGTTTTAAGTCATGCTACCTTTATACTTGGAATAGACCCCTTAAATCTCTGATTCTCAAAAATCCTAGTTTCAAAACTGAGCTCAAAAGTGATCCCCTGACAGTCTTTCCAGATTCATTCCATTTACTAATTTCTCCCCACAGAAGCTGAACTGTATTTTTACTGTATATATTTATATGTGCATGTTATCTTCCTATAGAAGGTCCTTGAGAACAAGAACAGATTTTAATTTTGTCTTTTCATCCCCAGTGTTGATCACACAATAGAGGCTTAATAAGAGTTGTTTGACTGCTTAATATTTAAAAAGTAACTAGGTACAAAATGTATTTTTTAAATGATTCATCCAAAATAAAAAGCTCTCTTACTTGGTGGTCGTAAGCTGGGTCCAGGTCCATAGGCATCATCATTTGCATCTTTTTCTTTTTTTTCTTGATCACCAGCTGCTTGTAGACTGGGAAACTCTTGCTGGAAATGACTATTTACTTGAACACCTAAAAAAAATTTTTAAATAGTAAAAATATAAATATATAAGCATGAAACATTAATGAATAGCTCAGTACCCTTTCCTGTTTTCTATTTTCTAAATAAATTACTATTAGCTTTCTGATGAAATTTATTATCATTGAAAATGTTGCCTCAGTCTTTAAAATTCATAGCAAGAGAAGAGCCTAATCAGCTACTATTCTAGAGAACAGATGTTTGGATTAGTTTTAAGAATTGAACCTTCTTCCCTCTTTCTGGGGAAATAATTTCAGTGAACAGATTAATTCAGGGTGAACAAAAGCAAAAGGGCAAGAATGTGCTAAGATCTGCCAGAGAGGGAGATACAAAAATTCATTTGAAATCTTTGATAAGACCCTTAAATTTCAAACTATATCTTAATAATTTAACTAATTTGGGAAGGGGAGATGGTGGCAGCAGCACAAAGAAGAATGAAGTAGAACTGTGCAAGAGTATAAAGGAAAATAGTTGTTTTTTTAATACGTTAAAGTTTGGGACGGAGGAACAAGGACAAGGATTTTTAGTCAACACAAGATTCAAAATATATATTATGTCTGAAATTGTATATGAAATTAATACTTCCTTTAGGAAGAAAAGAAAATAGAAAGATCCTAGATTTGATGAATACCAAAATAACACCACAAAAATGAAACTGAGCATATTCTAATATAAATTTATGAATAAGAATGGAAGATTATGTGTATGCCTTTTTAAAAAACAGCACAAAGGAGAAATGACTTTTGCAAAAAGTTCAATGTAAGCCAAATCATCCTAAAGGACATTTAAAAATATACTTGGAAATAGATGAAAAATTATAAACTTCATTGAGAGTAGAACTATGACAAGGAATCAAATATCACAATCCCTTATATTCTGCATGATGAAGTAGAAATAATAAAGAAAACAGAGACAGGAAGAACAACTGGAAGGACAATACACTAAATACAAATTAGAAAAAATTCTGAAGAGTATCACTATTGATAAAAAGAAAATCAAGAACATGTTAAAAAAATATATATAAAGGCATAAAGCAGGAAGACATAAACCTGACAAAGATGTTTGCCATCATCATAAAAAACGTCTAGAAGACTCTCTACAGACAATTCATCCAAGTTCTCCTATATGCAGATGACTTGTTTACTGCACCTCTACCATACTACACAACTCCTTAAATTACATTCCTTGACATCACAAAATATTCAGATATTAAATAATCTACAAAAGAAACCAATTGGAGAAAGAAGGCCTACTGTTAAGTTCAAAGTCTTCATTGTATGGCTAGAATGGGCAGTTTGATGAACATAAAGATCTTGGGTAAACACAGCAGACTGACCTGCATGTTCAGAATTAAACAAGGAGAAAAGAACTAAATTGCATCAGTAAACCTATCTGGAACTTTCAATGACCCCAAGTTTATCTCTTAAACAAAAACATATTATAAATACCAGTATTTTTTGTTGATGCTGTTTTCATTTTTAAATCATTGAAAGGACAATGGAAATACAACTGGCACAAATGGGTTGCTGCACATTACCTATTACAAAGTGCATGTAAGAAGCAGTACAAGATATTGGCCAAGACATGCTGTTTACTCGTGAAAATTTTTAGTAAGATAGAGGCAAAATTCCCAAAAGAAAAAAAGATATGGATGCTTTGAGATCAATACCATTGGGAAATATGCCTATGGGTAAGATTACAGATCCAGTGAAATATATAAACTTTCCCAGATTGCTCTGCTGTCTATTCAGGTCAAATTCCTTTCCTAGAAACTAAGCTCTTTCTCTGAATAGGAGTTTTAATGGCTAACTTGAAATACATGATTTAATAAGAATTCTCATCATACAGAACTTACTAAGGAATATCAGCTTTTTAAACAGCTATTTTGAAAAGGCTTAATTCAGACACAACTCACTGATTTCTTATGATGACTGGTTCCTGCCCATAAATATTGAGTAAAGAATGTGTATGGCAAAGCTAAAAAGGTGCTATATCTTTGGGGGTTGGGAGCAAGTGGGAGCATTAAAATTAGGTTCTACTTTTACAAATGGAATCCTAAGACTTGGGTGTAAGAGAAAATTTTCCAATGGTTAAGAGTGATAATAATGACTCAAGTGACTGAATTATAGAATGATTGTAAATGATCAAGAGGGAAAAAAAAATATATATATATATGCGCTGAACTGACAAGATGATGCTGAGGTTCTTATACCATTCATTTAACTCTCAAAGCCAAATATTGCATAATGCCAAGGAATTCTGCTGCAGAGTGCTATGCTCTAGAAGAATACAAAAGCCCTATGCTCCATTCTCAGCTTTTTCAAGAATAGTGGATAACTTCAAATTGCCAGTATGTCAAATCTGGAGGGCTATTCGCGTTGCCCAAGAGGAAAACAGGTCTGAAAATAATAAAATGTGACTACTGATTAATTCTTATGTGTAAGTAAGATCTATTCCTATGTGGTAGAGAGTAAAAAGGAAAGATAGCTAATGTAAGGCACAAAGATGAATCATTCAGAGGTCTGGTCTACATTTCAAAAAACCTATGCTGTTTTAAAAGGTTAAGCTTGAAAATACATGTTTATTTTCATTACCATATTGGGAGAAATGGGTAGCTTCTCAATCACTTAACACTTTCTGCTTAACTGACTAAAAGAGATATAAAACTGTTATTTCCCAGGGGTTGAGAATGCTATGACAATTTTCAAAGGACCAAGTAAAGCAAACCCATTTCCTGAATGGCTGCTCTTGTTACTATGAAGTCCAACTAATTTTCCTAGCTAGTTTCCACTTACCATCTCCTTGCCCACCTTGCTTGTTACTGGCCCATGATTTGGCAACTGGAGGAACTTCAGGGGGAGCAGTAATTCCTGATTTTGGCTGTGCTGGTGGCACTTCTGGTGGTCTTTAAAAAAAAAGAATAGGAGGAGTGTGTGTGGGAGAGAGAAAACCTATTTTAGAAACAACGAAAACAAGTATTAGGTCATACATATTAACTAGAAATTTCCAAATGTAGCGTTAATTCCAAGTGGTAATGTCACCTTAATCCAAGAAATTACTTAGCACAGATCAATTACAGGAAATGCCTTAAATCCGTACCTTCTATTTTACCATGATCCCTACATAATAGCCACAAGGAGAAATATCACTTGCTATGTATCATCATTTTAAAGAAAACCATTTACTTTTTTTTTTAAACTCTTACCTTCTATAGGGAATAGGGGTTAAGTGACTTGCCCAGGGTCACACAGTTAAGTATCTGAGGTCATATTTGAACCTAGGGATCTCCCATCTCTAGGCCTGGCTCTCAATTCACTGAAGCACCCAGCTGCCCCTCACTGTTACTTTAAAATAGCTTAAGAGGGCATAAATAGTGTTAGCACATAATGATCATTCTCTCTAAGTTGTTAGCTAAGCAGTAATGGCATCAACTTATATGTGAAGGATAATACATTTACTATAATTCCATAAGATTTAATGTCCAAGTCTATTCAACAAGAATAAAGAAATGATATAATGCTAGGTTTAAGATGTAACAAAAGACCAAAGGAAAAAACGTAGTCCTGTGGTTCTTTTAAAAAAAGTACCACGATCTTGATCAATGATACATGTAAAACCCAGTGGGACTACACACTGGCTATGGAGGGGGCGGGGTAGGGGGAATGAATCATGCAACCATCAAAAAATACAAGAAAAAGTACCATGATTAACTCACAATTATTTTTTGAAACAATTAGTCTACTATGTCTAAGGAGCACAAAGCAATAATAGAAAAATAACCAAATTTACACTACAAGGCACCCTGAGATGCCAGAATCTGATAAAAACCTAAGGTTCAAAAATGAATCCAGGAAGACAGAAGTGTTCAATGTCATAGGCAATCAGAAAATCACTACCATTTAGCTTAATCATCTAATCAACTTAATTCAAAATACCAATAATATTTCTGTGCAAAAGAAAATTTATTTAATCTATTTTGAATTCAAAGGAATAAGCAAAAACCGTCAAAAAAAATGCCTGAGGTTTAAGAGCCCATGTTTCTTCCTAAAGCATGTACTACTATAACTTACTTTTCTTCTTCATGCTGTTCCTGCTTAGATGCCCACCCTGTACCATCTTTAGGCACAATGTTCACATTAGGATCATTGCCTTTGTTCTCTGCTTTGAGACTGGGGAGGTTGGCAGGTGGGGGCATACGCCGAGAAATAGCAACTTTTCCCAGACTCTGTAATCCATGACGGGCAGCAACTGTAAGATCAACAAAATTGGGTTAGCTCCAGCATTTCCCTTTTATTTGCTTTGCTCTTAGAATACTATTAAGAGAAATAACATTTAATTAAAAGTGCATGGAAATAATGTTGGATAAGCAGGGTTTTAAAACTACTAAAGATCATGATACTTCTTAAAAACCATTTTGAGAGGAGAGGTTTCTTCCTCCCTCCATCCCATGAATTAGTACAGTGCCTTGGCACACAATGTTTAATAAATGTATGTTGGGTCGCAATCACCTGACAATCTATTCCCAAATGATCAAATACCCATATCCAGATTATCATAAACTACTTGATTCCTATGACTTTCTCCTCTATCTTATTTCCCATACAGACATGAAATGGCCCAACACCCACAAGCATTACATTTCCATGTGCATGCACTCTGAAATGTCTTCATTGGATCATAATTCTTTATAAAACTTTTGTTACACATGACTTCTAACCCTGATATACATCCTTTGTCATGACCTCCATCCTGTTTTTTTCCTCCCTTCTCTATCTCTGTCCTTCAGTGAAAAATTTACAATCTATAATATTCTCTACCCTTAAGTCTCTTATCTCCCTGTCCCATGGCTAATGAAGTCCTGCCAAACCTAACCGTTGGATTTCTTAAATGATCTGTGATTTTTGCTCCTGGGGTGAAAAAATTCTCAGTATCATGTAAACTAGTTCCACTACAAATTTATATTACCTAACCTCAACTGAGCCCCCATTAGGGTGAAGAAACTGCTCTACATTTCCATAATTGACTTGCTATATTTGACACTTCACCAAATAGCTATTCCAAATCTCTTAATTCCCTCCTTTGGCTTCCCCCAATATCTCAGGATGTCACACTTCAATGTAAAAACTGAGTCCATATACTAAGACCTACATCTTATCCTCTCATTCCAAATCATCTTCTCCCACTACCTCTTCCTTTGCCCTGGTTCTCACATGAAAAGGTAGGCCGTTCTCATTGCTAAAGCAAACTGATATACTATATGCATCCTTGATCCTATTTCATCCTTTGTTCTCCAAAAGGTAACCCTCACTACCATCTTCACTCCATCTAATCTTCCATCTACCTAATATTTTTTTCCCATCTCTCTAAAAATAGATCCCCTCATTCTTAAGAAATCTCATATCATTCAACTGAAATTGTAAATTCCAAAGTCCAAGAAATTCTTAATTATTAATGGCCTTTTCTCAATCCTCATCTTTCTCAACTTCTCTGTATCCTTTGATATTGTGAAGTACTTTCCCCACTACGTATTCCTTCCTGTTAGGTTTTCATGATATTCTGTTCATGTTCCATCCTCTTTTCTGTCTGATCATTTTTTCTTCAAGTCTCCTTGCTGGATCTTCACTCAGGCCATGCCAACTAATCTTGGGTGTCCTACAAAGATCTAAGACCCCCACTGTGCATTTCCATTGGGTTGCTGGGTGGAAGGGCGGATGAAGTGACAAAATGTTGTCAGGAGCAGTGGAGAGGGGGAGGGGAACTCCACATGTCCAGAGAGAGCACTCTGCCTGCCATCTTTGGAACCCATGGCATAGGGTCACCATCAGTGTCTTGTAGTACATGTCCCTTTTTCTAGATAGACGGTGACTACCTTTGGAGACTCAAGAAGCATTTATTAAGCATCTACTATTATGTATCAGACATTGCCAAGATGTATAGGAAATATAAAGCCGAAACAGACCCTGTGCAAGCAACTCGCAGTATAATTGGAGAACATGAATACTTGTGTACAAAAAAGATCTAAAGTATAAAATGAAGTTAAATCTTAAGAGAAAGCACTAGCAAAAAGGAGAATTAGGAAAAGTTTCTTGCAGAAAGTATGATTTTAATTGAGACTTCAAGGAAATAAAGGAAAACGAGAGAGATCAAGAGGGAACACATTCCAGGCACAAAGGTGAGCCAATATCTTTGATCTGTACAACACATGGAGAAGAGGCAAGTGTAAGAGGACTGGGAGAGTCATTTTTTTTCTTTTTCTTTTAAAAAGCATGAGACATTCCTATTGAAAACACTAGAAAGTATAAGAGCCAACATCATCTGCAATGGGGATAAACTAGATGCATTCCCAATTAGATCAGGAGTGAAACAAGGATGCCCATTATCACTATTATTTAACATTGTACTAGAAACACTAGCAATAGCAATTAGAGAAGAAAAAGAAATTGAAGGTATTAAAATTGGCAGTGAGGAGATCAAGCTATCACTCTTTGCGGATGATATGATGGTCTACTTAAAGAATCCTAGAGAATCAACTAAAAAGCTAGTGGAAATAATCAACAACATTAGCAAAGTTGTAGGATACAAAATAAATCCACATAAGTCATCAGCATTTCTATATATCTCCAACACATCTCAGCAGCAAGAATTAGAAAGAGAAATTCCATTTAAAATCACCCAAGACAATATAAAATACTTAGGAATCTATCTGCCAAGACAAACACAGGAACTATATGAACACAACTACAAAACACTTTCCACACAATTAAAACTAGATCTAAACAATTGGCAAAACATTAACTGCTCATGGGTAGGATGAGCTAATATAATAAAAATGACCATCTTACCTAAACTCATCTATCTATTTAGTGCCATACTCATTGAATTTCCAAAAAACTTTTTTACTGAACTAGAAAAAATCATAACAAAGTTCATTTGGAAGAACAAAAGATCAAGGATATCCAGGGAAACAATGAAAAAATACGCAAAGGAAAGTGGCCTTGCAGTACCAGATCTCAAACTCTACTATAAAGCAGTGGTCATCAAAACAATATGGTACTGGCTAAGAGACAGAAAGGAGGATCAGTGGAATAGACTTGGGGTAAGTGACCTCAGTAAGACAGTCTATGACAAGCCCAAAGATCCCAGCTTTTGGGACAAAAATCCACTATTTGAGAAAAACTGCTGGAAAAATTGGAAGACAGTGTGGGAGAGATTAGGTTTGGATCAACACCTCACACCCTACACCCAGATAAATTCAGAATGGGTGAATGATGTGAACATAAAGAAGGAAACTATAAGTAAATTAGGTGAACCCAGAACAGTATACATGTCAGACCTTTGGGAAAAGAAAGACTTTAAAACCTCTAACAAAGGTCTAATTACTCAAATTTACAAAGAGCTAAATCAATTGTAAAAAAAAAAATAAGCCATTCTCCAATTGATAAATGGGCAAGGGACACAAATAGGCAATTCTCAGTTAAAGAAATCAAAACTATTAATAAGCACATGAAAAAGTGTTCTAAATCTTTTATAATCAGAGATGCAAATCAAAACAACTCTGAGGTATTACCTCACACCTAGCAGATTGGCTAACATGACAGCAAAGGAAAGTAATGAGTGCTGGAGGGGATGTGGCAAAGTTGGGACATTAATTCATTGCTGGTGGAGTTGTGAATTGATCCAATCATTCTGGAGGGCAATTTGTAACGATACCCAAAGGGCACTAAAAGACTGTCTGCCCTTTGATCCAGTCATTGCATTGCTGGATTTGTATCCCAAAGAGATAATAAGGAAAAAGACTTGTACAAGAATATTCATAGCTGCACTCTTTGTGGTGCTCAAAATTGGAAAATGAGGGGATGCCCTTCAATTGGGGAATGGCTGAACAAATTGTGGTATAACGGTGATGGAATACTATTGTGCAAAAAGGAATAATAAAGTGGAGGAATTCCACGGAGACCGGAACGACCTCCAGGAAGTGATGCAGAGCGAGAGGAGCAGAACCAGGAGAACACTGTACACAGAGACTGATACACTGTGGTACAATCGAATGTAATGGACTTCTCCATTAGTGGCAATGCAGTGATCCTGAACAACCCGGAAGGATCTACAAGAAAGAACACTATTCGCATTCAGAGGAAAAACTGTGGGAGTAAAAACAGGGAAGAAAAACAACTGCTTGATTACATGGGTCGAGGCGGATATGATTGGGGATATAGACCCTAAATGAACATCCTAGTGCAAACATCAACAGCATGGAAATAGGTTCTGATCAAGGACACATGTGATACCTGGGGGAATTGCGTGTCAGCTATGGGAAGGGCAGGGGGAGGGGAAGGAGGAATAGAATAAAAATTTTATAACCAAGGAATGTTTGAAAATGACCATACATACATACATACATACATACATACATACATACATACATACATACATACATACATAAAAGCTTAAGAATGTTATACTTCTTCATTTTTCCAAGGACTTTTTCTGGATGTAGAAATAATGTGGTTGTAGTTTTATTTTTTGCTATTAATGCTTTTCTAACATCAAACCATTCTTTTATCTCTGGTATAAATCTAATTTTGTCTTGAATGAAATCTTGAACAAATTTCTGTAGTCTATTTGGCATCATACTTAAAACTTTTAAATCAATATAATATTGGTCTACAGTTATTCCATGTCTTATCCTTTTCTATCCAGCTTGTAAAAATTATTATTATGGCTTTATTTCTTGATTTTTGAGAACAATTTGTGTAACTCTGGTACTAATTGTTCTTTAAAAATTTTAAATTCTCCTGTCAATCCATTAGGACAAGGTGTTTTTTTTTTTTAAATTTGATAAAGTGAATTCTATTTTTCTAAGACTGGATTATTCAAGATCTCAATTTGGTCTTTTGTAAGCATGGGTACTATTTTGAAAATTCTCAGTTTTGGTAGTTTGAAGATATGCAGAGTAGGTTCCAGTCATTCTCCCCCCCCCCCCCCCCTTTTGGTTTGGTTGTGATTTCACCTTGATCATTTGCTATTCTGTTAATTTTCTGCTTTCTTCTTTTAATCTGGATAGCAAAATATTTATCAAGTTTCTCTTTTCCAAAAAAGCAGCTTTTAGGTTTACACTTTCTATAGTCTTTTTACTTTTCAATTTACCTATTTTCTGTGTGCTTATTTGTTGGCCTTATATTTTTTTAAATGCATACTCAGTAATTTCCCTTTCTACTTTGCTGATGCATGCTGTGTTGGTGGTGTAGGTGTGCAATTTTTCTCCTGAAGATTTGGTTCATTCCAAAAGCTTTAGTATGCTGTCTTATTATCATCAACATTTTCTTTTACATTATTTCGGTCAATTCATTATTTGGGATTTCATTAAGTCTCCATTTGGGTTTGTGTCTTGATTGTGCTTACTGATGATTACTATTTTTTTTTTATTTTGTTATGGTCTATAAATTCTGTGTTTACTATTTCTGTTTTTACATCTATTTGTGGTATGTGTGCCTAAATGTGCTCTCAAGTTTTGCAGATGTTCCATATGGTGCTGAGCAATGTATATGCCATTTAGCAGCCCCATTTATAATATAAGTAAGTCTTTTTTGCTGTTCCCCCCACCCCCACCCAAGAAAGTTGGTCAATTCTATATTTTCCCTTTTTGCTATCTTAAATTTTCTCAAAACTAAGTGAGGGGCATGAAAATCTTATTACTATGACTTCTTGGAATTCAGTTAATTTTGTTCCCCTTCTTTTTAAAAATGTAGACTACAAGACATCTGGAACATATAAATTTAATGTTGCTATTGACTTGGCTTTCTGTGTTTCTTTTAGGCACTGTCGTTTCCTTATTTATCTCTAGGTTGTGAATTTATCTTTTTGCTTTCTCTGATAGCTTGACTCCAAATTTTGTCTTCTTAAATTCACCTAAAACATATTTTTTGTCAGACTTTCAGTTTTATTCTATGCATGTCACTATTTTCAAGGCATGCTTCTTACAAGTAAAAGATTGTGGAATTTGCTTATCAATCCAAATTGTAATTCTTTCCAATTTACACCAAATTTGTTTTTTTGTTGGATATTTTAATCCATGCACATTTAAAGATATGACAGGCTTAATGTTTCCTCCATGTCTCTAATATTGGCCACCACTCCCTTCAATTAGTTCTCCCCCCCCCGCCCGAAAGACAGTATTTTTTCTCTTCAGTTATTTTAGTTTAGATTATTTTAACGCAAACCTATTCTCAAAAGTTCTCTTCCTCTTTGACAAAGTACAGTATTAACTTACATTAAAAATCTTACAAAACATTGGCATAGATGGAAAGTATCCATCTAAATCCAAGCATCACATATAATGAGGATACACTAGCTTTCCAAATAAGTACAGACTGTAAAGCAAAGAAGCATAGCCTCCTGACTTTTATTTAATAATAGGTCTGGAAATGCTAGCAAATTGCCAATAAGAAGGAAGTTAAAGGCATAAAGACATGTAAAGATAAAGCTATCCTTTCTTAATGAAACCTAGAAAATCCTAGGAATAAGATACTAATGAAAGTGATTAATAGCTTCAATAAGGTTGTGGTTTATAAAATGACAATTTGAAATTAACAGCATTTCTATATAACAGGAAAACCTAAGAGGCAGTAATAGAAATACCATTCCAAGTAACTACAAAATATAAATATTTCAAGTTCTACTAAAGCACACAAAATACTTGCACAGATTTAACCACAGTGTTCTTTAAAGAAACAAATAACATATAATGTGCTTGGAGGAATATTTAATTTCTGTAAATAATCATAATAAAAATGCCAATAATATCAGTTAATTTAAGTTTTTATGCTATTCAACCATATTATCAATAAAGAAACTATAGAATTTGAGAGTCATTTGGGAAAAAAGAAAGGTATATAAAGGAAAATAATGAAACAAGGTAGGGTCAAAAATGATGAGTAAAAAGAAACAAGGAAAAATTTATATGAACTAATGCACAGTGAAGTAAAGAGAGCTAGCAAATAGTAACTACATGTAAAGGAAAAGATCACCTAAAAAAGTGAATGCTGCAAAATGACAAACTGGAATGTCTTCAAAGAGACTGAAGAAGACACCCTCGTCTTTCTAGAGATAGGAAGTTCACTAGCATGGTATACTGCACACATTTTCAGACTATTTTTTGCTGTATTCATCAGTTTTGTGGGAATTTATCTTTAAACATACATGTTGTATAGGATGGCTCTTTGGAAAAGACAAAACGGGATACTAGAGTATAGGTAATGTGAAAAAACTCAGACATCCCTTAAAAAATTAAGGGAAAAAAAAAGGATGACTTTTTGAAAAGGTAGGGCGGGACAGGTTATGAAGGTCTTTAAATTGCCAAGGAAGGTTAGATATCTGAACCAGGAGGCAAAGAAAGCCAGTACTGAATAGAGAAGTGATATGGTCAGACTAATCCTTTAAGGAAGATCTTTTAACAGTTACGTGGAGGCTAAACTGAAGTGGGAAAAGACTTGAGGCAGGGTGAGTCGAGTGATCATCAGTGTGTTTCAATAGTCCAGGCATGAAAGGATGAGAATCCACACCAGTATTGTGGCAAAATCAAAGGAGAGAAAAGTAGCCACTTAAGCAAGAAGTCAAAGACAATAAATACCTAGTCTATGTGGCAGTAAGAAGGTAAAGATTGTTGTTTCCTTGACAATAATTAAGAAGAGAGAAAGGTTGAGTGAGATGAAGGAAATATATATTCATTTTTTTCTTTTCTTAAAAAAAAAAAAAGCCTTTCATCTTAGAATTGATACTAGGTATCAGGTTTAAAGCAGAAGAGCAGTAAGGGGTAGAAAATGGGATTAAGTGATTTGCTCAGGGTCACAAACAGCTAGAAAGTTTCTAAGGCCAGAGTTGAACCCAGGATCTCCTGTCTCCAGGTGTGGTTTTCAATCCATTAATTTTCTGACATGGTGAATTTAAGATGTTTGTGGAACATCTAGTTTAAGATGTAAGACTAGAGGTCAGGAGAGAGGTTAAGGTTTTCTTTATAAGTAGATCTGAGAATCATTTACACAAAATTGATGAAAGTTGATATAGAACCTCATTAGCTTCTACTTAATTAAAACTTCAATGATTTCCTATTACTCCTACATATACAAGTTTAAATTTTTCTTTCTGGCTTTTAAAGCTCCACACACCCTAGTCCCTTCTTATCTTGGCAGTATCCTGCCTGACAATCCACTTGTAATGGCTTCCTTGCTTTTCCATACACATGACACTCTTACACTCTTCTCAAAGCCTTTGTAATGGCCTGACCCTATACCAGGAAATGTTCTCACCTTCACATCCCCACTGCAAGACTTTCCTTTCCCTGTCTTGGTCTGCCTGACCTTTAATTTATGTTTTATGATTCTTATTATAAATTATTTACATGCCTGATACTTTCTTTAAATGAATTTCAATGTCTCATCTGACATAATAGTGTCTCATCTGACATATAGAGAATGTAAGACTAAAGCAAACATAGGACAAATCATGTGTGTATACAAATGAGCATGCAACAGATTTAGCAATACAGAAATGTATAGCATGCGCGCGCGCACACACACACACGCGCACACACACACACACACACACACACACACACACACACACACACACACACACTTCACTTACCTGTAGTTTTCTGAGTTTCTAGTGATTTTCCCTTGTAAGTGTTAAATAGACTGAGTGTTGTGTACTTTGTTTTCCCATCCTTTGCTTTTGTGCTCTGGCCTGACTTCTCCGACATTTCGGTGGAAACTCATCGAGTCCAGAACCTCTTGCCTCACCCCTTAAAACCAATCTTCAATATATAAAAAGGGGAGAAAAATAAATTAGGCTGATAAATTCAAAAATAAGATTATGAGCCATAGTAAATAATATATTTATCAAGGTCACGATAAGGCATATGTCAAAGAAAAAATTCTATACGAGTAAAAACCTTCTTTAATGAGTATTTCCTCTAGTGAAACAGAAAGGAGTTTCTTTAAAGTCTGTGCAGAAAGCTAAAGACCAGGTTAGTTTTAAGATATAAAGTTGAACTTGATATTTCATAGGATGCCTCAAATGCAATAAATTTGAATTTTCATATTTTTAGCAAGAGTATTTTTGGATAGGTCTTGATGTCTGATAGTACTTGTGAAAATTTGAACAACTCTTCTTTTAAAAAAATTTCCCCCAATTTCATGTAAAAACCATTTTTAAGATTCATTTTGAAAAAATTTGATTCCAAATTCTCTGACTCCCTCTCTATCCCCTCCCCTTACTGAGAAATCTAGAAATAATTTGACATAGGTTATATATGTGCAGTCGAGCAAAACATATTTGCTTATTAATTATTTTGGTAACAACTCTTCTGGACCCGAGTTTGATTATCTGTAAAATAAGGAAGTTGGATTAGATGCTTTCTGATCTAAACCAAATTTATTTAAATCAAATAAATAAATTTTAAAAATACACTGTATAGCTTAATTGGCTAGTAACTATTAGTTATTAAAGCAATTTAGATGTTTTATGTGACTTGACTTTTCAATTCAATTCACCAAACATATTGTGTGCAAGAGACACTTGCACACACAATATTGTGGCCACTGAGATATAAATAAAATTCAAGTCCTTGTTTCTTCCTCCTTTAGAATGTATGTAAGCGCCTTAAGGAGAAGGGATTATTTCAATCATCATACTTTTATCTCTACTATCTTCAGCAGTGCCTGGCACATACTAGGAAATTAATAAATGTTTGTTGGGTTGGTCAATGATAATACTGTTAAATAGCACAAGACCTAAGCACATATCTCTGGCATGTGACAGTCTGGAGATGTACTCCCATGTTGGCATGATGATTATCTTCTATTCAATCACTTCTGAATCATCCTAACTGTATTTCTAACCCTATTTCTTCATCTTGTCCATAATAGTATCACTTTGTCAATGCTTAAAAAAAAAAATAGGTAGAGAGCACCTCAATGGATTCAGTCAGGCCTAGAGATAGAAGGTCCTGGTTTCAAATTTGGCCTCAGACACTTCCTAACTGAGCAAATCACTTAACTCCTACTGCCTAACCTTTATTGGTCTTGATTCTAAGACAGAAGAGTCTAGGTAAATGATAATCATAGCACTTCCCTTGGTTCTAGTTTCGTTTAAAAAACAGGCCACCACTTTCTTTTCACAAATTATCTCTTTAACAGTTCTAGAATTCTGCCAGAATTTGAAGTCAAATTCACCTCTAGTTTGTACGGTACCACCAATCTTTATTAGGGAAAATCAGACACATACTCTTCTGCAGGTCTATGCCACTGCTCCTGATCAATGATAAGACCCAAAAATCCCATCTACCTATTCTTTCAGTCACTTGCAATGTAGTTTATCAAGGGCAGCTAAGAGCTCTTACTATTTCCCCATTTATCTTGGTCACAATATACAATTATTTATATTTTACCCTTTCTTCTCTGGTCCTCACATTTTCTCTTGGAAGAGAAAAAAAAAAGCAAATAAAAGCTTAACAGGTTCATCTTCTCTCTAACTTTTGTTACAACCCTATCCCCTTCTCCCCTGCCACCATAGTTTAAAAAGAACAGAAATAACAAAAACCATTTTGTCAACCTATTATTCTCACCAATCTCAGCTCATTCTGGGATTTATTGTGTCTAAAGGATGATGTCTTAACACACATTTTTGTATCTGGCCTTTTTCCTGTCCACATATTTTAACAATCTTTCACTGTGCATCTTTGCCTTTTTATCAGACTTATTTTCTCCTTGTGGGGATTGTATGCATGCGCATACACATGCGTGCACAACTCATCTGCATGCACATAAGCCTTCAGAATTTTGGCAAAAAAAAGTTCCATCCCTTTTAGGCCAACATACCAGGGAGAACTAATCTATGGAAATTTCCTACTCAATAATTCTGAGCTCTGAAAGCTCCTCTGCCAAAAATCTAGAATACATGTCCACATGTGCCCAACTTCCTCTTCTATCACAAATTTAAGATGGAATTTTCTTGTTAATCTGATACCAATCTGGAATTCCCAAATTTTTTTTTTTACTCTAGGTTCTTCCTTACTGATGAAGATCAGATCTAAAAAAAAGCAGTTACCTTCATAATTTGAAAAATAACACCATTAAACCAAGTCAAGAACTTAATAGCTGTTCTGGTGTTGATAAGAGAAAAATCTAAGGTACACAGAATATAAATAATCTGAAAGAGGGAAGCTTCAGCACTATAACAGCACAGAAAAGGTCTTTTGAAAAATGGTGAGATTTGTGCTTAAGTGAAGGAAGCTAGGGAAATTAACAGGTGGAGGGGAATAAATAGAGTACTCCAGGTATGGGTACAGTAACTACAAAGACAAAGATATAAGAGATTGAAGAGATGGTGTGCCCTACCTAAGGTAGTAAGGAAGACTGGATTAATCTTATCTCTGAAAACATACTGGCTGTATGATCACTGACAAATCCTCACAGGCAATTGTCTAAATTTATAAATCACATAGTACTCAAATCTATAACAAGCCTGAGTTTTTAGACTCAGATAAAATCACAGGTGCCTTGCTTCCCATTCTATTCTATCCCTAGAGAAAAATGAATTGCTACACTCTCATAAACAAGACAGAGTAAGTAAAACCAATGTTCATCACTTGAAAAGGTAAAGGTAAAGGAAAAAATGTTTACTACTTTTTTACTATAATTACAATATCTGAAATTTCAGTTCATCTTTTAGCATAGCAGCTTTAGGAAATTCAACCATTAATGGCTATTGATGTCTGATAATTCTGAAAACTGAAAAAATCATTTAAGTGCTTATTAATGTGCAAAGCACTATATTAGATGCTGCAAGAGAAACAAAAAAATAAGTCAGTCACTGGTATCAAGAGTTCATAACTTAAGGTAAATAAGGTATGATGAAATCCTTTTTAAAAAGTGGGGGATATGCTTCACCCTAACCATGTTACTTTCTGGTTGGTGGAAGATCTAGAAAGGTTTCTTGAAAAGTAGTCCTTTGAAAGTGTTTTCAGGGGGAAGTTGGGTGGCTCAGTGGATTGAGAGCCAGGCCTAGAGATGGGAGGTTTTAGGTTCAAATCTAGCTGTGTGACCCTGGGCAAATCACTTAACCCCCATTGCCTAGCCCTTAGGGATCTTCTGGTAAGGGTTAAAAAAAAAAAAGTTTTCAGATAAAGTTTTGATAGTAAAGATCATGGCCCTGGGAGACTTTACTATATCAACACTAGGAAGAGCTGATCTGGCTGAAGAGTATTATCTTGTACCTTGCCTTCTCCCCAGAAATTACTTTGCATTATTTCTCTATGTATATCTTTAAATACAGAATGTATATTCCTTGAGGGCAGAGACTCCTTCCTTTTGTCTTTTTCTCCTTAGCAGCTGCTCAAATCATTGGGCACCTGGGTGGTTAATAAATGCTTGCTACCTAATGTCCTCCCTTATTTCTTATTTCCCCTTGATATCAATTATCTCCCTATTCTCTCTTCCTTTCTTCCAAATTAAATTATTTTAATATCTTTTGTAATTAGTTGTCTTTGCATGTTTCTCTGATTTAAGTTCTTTGAGAGCAAGGACTGTTACATTTTTGTCTTTGTATATCTTAACAAGCATTTATTAAGCATCTACTATATTCTAAGCATTATACAAATGTCTCACTAATGTCAGTCAATATCTATGCTTATTGAATTAAATGGGAACGGGATTGCCACCTTTGAGCTCCTTTTAAAGAGAATTTTCTCCTATGTCACCTCCCCTAAGTTCTCACATCTACCAATCACAGTAGAAGTTTTTCCAAAGGACTGACCATTCTTAATTCACACCTTCTTAGTTCTCAACTCCTATGGGTAGACTAAAACTTCTGAGTGAGTTCACACCTCTTTGCCCATTGCAAGTTGCCTGACCTTCATAGGTACTTAGCACCTTTTTGTATTAGATCTAAAAATAGACTTAGCTTAAGGGATTTTGCCTCACTATAAGTATGAGTTAAGTACTTTTTCATTGTTCAGTAAAGAGTTTACAACTTTATCTTCTGCTAAAGTATGCTTACATATGGGTGAAGTAGAGTTCTCACATTCCTGATCAAGTACCTTTATAGTTTAAATGGGGAATGGTCTTAACCAAATTTTATGAAGTAGGGTCTGAGAATTTTTAAGATTCACAGGATGTATGAGAAAAAGCTGTATAGTCAAGAAAGAATGAAAATTAAATATTAGTCTAGTGAGCTTGGGCTAGCATTTCTCAAAATATAATTTGGGGACCTCTGGTGGGTCTATGAGACCTTTTCAGGGGATATGCAAGGTAAACATTATTTATTAAGAATACTCTGAGATTCGAATTTCTAATATGGAAAATATTAATAGGTATAACCCACATCAAGAAAATTTTTGGGAAGAGGTCCTCAGTAATTTTTTAAAGTAAGCAGTCCTGCTAATATACTATATAAAATGCAAATGACAGAGAAAGGATGTGGAAAAATTAGAATTCTAATGCACTGTGGGTGGAATTGTGAACTAGCCCAATCATTCTGGAGAACCATTTGGAACTATAAACAAGGGGCTATAAAATTGTGTTACAAAATCCTTTGACCCACCTGTCAATTAGGCATCAATTGGGGAATGGTTGAACAAGTCATGGCATATGATTATGATGTAATACTAGTACTATGAGCAGAATGGTTTCAGAGAAACCTGGTAAGACTTGAACTCAGGAAAACAAGCGAGTGGAAACCAGAAGATTGTACATAGTAATATCGATATTGTAAGGATGATCATTCTGATCAAGAAAAAGATTCAAGACAATTTCAAAGGATCCATCCATGATTAAAAAAAAATGCTATCTCCCTTGAGAGAATTGATAACCTCTAAATGTAGATGAAATGCTTATAAAAAACACCAAACTATTTTCATTTTATTTTGCAATGTGGCTAATATGGAAATGTTTGGCATAACCTGATATGTATATCTGAAATCATTGACTCCCTTCTCAAGGAGAGGAAATGAGAGAATTTGGAACTCAAAATATTTAACTGTTTCCACAAATAATTAAAAATAAGCTTATATTTCTGTTTTACACATTGGGTCAAATTTAACTGTAGGTTCTGATAGGGAATAGCATAACTTAGTCTCCCCACCTAAGTCACTGGTAACATGATTTCTCTCAAGAAGAAAAAATCCTCTCAAATATGGGCAATGAGACAATCAAGGCTTCTTTGTTCTCCAGTATATTAGTCTGCAAAAACAAGGCAAATAGAATTTCATGAAAGTAGGTGCCAATGGGACAGGAGCAAAAACTGTTTGGAATTGGAAAATGTTTGATTCAGCAGTATAAAGAAAGGGGGCACAGATCAATTGAATTTAGCAACTGTTAAAGACCAAAAAAAGTTAGAAATGTCTAAAGAGAGTAAACTGGTAAAGTAAGAAATAGCTAATGTTAGCATAAATTCTTTGAATTTAACTCTAACATCATTCACAGAATTCCCTATACTCTTGAAATCATAAGCCTATATGCTACAAAAATGAAAAAAATCCTGAAAAGGGGTGTTAAATATATTTAATTCCAAATGAATTTTTTAAAACTGTCTTTACTTAGGAATATTCCTTTCCTCTTTGAGGAAAAGAAATTTTTGAATATTTCTTAATCTAATCAATCCTATCAAATTTTTCAGAAGGAATGTTTCATCTTAAAACAACATTTCACTTCTTTAATGAATGTTTTGCCCACTGAGAAGCAGGGCACTATATAAATTTAAGCTTACAGAAAAACAAAAACTAAAATCAACAAGGACCTAAAAACAGTATAAATCTTGCAAAAAATTATAATTGCCTTTACAAAGGTCAGTTTGAGAGTTAAATTCATAATCACCACCAGTGGGTACAACAAACTATGAAAGACGACAGAGAAAAAAATACTTTCTAAACCAACTAACACAAAAAGACAACATGAAGTTTGTATGTTATTGTCAAAATTGTGACTTAGGAAAAAATGCTAATTGAAGAAAACATTCTATCCAATATCTCAACTTGGAAACCCTAAAAAATGCATCATATATTTTGTCCAAAGTATTCATATTTATTGACCACTTTCCATAGAAATTATAGAAAACTGTGGCTTTAAAGCCACAGAATTGATTGTTAGAAAACTGAAGGTGCTTGATCCTAGACTTTGTAACAAAAGGCCTAAGACATTTTCTGAATGCACACCAATAATTAAAAAATTAATATCCATGCTGCTAAGTCTATTAAAATATTGAGACAAATGGGACTTAATTCTCTGTCATCATAGGAAAGTCTATGGACTTCAATGAAAAAGGTGTCTGGATACAGTCATCTCCCTACTTTAAAAAAGTTTGATTTTCCAATAACAAGCATACAACAGCACCAGTCTGAGTTGAATAATGGGAAATACTAACGGTGTATAAAATTGGCTTCTCTTTGGTCCTGCATTTCAGAAGAGCATTTTATTCTTCTATGGAGTTAAGCCAGAAGTGATGGTTTGAATTTTTAGAGGTAAATTTAGGATTGATGGTATGTAATGCTCAACAATTAAAGCACTTGTAATGAAATATATTAAATTCTCTTCCTGGATGCTTTTGGTGAAAGGCCCCTGGAATCCCTTGCTCTGAAATGCTATGATTCTATAATTTGTTCTTCTATTCCATTTCCCCACTCAGGTTAAAGCCTTGATGCCCATAGCATGCCATTTTAATCTTTCACTGGCCACCAAACTAGAATCCTTGAAGTCTTAAGCTTCCATTTATCTGGACAAGGGACTAATTACCAATTAACTATTTTGGTGGTGTTACTGCATAATAAATTTTTAAACAGACTAGAAAGAACCATTTCTTATATAATTCTGTGCGAATGCAAAAACTGATAGCATATAATTATAGCTAGCATTCACAAAATGCTTTAAGTACTGAAAAATTCTTCACAAAGATCTCATTTGACCCTCACAACTACCCTGAGAAGTAGATGCTGTTATTATTTCCATTTTACAGATGTAAAAACTGCCACAGAGATTCACTGATTTGCCCAAAATAATACAGACTATGAGGCTCCATTCAAAGTCAGGTATTCCTGTGCTTTACAGTGCTTTACAAATTGTATCACCTAGCTAAAACTGTACTGGGGTAACTGGATATTGAGAAAAAAAAAGGTTTTATGCAACTTAGAATGCCTGCTTTGAAGTATACATGAAGCTAGATCTCAGCTCCCACAAAGCTATTAAGATTACCTTTAATGGGGGCAGCTGGGTGGCTCAGTGGATTGAGAACCAGGCCTAGAGATGGGAGGTCCTAGGTTTAAATCTGGTGACCCTGGGCAAGTCACTTGACCCCCATTGCTACCCCTTACTACTCTTCTGCCTTGGAAGCAATTCACAGTATTGATTCCAAGGTGGAAGGGTAAAAAAAAATTACCTTTGCACCCATCCCACTACAAACTGTTCCAAATCAAGCCTGACCACTCCTGGCTCCCCCAGTTATTTAAACTGTATTTTAAGAGTAAAAGATTGTATAGGTTATCCATACTGATAACTGGATTCAGAATTATAGATGGGACCAAAAAGGTTACCTCTATAAAACGCAAGCTTTCTTGTAGCTGAATATAGATATGCAAAACTTTCAAGGAAGCTGAAGATCCGACTATTCATTATGTTATAGCAGCACCCACATGAAAAAGCAAAGCCAAGTCTTCAGTACTAAAAACTCAAAAAGATTGATGAAAAAATGTAGGAAGGTAATCTAGCAATAGCAGATGTCAAACTATACTATAAATCTGTAATCATTAAAATAATTTTGTATTAGGGAAGAAACAGAGAATGATCAATGGAACAGAATAGGTACACTATACAGAATGAGAATGTAATAATCTCAAATCCCAGCCACTGGAATAAGAACACACTACCTGACAAAAACTAGAAAACTAGAAAATAATCTGGTAGAAAGTAGGTATAGCTCAAGATCTCACACACCAAATACTGAAATAAGCTCCAAATGGTACATCATAAGCAAATTATAGTAGCATGAAAGAAATTTTCTTTTAGAGTGATGGGGGGGTGGGGGGGGAGGGGGAGATTCATCACTAAACAAAAGATAAAGAAAAAGGTCCAAAAATGGAAAATTTTGTATACACAAAAATTAAGGTTGGTTTTTTCCTCTCACAAACAAAACTAATGCATTTGTTTCTAATTTTTCTAAAGACCTAGGAAATGGATGAGTGAGGTACTACTGAAGCACGTTTTCTGGCAAAGATCTCATTTCTAAGATATCTAGGGAACTAGGTAAAATTTATGAAAATAAGTCATTTATCAACTAATAAATGGTCAAAGGATATGAATAGGAAGTTTTTGAGTAAGAAATCCAACCCAACAGTAGCATATTAAAAAAAAAATTCTAATAATTAAAGAAATGCAAATTAAAACTCAGTATCACCTCATATCCACTAGATAGGCAAAATTAGAGGGGGAACAGGAAATGATTGGGTAATTTTTTTCTTCCTCTTTCTTTCCCTCTCAGTTAAAGGGAGTCTAGATTTTAGGAGCTGAGGGAGTGCTAACAAGAGTTTAGTCAAAAACAAAGAAACAGAAGAAACCACAATAACTTAAAAAAAATGTACAGAGCAAGCTTATGGTTGGGAAATTAATGGGTCGAACTTATGAGACACTTTTAAAACAAAAATTAAATTGGTATGAATTGGAGATTCAAAGTTTCAACCCAGTATTTTCCAATTCTTTAGGGAGTCCCTTGTCTACTAAATACATTCTTTGAGAAAGAGGCATGTAAGTATAAGAGAAACTAGAATTTGGGAATTTTTACTTTTATATAAGAGGGAATGGTGGCATAACAAAGAAAACAATCTAATGGAGAACATGAAAAGAACCAACTATGACAATTATTTTAGTTGAGAGTACATCACATACTGTTTTGTCCATTCTATTATTACAGATAAGTAGGGGAACGCATTTGCCATTGTTAATTCATGATTTGCTGCAAAATGTTTCAAGAATTAAATAGATAATATCTCACATAAACATATGAAACTAATTAGTAAAATTCCTAAAGAAAGTATTTTCCAACACCCTCAATTTTTTAAGAACCAATATGACAAACTAAATGGCTAACTTCTTCCCACCTTCGAAAACCTGATTATACAGCATATTAAAACACTTTCCAATAAGCAGAGTCCTTTTCCCCATCATAAAAATACTTTCAGATCTCAGATTCCTCACCTGTAAAATGAGGAAGCATTATTATTTTGGTCTCTAAGATGTCTTCAGGTAGTAAATCTATGGATTGTCTCATTTACTACACCCATCAAAACATGTGAATTCAAGTATTATTCCTCATTCAAAAAAGGGAATGGAAGCTCAAAGAGGCCAACTGAATTGTTCAAGGTCACTTAGCTAATAAGTAACTAAGTCAGGGTATTTTAACTCCTGCCTTTTGAAGTGACTTTTTCCCATGACCTGATACTACCAAAAAAAATTTGACAATAACAATACTGAAATACCTTTACTCCCTCTCAAACTCAAGATGTAAAAATACTGAAAGTTTTATTTAAAATAAAGTGGGGGTGGGGGTGGGGGCGGAGGCAGGACAGGTGGCTCAGAGAGCCAGGCCCAGAGCTAGGAGATCCAGTGCTCAAATCTGGTTTCTTGACACTTCCTAGCTGTATGACTGGGCAAGTCACTTAATACCCGTTGCCTAATCCTTATGGCTCTTCCCATTTACACATACACAGCACTGATTCTAAGGCAGAAAGTAAGGGTTTAAAAATAAAAAATATATATTATATTTCCTCCACCAACTCCTCCTGTCCCAACTTGGGCAACATTGTAATCAAAGGAATGTCACACTGCCACAAAGGATACAAATTTGAGAAAGGCACATGGTATTCCTGATATCCTTAGGAAAAAATGTAGAGATGTGGGCTGGATAAAACAGGTGGATTTACAGACAGGCAGAACTGTAAAAGTCAGAGGTAGCCCTTTTCCCTGGCTCCTGCCTATCTTTCCAGTCTCCTAATCTACCTAGCTCATTCTCACAACCTGTGCAATTCAATGATATTGTCTTTGTTGATTCTCTGCACAAAACGCTGCCATCTCCAGAATCCATACTGTCTTCCCTCCCGACAAGACTTGTGGCTATTGCTCCCTCCATATCTGGAATATTCTCTCTTCTTGTCCACCCTCCTACCTTCCTTTCAAACCTCAGGTGAATTCTCACCTTATACAAAAAAATCTTTCCAAGTCCTCCTTAATTCTAAACACCTTCCACCTTGATTATTTCCAATTTATACTGTACATATTTTGTTTTCATATAGTTGTTTACTTGTTGTCCCCCCCATTAGACTGCAAGTTCCTGGAAGGCAGAGCCTATTTTTTGCCTTTCTTTGTATCTTCTGCCCTTGGCATGATGCCTGGCATAACAGTAAGTGCTTTTGAATTTGACTCTCCCAGCTTCCTATGGCAGTACAGTTAAGTCAAAGCATTCCACCCTTACCCCCCACATGTATCACGTACTCACTATTTGCCTGGCACAGTGTTAAGTACTGGGGATACAAAGAAAACAGACAGTGACAGAGGTGAGATGTGAATCTGGGTTCATTCATATTCAC
The DNA here is from genome assembly GCF_027887165.1 of Monodelphis domestica. Taxonomy (NCBI): domain Eukaryota; kingdom Metazoa; phylum Chordata; class Mammalia; order Didelphimorphia; family Didelphidae; genus Monodelphis; species Monodelphis domestica. Next base: position 66,340,259 of record NC_077228.1, on the reverse strand, counting down.
ATCCAGTGTTATTTCGATTATACCCACAATACCAAACTGTGACTTTTTAAACAATGATTGGTTCAAAATAGTAAGTGCTGAATTACTCTAAATGTTAAAGCAGAGGCTGGGGTTCCTATATTACTCCAAAGATATGTAAACATATTCCCAATGAGATGATATTTTTATAATGAAAATTATTATTACTGGACTGGCCTCTAAAGTCTCTAAACTCTAAGATAACACAACTACCTGTCACAGAATCCTCACACACTCCCTATAGCACTGCTTCCCAACCACTCCCCAACATATCCATTTATATTTACAGGACTGCCTTAGTAATAAAATTAGTATGCTAGCTTAATATACTTAAACGGAATAATCCTATATAAATTACAAAGAACAAAAATCAAGCTTCTTCCTAACCCCCCAGTGGAAGCAAGGTTAGCCTTTCACTCCCAGAGGGATTTAACCCTCATACTAATACAAAATGGATTAAGCATATCCCATTAATAGACTGATTAGTAGACAATTCAGCAGGTTAGTTTAGGATTTAAAAGAAATAGCTATATAAGTAGCTATCTGAGGAGTAATTTCAATCACTGGAACCAAGAGTCTGAACTTAAAAGCTGGGATATTAAGAGAAATTTGTAGAAGCCTCCCCCTTCAGCATCCCTACCTTAAATTTCTTCCCTTTCCAATATGTTCTCATCAAAGTGATAGTCCTAAAGCACAGATCTAAACAGTTCACTCTCCAGGTTTAAGTACAAAAAAATTTAAACATAATTATTTAGGTAAAATTGTAAAATATTATATATAAAGTTTAAAAGATTGAAAACTGTAGACTAGGAAAGAGTGCAATTAAGATAAATCTAATTGCTGGATAAACAACTGAATTCAGAATGTTTAGTAGTGTACGTTTCCCACCTAGAGTGGCTTCCAATAGAGTACTTCAGGGGTTCTATATTTGGCCCCATCCTGTACAATATTTTAAGGAAAAAAAATCAGTGATGCAGACAAATACATAAAAGGCAGATATAAAATCTATAAATAATAGAAACTGGGTAAAGTTAACCCACAGATAAGAGAATCAAGATTAAAAAAAGAGAAACGGGATGAATAGGCAAGTCAAACCCAGACAGATACAAAAACCTCATTATTATACATAATATAGAACCATGGACTAAAAACAACTTAGCTTAACAGGAATTTTAAAAAAAGTTTTAAGTTGACCATAAGTCTACTTCAAGGAGCCCAAAGTACAATGTTAATGCTTTTTTAAAAAGGGGTGAGGGTGGGGAGGAGATGGCTCAGTGGCCTAGGCCAGAGGATCCTGAATCAAAAGCAGCCCCAGGCACTTCCCAGCTGAGTGACCCTGGGCAAGTTAACCCCCATTCCCTAGCCCTTACTGCTCTTCAGGCTAGGAACCAATACACAGTATTGATTCTAAGATGGAAGGTATAGGTTTAAAGGGGGGAAGAGGGACAGTATCAGGCTACTAACTGAATAACAATATTAAGGGAAGATATAAGTATATTCTGTATTAGTCAGAAAATATATAGAGTATCATGTTCTGTTCTTGGCACCACAATTATTGGACACTTACTGGCAGTCTAGTACTAAGTCTAGTAAGAACAACCAGAATAATAAAAATATTAGGATCCACAACACAATGAGAATGGTCACCTGGTGATTTTTATCTAAGCCTGAAGACTTTAGTAAGGTCGTGATAATAGTCTTTAAAAACTTGAAATACTGTCAATGTAAGTGACACAGAATACTTCATGCCCATAGTTAGGCTGAGAAAAAACTAGGTCCAATACAAAGAAGCTATAGATAACTAAGGAAAATATTTTGTAACCAGAATGAAATGGGCTGCCCTCTAAAGTAGAGCCCACTATTCATGAAGAGGTAGGATCATTATCTATTGTGAAGTGCTACAGAGGATTCTTCTTTTCAGCACAATTGGGGTTAAAATGGTCTCTAATATCTATAATTCTATGAAAAAGTTTCTGCTAAAAATTCATCAGAATTTTTCAAGATGGGGGTGGGGGGGAACTGGGTAGCTCAGTGGATTGAGAGCCAGACCTAGAGATGGGAGGCCCTAGGTTCAAATCTGGACTCAGATACTTTCTAGCTGTGTGTCCCTGGACAAGTCACTTGACCCCCATTGCCTAGTCCTATCACTCTTCTGCCTCGGAACCAATACACAGTATTGATTACAAGATGGAAGGTAAGGGTTAAAAAAAAAAAGAAATTTCTCAAGACAGGATAATCCATAGACTCCCTTTAATTAGTTGCAAACTTATTAAAATTAAAAAGGTTGCTGACATGTTAAATGCTTAAACTAAAAAGAAATAGTACAATTGTAAAGCACTAAAAATTACTCTGGATAAATGTAAGCTTTTGTAATTCATGTTCTCAAAAACCATGTGGTTAGTTTATAAAACTATTATTAGTTTATATATTTAAAATGTTTCAAGTTATAAACCATTTTGACTTTTAAAATATATTGCTGCTATTTGTTTCTACAATTCTATGTTCAAACAAACAAACAAACAAACAAACAAAAAAACGGGAACCTTTAAAATTCTTTAGATATGTGACAATAGGACCAATGAGCAAAACTCTACTTAGTATGGCATATTGAGGAATACTAAGCTTAGAATTTGGGTACCTTATTATTGTTGTTGTTACTATTAATTTATATAACTAAGTTTTGAAAATTATTTTATGTTCTTAATAATCGTGAGGTTACATAGGTCATTATGTCCATTTTACAGGCAAAGAAATTGAGTGAAATTACGTGACAGGACTATATAGCTAGTGTCTGAAGTACGATTCAAACTCGGGTTTTTGTGATTCCCAAGTCGAGCACCCTGGGCACTCCAACATCTGGCTGCCTAAAATCCTTGTGCTGTTATTATACACAGGCCTCAGTTTCTTCATTTGTAAAACAGGAATAGGACTTCCTATATGCCACGATTTAGGGTGGGGAGGAAAAACTTATTTTTTATTAATTTATTAGTAAAGTAATACCTTGTATTAGACTATTTTATCATCCTATCTCATTGTTTTCCAATGTGTAGAAAGAGAAAAATAAGGAAGAGGAGTTGAGTTTTTGGGGAAAGGTAATGAGTTCTATTTTGGAAATGGCTACTAGATGCCAACTGTATATCCAGTTGGCAATTTGTTTAACAGGAAGTAGTTAATCCTAGAACAGAGAGCAAGAAAGTGCTTGTCAAAGCAATAAGTATTTAAATTCTTAAAGGCAAGGACATCTCTGGAGATACAAAGAAAGGGAAAAACACTATCCTGGACCTCAAGAACCTCACATCCTAATGAAGATAACAGGTAAACAAGTATGTATATACAAGATATATATACAGAGTAAAGATAATCTCTGAGGGAAGTAGTGATAAAGGTTTCTGCAAAAGGTGGGAAAACGTTCTAGGCCTGAGGATCAGTGAAAATGAAGGAGTTGTCTTATGCAAGGATTAACAGGAAGCTACTAGAGTTTGCTTAGGGGAGTGAAAAGGAGTATGGATGTTACATGGTCAAACTTATACTTTAGAAATCATTTTGGCAGCTGAGTGCAAGATGGACTGCATCATCTAGAGATTTCAAGCAGGGAGACCAACTAAAAAACAAGTGCAATAATCCAGGTATGAAGTAATGAGAGCCTGTACCAGGGTAGTGGCAGTCAGGAGAGAAAATGAACAAACAGGGAAACATCCTGAAGATTAAAATATATAGATCCGATTTGTGGAGATGATAAATGAACTCAGAAAGCTGGAAGGGAAAGGGGGGGGGGGGGATGAGAGACATGAAAGAGACACACTATGGCAGGACAGAGCCTTGGGCAATAGGAGTGATGGCAAACCTTTTAGACATCACAAGCCAACCCCCCCCTCCCCCAACTTACATATATAGGGGTGGAAGAAAGGGAGAGTGGCTTAGGAGCTCAGTTCAGGGGAAGGAGTAAGTGCTTCCCCTGGACAGCTGGGCAGAGGGGTGGGGATTCACGGAGAGGGAGAAGGGAGCAGCTCCACCAGAGTCCCTTTCACCTTTCTAGTAACTTATTCTTGTAGGCAAGGACATCTCTGTGCCATGTTTGGCACCCATGCCATAGGTTAGCCATCAGGGAAGTATACCCACAGAGAACAGAATAGATATGATCCAGCAAGAGACTGAAAAAAGAATAGTAAGGAAGATAGAAGGCCCAAGTAAGAGCAATTATAGGGGATAGTTATTAACAATGTCAAATCCTGTACAGGTCCAATATATGTAGATTGAAATAAGGATACTTAATTTAGCAGTTAAGAGATCACTGGTAACGTTGGAGAGAGCAGTTTCAGTCAGTTTAAGTGGCCATGTATAAAGAAAATACATTTGAAGAAACTGAGAATTATATCAGTATAATTTTTCAATCTTTCAAAAATTGTGCTGCACAGAGAGCTATTCATCATTACCAATCTATCAACAAGTATTTAATGTATGCCTTCTATGTGCTAGGTGCTGGGGGATATAAAGGTAAAAACGAAAAGGCTCTTACTGTCAAAGAGTTTACATTCTATCAATAAAGCTTTATTCTACTTTAACAGTTAGGAGATGCCTTTTCTTAATTCTAAAATTGATGGCATTCAGAATACTATAGAGCATTGTGTATGGTATCAAAATAAGTTAGCTTTTCCAACACTATAATTATAGTTATGGAGATAAGTCATTCTTTTCATAATGGAGTTGATTTTTTTTACCCTGGCTCTTTAGAGGACTTTGAGGTTGAATGCTCCAATTATGGAATATCAACAATATCTTTCTATTCCTTAAAATACTGTCTTCAAGGCTTCTATAATTTTTTTAAAAGCTACAAAAATCTTTGCCTCAATCATTTCATTCCCCAGGGCCAACCTTCAAAAACCAGTTTTTATCTATCAAATATGTTTCATAACATATGAATATATGTGCTTTCATTCCTCAAGTTTGGCTGATCACTATTCTAGAGAATTACATTATAAAGATCTGTAAAAAATTTTCACTTGCTCATAGTCCAAATCACAAACATTAAATTTCTTCTTAATTAAAATCTAAATTAGATTGAAATTTATAATGAGCAGCATTTTCTTTAATAATTCTTTGACTAGTAATTCACATATACTAGAAAACATAAAATGATTTTCAATTAAATATAACATTTACCTTGCAACATTGTATAAACTATTGTTTCATCTTTACCTAAATATGCTAATCTAGCTTTGCCAATATTTTGAATATTTGCTCCCATCTTAGATTTTCTCTATAGTAGGAGGAAGGGGGTGGAGAACACCCTTTGGTAATCTGAAATGTTATAAAAGTATATATTTTTAAAAGCTCATGGGCCCTAGGTTCAGAACCCCTGAACTATAATCATCTTTAAAAAAAAAATTTTTTTTTAAGGTAAACAATTGAAATCTTCAGCAATTCAAACTACAGATCAGGGCAAAGTTAGTCCATGAATTCCTTTGCCAGTAATCACAAACATTCTCCCATCCTTTCCTACAGACTAATGTCATTTCCTAGGCTTCAAGTTAAAAAAATTAAAGCACACTGACAAACTTTCCAATTGATGTGACTGCCTCTCCCAACCACTACTTTATTTCTCATTGGGGAATAGTTACTTCTGAATTGGACCAACCACTTTTACTTTCTAATCACTGGTTCTGTTCTTAACCCTCAATAATCTAATTTTCATCCTTACAACTTTCCCAAAACTGTCTTAAAATGACCAAAGTCCTTCTTTTGGACATTTCCAATGGTCTTTTCTAGTCGATATTCTCTGCTGCATCTAATACTGCCAATGATAACCACCTCTTTTAAAACTCTTCTTCCCTAGTCTCCACCACATCATTGTGCCATTTTCTTTTTCTATGTTTTTAGCATTTCTTTGCTGGTCAAACTTGACCACCTGCCATAAGCACTTCAAATCCAGTACTAGACAAAGCCATTGCTCTTTTCCCTCTCCCACTACCCTGGAGAACCCTATTCAGTTCTCCCTTAGATAGCTACTAAAGTCTATCCTTCCTCAGATAAGCACCTTTCTATATTACTGAAACAACCATAGATCACAGATTTACAACTAGAAAGGATATCTTCTAGCCCAATCGAATACCTTCTTTTATGGGGGAGAAAAATTAGGCCTAGAGAAGATAAGTGACTTGCCCATGGCCACACAGGTGCACAGCAGTGCAATTATGCAAAGCTAGATCATCTGATTCCAAATCCAGATCTCTTTTCCCAATACCAGGCATAGCAGGCTTTCCTTTTCCACTTGTTCCTAATGCTAGAATAATCTTGTGCCAACAGTCTACAAACAGGCATCATTCCTGGGCCCAGAAATTTGCATTTACCCAAAAAGTGGTCTCACATCTAGATCATCAGCTTTTAAAGAATAACAGTTATATTTTACTTTTATATCTTTCAAAGAACCAAAAGTAGTTTTTTTTATGAAGTAGCCATTTAAAACAGTGTTTGTTAAATGAATAAATTCCTCTACTTGGCATCCAAGTTATTCCAAATTATGTTACCAACCTAATTTTCTAGCATATTCTTACCAAAAAACTCTCAACCTACAGCCAGGAGAATCCACTTGCTGACCTCTACATAAATTCTGCCCAAGCCCTTGCAGATATCTGCAATGTTTCTACTTTCTTCAATCACATCACTAGTATTTCAAAAACAATGCTCAAAAATTCACTTCTAATAGTATATAATTGATCTCTCCTAAATCTTTATTCTTAAATTTCTTTTGTTATGCAGATTTGATTTGTACAAGCAACTAAATTGTTAATAACTAGATTCCAAGTACCAAATGTTTAAAGACAAATGAGTTTCTCAACTAGCACCATTATCCACTGGTATCTACCAGGTGAACATGAGATACTTTTAATATTAATCTCAGTAAAAATAAGCCATAATCTGATGCAAATCAAATCACAAAATTTAATGTGAAGATTCATAAAATATCATAAGATATTTGAAGATGGCCCTTATGGCAATGGAAAGACTTCTGATACGTGTAAATAAGTTTTGATGAATTACCAAAGATTCATCAAAGATCTATGCACCAGGAGTGATATAAAAGGTATCAAGAATATGAAAAGCATGTAGGCCATTCACATTTAAAGAATGAGAACTGCACTAGGGCTCAAGAAACATGAAAACAAGAATTTTCAGTCTCAAGAACAGATGCCCTATGTGAGAGTTTGTCAGGAATCACCAGGTACAAGGAATGAGCACTACCTGCATAGATGAGTAAGATCATGGATATTATTTCAGTAATTACAAGTACTATTCACTATACTATTCCAAAAGTATGAATGGCCCCATGTCAATCTATTTCTAAAAAATGCTCTTTAGTTGGTTCATATACTACACTACAGACAGAGCAGAAGGGACATTTAAAATTCCTTTGCAACACAGAAAGTACTTTTGGTAAGGGTGAAATACATTATCATTTACTATTATCATACAAAAAATACAAGCAGGATCAATCTATATTTTATAGGCTGTGAAGGACACGAGAATTTTGTCCCAAATAATCAACAAATATTTGTTTACCACATAATATGTCAGACATTGTATTAAGTGCTGAAAATGCAAGGAACAGCAAAAAACAGTCCTGCTTTCAAGGAGTTCATAATCTAATGAAGACAATGTGCGTGCAAGATATATGTCCATAACAAAAAAAAAGTAACTAAAATATAAAGTTCAATAATAAATTTAACCACAAATTAGCATGTTAGGCACCTGCATGCTAGGAATTGTAGATACAAAAATGAAAAGAGGTACACTATCCACTTATGAGAATATATTCTATGAGAGGTACATGTATACATTATATATAAAAATGAGAATTTATGTGATTAGGGAAACATGGAAACAGGTCTCATGTAGAACATTGGACCTGAGCTTAGCTTTTTAAGGAAACTAGAAAGACTGAAAAATGGAGATTAGCAAGCCAAGCATTCCAAAAGAGTGGGAAAGCCTGTGCAAAGGCAAGGAATGTGATATGTAAGAACATCACAAAGGCCAGTTTGGCTGGATATCAGTGTGTGGAGGTAAATAACAACACATCTGGAAAGGTAGGATGGAGTCAGTTTGTGAAAGGCTTTGAAGATCACAGAAGTCTATTAGAGGTAACAAGGTCATTGGAGTTAAGAGTAATTTGTGCTTCAAGAAAACTACTTTGGCAAATACATGTAATAGACCATAAACAAAAAAAAAATACTAAAAAATAATGTTCAATCAATTAACACTGGAGAAGAGAGGCCTGTAGACCAATTAAGAGACCACTGCAATAGTCCAGGTCTCATCTAGTGTGATGGTTATGGCAGTGAAAAGAAGGGAAGATAAAAGATGTAATGCAACTGAAGATCAATTTGGTTTTGTCATTTAAAATTTTTTCCTTAATATTAGTAAATAAATTTATCCCTGTCCATACTTTTCTGAATCTAATCTAGGTTGTCACCAATAACACTAGTCAGAAATAGAAAGTATTATGACTCAGAAAACCAATACATTAAGTGTCAGATTCCTACGTAACATTGTTAATGTACACTCATATGAACTTTCATTATGTTACTCTTTCCCCAATGTCACAAGTATCCATTTACTGGAAGTAGATTAATCATAAGGCAGTTAGGCATGACTTACTACCTAGGAACACTGTTCTTTACAAACCATGCCACATACCCTCTTTTCCACAAATATAGTATTTAAAGTCATCATTTGCAGTTACCCAAATGACTCACTTTCAAGTCAATGCTCAACTGCTACTCAGTCTCCCAAGTAATAGTCATACTTTTGAATAAGTCTTTAGGAATAAATTTTTACACAAAAATTATAGGCTTGTGAAGGAATAGACAAGAGGTATTAGAATGGAACTATAAAAACTACTGCAGAGATAACAATATTTTCAAGTAGAGGATAAGAAGCAGAAAGATGGGACACTGTGATAGTAACTAGCAATAAAGGGGGGGGGGGGTAATTCCTGAAGGGGAGAATCTGATCTCTGAAATGAATTAAGGTATTAAGTGTTAATGAGGCAGAAAGAAAAGATTACTGCATGATAAAGTTGATGAAATTGCTTTTGAAGAATTAGTTAAATAATATAGTTCAAGTGAACAACCCCAAAACTAAACCTTGAATTTACATAGTTAACTGTTTCAGAATAAAAGCTCTTATAACTAGTCAAAAAGATAGTGTCAGTTAGAATCTATTTTATGTATACTACGTTTAAAGGCGACCAAGTGGGAATATGCTTGTCTTTAAGGCTTTCTTCATCCTAAAAAATAAAACTTTTCAAGTCATTTTTCCCAGAACAGCTAGTTCTGAAGTAAAATTAAATAAAACATATCATTGAACATAAATAATTAGCTCATCAGACCTTAAAGTTGCCTGTAATCGCAATCCTGTGCCTTCACAAAAAAAGCTTAAAATAAAAACTTGCCAATACCTACTATCATTAAGTGGAAAAGTGAAAAATGCCTACTTCAATTTTTCAATGCAAGATTTTTAAACTTTCTTGTTAATGAGCCATACAGAGCAAGAAGAGAGCCCATGCATATCCCTAAAACATCACCTTAATTATCATGGACTAGGAAATCAAAATCCACTTTTTGTACTGGAGTTAATAACTACTGGTAGCTTACCCTCTTTTGTTTCTTTTTGGTGAAACTCATCAACTGTCAACAGATTTTAAAAAATTCAATCTAGGGTCTTTCTGGTGCATCAGAGAGAAATCCTCTTTCCTCATTCTATTCCCAACAGGGGGTTCGGTACTAGCTCATCTGGAATCTCGACCCTGATAGCAGTCCATGAATGGCAGAACCATAAACGATAGAGTCCACACGGAAATCCGGACGTTTTGGGGAATCAGCAAAACGGGGATTTCGGGAAAACAAAAACCTACCCCAAGTGAACATCGTACACATCCCATTGTCTACCAGCCCCACCACGGAGTCCAGCACGTTATCCCTTTGTAAGGAGGCTCAGATTAGCCCTCGATCCTCACTCTGGGTTCTAAGGCAAGGGATGCCCATCCGGCTCCCTCCTCTCCTCACTCCAAAGGCCCCCCCTTTTAGCCCTCCCCCACCCCGGTCTCCCGCGGGGTGGCTGCAGAGGCCTAGGGGGAGGAAAGACACCAACGCCCTCCTCCGACTTGGGCGGCATGTCCTCAGCGGAAGTTGGATTGATCCAGGTTCCGCAAGAAGGGGTTTTTCTTTCTCTTTCTCTTTTTTTCCTTTGCCGGTTCAGGTCCTTAACCCCGTCCCTCCCACACACTCTCTCCAAGGGACGCTCCCTCAAGAGGCTCCGGCCCACCCACGGGGAAGAGTCGCCCTCCGCCCAGTCAAGCTGGGCGCAGGCTCGGCCTTCAATCACACCCTGCAGGCCACATGGAGGGGGGGGGGGGGGCTCCCGCTTCCCGCTCAGTCGGACCGCAGAGGCCTCCAGCACGGCCTAAGAGTCAGGAGGGTAAGGCGAGGGGAAGACAAGGAGTCCACACGGCAGCTCTCATGCCCGATGCCCTCCGCCCCTCCCGAAGGGCCCCTTCCTCTACCGCCCGCTCGGGCCCAGACGTCCCCGCCGCGGCGGCGCAAGCTCCTTACCGGCCGGTGTGGGTGGGTGGGGAACGCGGGGTGTGTGTGTGAGCGAGTGTCGCGCCCGCAGAGGAGTCTTGGCCCGGCTCCGGTCCGGGAGGGGAAAGGGTCTGGGGAAGGGTTAAGGGGAAAGGGGGGGGAGGTGGGTGGCGGGCTACCGAGCCAGGAAATCAGAGGCCGGCGTCAGAGAAACCGACCAAGCGCGGCCGCCGCTTCCAGTAAAGGAGAGCGAGAGAGCGAGAGACGAGCAAGATGGCGGACAGCCAGCCCGGACGTCCTACGTCATCTCGCAGACGCACGTAAGGCGAGTCCGTCTCTCTCTCTCTCTCTCTCTCTCTTCCTCTAATCCCACGCCTCCCTCCGGCGGGACCCTAAGAACGGGCAGATCACGTGGGGACGCGTTGGGTTGAGCGTGGGGGGATGGGAGGAGGGCGAGACGCTCTGCCACCTCTTGGGATGTACTTGCTATCGCAGTCGAACGGTTACCCATTTCGGTTCCGAGGCGGCGGCCGTGTGGACTACGACGGGGAGCATGCTGCTGCACTTCGGCGTCCTTACGGAGATGCCCGGGGAGGGGGAAATGCGGCCCACCTCAAGGCTTGCTCTGGCTCGCGCACCTTGCGGAAGCTCTCAGTCTTTGGGAACCGTCCCTATGGCTGTCCTGCGGAAGAGTCTGTGTGCATTCCAAGACGTCGGGTTACTGAAACAGCAATTTGCACCAGGCATTATGGCTTTCATATACATTTTTAAAAAACAAACAACCCTTAAATAGCTGAAATGCAGAACTAGTATTATTTTATATTTGTAAAGCACTTTTGCAAACCATAAAGTAG